>NC_136508.1:53927749-54025249 GCF_053919585.1 Euprymna scolopes
TTCTATTAAAAGTATTTCCCGCATGAGCCTGTATTAAACAAATTTCAATATTTCATGACCTAACAAATGCATTGTTTTAGCTTTATTCTTTCTGAAGAATATTTTTCTACATTTTTCAAATTTTGTTCTACATTGCTGCTTTTTTCTTACATTATTTTATGAAGGGTTTACTTGACTGAAATAATCATTAATTTCCATCTAATTTAATGCAAATCTGAAGTATCTATAGTTTTCATAAATCATGTTTATTGGGAACCAAGATAGCAAGAGCTTATTTTGTCAATCTAGAAAAATAATTGGGACTTTGGTAAAAAAAATGTGTTACGACCAGCCTTCTTATAGACCACAGTAAAATAATTATGAATTTCTCTCTATTAAAGAAACAGTGTAAAGGCCTAACCAAAAAGGCACTAGCACGCTGCTTTGAGGAGTGACACATATTTTCAAGCAGTGTTTCTTCTTTGATAGAGCGTAATTTATAAACCGACGTGTTTAATTCAAGGTAAAATCAGTGATATTTACTAGTCATGCAGCAGTAAGTAACATATCCAAAAATTCCAAAAAAAATGATAAGATAGAAAATAAATTATTAATGAAAAACATTTTCGAAGACAGTTAGAAAACAACTGAGTTTTGTTGAGAAAAAAACGGACAGTTTGACTCGTAACAAGAGAGTTAATAATGCTTAAATGTCATCTGATCATGCTTTTCATTATTTTAATGAATACGATCGCATTTTTATAAATATAAACGTTATATTAGCTACACACATGAGCTGGATTGGATCCTATTTTTATCAACCTGTTTACGATTCGCTAAATCTACATACTCCCTTAACATGATTAATTAAAAAATATATACATGCCAAAGACAAAATTGCAGTCGTCCCCCTTTTTCATGGAGAAACATGTGGAGGTTGCATGTCCATAAGAATCAATCTTGGCCCCACGTGCCTAACAACATACACAGCTCCCCCTCTTGAGATATGAACTGAGAAACTGAACAAGAGACACGGGCAGGTTATGTCATCGTGCAACAAAAGAGATTCAGGTTTTAACAAACTCGTAAGATATCTACATCCCAACGCAAATAAAACTTTTTCAAATTCGGACATGTCCCTCGACACTAGCTTTGTCCTACATACAGTTTGTAAGCGTGCTCTTCTGCTGACGATACTTTTAATGGGAAATGTCAGTTCGTGTTAGGCGCCAGAGATAGAATTGGATTGTAACTGGTTCCTGGGAGGTCAATCACGCCAAATAGTGACGGGATACAAGAGTACAAACATTGTTGATTTTGTTAATGCTATAGGTTTTTATCTGCGGAGATCTAATTTTACCTCGATCAACGAGAAGAATATATTAACATTCGATTCGTGGACAGCGTGCCTAAAAGAAACTCAACACGATTTCATTATATAGATATCGATCGGCGTGTTTCTATATGTATCTATCGCATAATTTCTATTCGTCAGTGTTTAGGATTGACTACTTCTCTGAATTTCTCCATCTATTCTTCTTTCTATCTATTTCTATCTCTCTCTCCATATACATATATATATATATATATATATATGTATATATATATATATAAACTTCAAATATCTTGAAAGCACTCTAAGCACTGATAACTGTGCTGACAAAGAAATAAGCTGCCGAATCCAAAGCGCATTTGCCTCCTTGAGGAAGCTAGAAAAGGGAGCTCTGGACAAGGACCGGTATCCGGTTAGAAACGAAGTGCAGAGTCTACAAAACTATCATCCTGTCAGTTCTGCTGTACTCAGCAGAGCATACACTCTGTATAGAGAATACATAAGGAGATTGGAAGCCGTCCAACAGAGACACCTGGAAAGGATCATGAAGATCAAATGGAGTGACTACATACAAAACACTAAAGTTCTCAGGATAGCGTGGAAGCTACCCTTGCTACTATACAATTACGATGGACCGGCTACATTGCTAAAATGGAAGACAACTGAAGTCCAATGATGATCTTCTACGGGGAACTGGAAAATGGAACCTGCAAGGTAGGAAGTCAGAAGCTTCGCTATAAAGATGTATCAAAGCGGTACCTGAAGATAACACACATCACTGTCGAGTGTTGGGAGGGACAAGCCAGAGAATATTAACAGTAAGCTGATGGCACAAGTGAATGGACGAAGAGAGAGTGAGTGAGAGAGATATAAATAGATCGAGAGAGAGACGGATAGAGAGTTTACTGCTTGCATAGCGAATCTGCTTCAACCAAAACAGAAAGGAAATCGCTATCTTAATATTACGCACATTAAGCTATATCGTCCTGAAGCAAGTCTGCTTGATCTATGTAACGAATCGGTGCGCTCTTCTTGTCATGGATATAAATTGGCACGTGTGCAAGCGCTGAAGTCACGGGAAAAGGAAGGAGAGAGAAGAAGAGAAAAATGCACCGCGTGGTCAAGAGTGTTAACAACGTTCGTGCTGGTGAAAATGGCAGTGTGAATACAAATGCGAGAAAGCACTGGTTAGTGCCGGCTTGATGTTGCGGGGAAAGGGATTTTTTTTTATAAAAAAGTACATGTTTTATGGCACAGCGTTGTGAAACCCATGTGTTTGCAAAAAGACGGTTGAAAGATAACAAAATGCGTTATTAGATGTGAAACAATGGGGATATGCACTTAAATAAATTCCGAAATATATTTTTGTTTCTTTCTATTTTTTGTTTGTGCATGTACGAGATGGAGTATACGTAACGGCACGGTGAAAGTGTAACAGTCACGTTACATATTTATTTATGTTGGTTGCTAGTCTCATAAGCTTTACATAAAGGAGTTCAAAATAAAGAAAACAAATTAATAAAAATAAATGTAACCACGAAAAATTTAAAACGCAATCGCAAAGGAGTGACTTAAAAACATATAGAATTGAGAACTTGAAATAAAAATGGGATATAACACAATTGTTTGCGTCTTTCTTAATGACTACTAGCTTTTGGCTTTGTCTCCGGTCTTCTCAACCATATTCTTGTTGCTCAAGGATGTTTTGTAGAAACTTTGCCTTACCTTCAATTGTTGTTTTTAATGATAAAGACAAAAGTTCTTTTCTTACGGGCTGGTTATAGTTTAATATTAAGATTATTATTTCATATTCATTTTAACGTAGCAAATAGCTTGTTTTGTTTTCGATAAGAATTTGTAATAAACTATTTGACTTGAACATATTTTTGTAAATTTTTATTTGTTTCAGCGATTCCAGACTTGTAGCTGCGAATGTAAACTATGTACATCTTTGTTTTTTTTTTAAATACAATTTTTTTTTTTAATTTGAAATGAAAAACTTTGTAAGACTGGAATAAATGTTTATAAACTTATAATATATAAAAATAAAATAATTTGTAATATTGAAAATACAAAAATATGTTTAATAGGTACTTGAAGAAAAAAAGTCCATTTCTACATTTTTTGTTCTAAGATTATTGGTTCGTTTATAATTGACTATTCGTACTGCCATTTTGAATTTAAATGATAAATATAAAGATAATTACTTCGATTTTTAACTTTTGAAAATATGAAATTGAAAAGCAAAAATGCCACGCTGATTCCTAGCCCAGGCGATTCTAAGCAACTTATAAATTATCTTATCTTATTTTCGACTGGTGCTTTTATTCATCGGCATATTGAGTGTTATTTAGATTCAGAAAATTACTGAATACTCAAATGTAACATTTTCAGTGGTATTAATTTTAAAAATAAATTAAAAGCGAAACTGTGTGGCGGTTAAGTAAGACACTTGACATGAGGGAAATTATCCTTTAAACTAAAACTGTTTATGACGATGAAACGTATGAGATTGCATTGCTGATGTGGCATAAAAATAAGTGTCATCTAAACATCTACGCTGCTCAGTGTTCTTGGTTTTAGAAATTAAGAATGTAATTAGCGACAAATTTTCTGAAATCAGTTTGAACTTTTCCGAAAGAATCCGGACAAAAATGACACGTCTTAGTGTGTAATCGTTACTTAGCCATAAGGGATGACTGGGATATAATTTGTTTTTTAGTAATGGTTCTGATGATAAGGTTTGTGCACAGTAAGAGTCGCGGGATAGCGGAAATTAGAGAAGTAGTAATTGAATAAACCGTGCGCGTATCATATAGCAGAAATGCGGATGCTTAATGATCAGGTAACACTATTATGCCACAAAAGGAGAAATAAATATTGTATAATATTAATGTCTAAATAAGTTGAGGTAAGGAATAATGCATCGATAATAGATCAAGTGTTAACAGTAATTATTCCGATTCATCCTGTCCAACTCGATTGATCACTAAAGCGATGAAAATAAGCTAAAGTTTTCTTGAATAATGTCGCCAATCATGAGCTGAGCGTTAAAAAAACAAAAAGGGGTTGTAGGCAAAAAGGGTAATATTAACTAGTATTCTCTCAAATAATCCCTGTAAAAGTAACTAACCAATAAAGGCAAATGAGTCGTAAGTTTAGTCAAAGGTTTCAAAGAGGTACCCAAAGAAAATTTTCTGGTCGGTTAACGTAAAAATCTGGGCAGGAGCGGCCAAAAACAGCCTATCACGCCTTGACAGAGTACAAAATAGACTTCGTGGCTTAGTGGGGGATGCCCTTTTGTCTACCCTGCAACCTCTCTCCCACAGAAGAGACCTTGCGAGCCTATCCTTGTTTTATCTTTATTTTCATGGCAGGTGCTCGTCTGAACTCCAATCTCTGGTCCCCCTTCGCCAATCTTTCACGAAAAACACCCGTCCAGCTGAATCCACTGTGAAAAATTTCCCCCACTCTTTATCTGTGCCTAAATCAAAACGCGGATTCCATGAACAAAGCTTCTTTCTTAGAACTGCACGCCTGTGGAACTCTGTTCCGTCTGTCTGCTTCCCTCCGGACTACAACTTGGATGTCTTCAAGTCCAATGTTAACAAATTCCTAATGAACCGCCTCCTTAATTAAACACTCCATCAAATCTCCACACTAACGTAATGTACTTGCAATAACCCTTATCCCTGACAGGCTTCCGGGCCTTGATAAGTGGTGATCACTGTGTAAAAAAAATCTACCTAACGAGCAAGGATTGATAAGAATGTTATTATTGAGAAAATTGTAATAGGGAATCCAGTGCTTATTGAGGAAAATAATAAATAACACGAAAAAATATATATGTATAAAAATTAGCTTGGGATACAATTAAAAATATAAATATAACTCATGTGTGATGAAATCTGTAAAAAAGTAATAAATTGACTTCATTACTTAAATAAAAATATCCCGTTTCAGTTTGGTGAATTTACAGACTCAAGATCGTTAAACATCTAAAACTACCCAAATTCTAGTTTGTCTGTGATGAATTTAATTGATTGTGTAAAAACTTGTTAAAATACAAACATTATTCTTGTTGAACAAATCTCTAGTATTTCAACACTGATTCGATGAAATATCTTAAGAATATTAAATGAAATGTATTCTCGCTATGTAAACAGTTAAGTAAGGTTTTTCTTTCCATTTTCAATATATTCCAACTTTGCATTTTAATATTTAGAAAAAAATACATTAAGATTCTTATGTTAAATATTTGTGTTGTCACGTAGATCTCTTAGTGCGTATATATATTTCAGGGTGTTTATATCGTGTGTACATATATCGAAGCATGTGTATATATCGTCGAGTGCTTTTATCGAAGCGTGTATATTGTTGTTTACAGATATCAGTGATACATTTTAATAAGGGATACATATTTATTACAATGCGAGTTCGTGTAGTTGAAATGTAACTGAAGCAGAATGTTCTATTTTCAGTTCTTTCTTCTTACTGTCACTTTCTTCCATCCGGATTTCCTGTACCACCACGCAGCCGCAGGGTCAATTGTGCATTCGACGTGATAGCGTTTGGCTCGTCATATATTGTCTACAGTAACGACATTCTTAATGTGTAACGGCCACGTTATATTCATGTCACATGAAATCCCTGGTCCTTGTAAATTTTTTCTTGAATTGTTTAACACGTTGTGGTCTGCTGTCGTTTCTGCGAAAAGTGGTCGACCAATCAAGTTGTAGGGGTGTGTTTCCACGCTGCTGTGCTAAAAATACGTCGAACGTGTTGCCATGATGTCGATATTTTCATCGCAAATTTCAGACGCGCGTAAAGATGTCGTCGCGATAGGGCTTGTTCATCACACTACACTGCAAGCATACTACCAAACCGCCAATCTGATCCGACCAGTATGAAAGATAAGCGTTCGACCGAAGAACAGCATTCCTTGTTCACATTCGGATTCGGCGGCCTAACTCAAAAATTTCATTCATCTAACATGGCAGAATATCATGAACATTAGTTCTGAACACCAACTTGTTCGACCACAAAACCTTCCACGATCCAAGTATAAATGTAATACTGCCTATGGTCTTTCAGGCTCACATTTAAATGGAACTGGTCCGCTTGAGCTTACGTGTCAAATAGCAATATAAGCTGCATCCACGTATTTCTTTATTAAATATTTTAGATCTCATACTCGATCTGTTCGTCTGTCATATAAACAATTATTAAAACATTTTATCACAAAATTTGCGTCCCTAAGAGAAGAACATCAAGAATACAGATTCTCTGATTAAGTGGTTGTTTTTGTTTTACGGCATATCAACCCTTTTCGGGTTATTTAATGTCGAATCCAAAGATTTAAGAAAAACATTTTTAATAGAATATATTTGTGGTTTTCACGTCGGTTTCTATTTAACCCATAGTTGGGAGCCTAACAGGTACTACCACTCCGGGTTAGCGTGGACCTGGGAGCAATGGTAATTAAAAGGTGGCTCCACACTTCCTAAAGCCCACAAGCTGGGGCCTCACCACTGGATATAGTTTAAGGTCATATCCAGGACCCCCATTGAAGGACACAGATTCTTTGAAAACTTGTTTTTAATGTGTTATTTTCTTAATATAATGTGCAAGTTTCTCAAACCTATTGTTTATTTTTTTATTTATACGTAAAAGGGAAGGTCATATATTAAGAAGACAATGCCATCCAATATTTAGCAAGGTTCTGGGATGAAATGTAATAAAGTAAGATCATTTATGACGCAAGAAATAAATTGGAATGACAAAATATCCCATGGCTCCTGCTAAGGTGAATGAAGAAATAATTAAACGAAACGCTCGCGCCCTCAGACGGAAGGAGATACTGACTAGAACTGACACTTGTCATTTGAAATCATAAACCAGCTAATCTAGCGCCGGTACTTAAATACATCCCGCTTAATTAATCATGAAAAATATTACACATTTTTCACGCGTAAATTTTTGTCACAAATTAGTTTTCTAAAATTTAGCAAAGCACAGTGATTTCATGACAACGAAGCCACATTATTACGCTTCATTATAAATTCAATATACATATATATATATATATATATATATATATATATATATACAATAAATTCCACAACCTAACAACGTCGCAACTCACAAAACCTATGACAGTCAAAGAACCGGAAGTCCAAGACTCGAGTTTCGCCCTTATTTCGGCTCATCAATTAGACACATCCGAACTCAGGATTCGAAGCCCGAACCTCTTGCATGCAAGACAAACACTCTACCAACTGAGCAAACGCCCTGCACTCAAGAATTATATATATATATATATATATATATATATATATATATATATATATATATATATATATATATATATATATATAATTCTGCACACAAGAATTATATATAAATATATATATATATATTCTGCACACAATAATTATATATATATATAATTCTTGTTTGCAGAATATATATATATATATATATATATATAATTCTTGTGTGCAGTATATATATATATATATATATATATATATATATATATATATATATATATATATATATATATATATATATATATATATGAGATAGTACTCTACCTGACAATTTTTCCTTGAAACTGTTAGCCTTAACAGAAATTATGAACTGGAAAAATGCATTGCTACAATGAAGGTGGGCTCCCTCTCTCGTGTTAGAAAACTGAGATTATCGTGCACTGTTTCTCCGTGCATAGAATACTATTGCCACATCTAGATTATCAAGGAATGTTTTACATGTACCAGTACACCCTTCTGTTTTTGACAGGGTGAAAAAAAGAGTTTCCAGTATAATAGGTCATGTGTTGTAAACCCTTGTCACATCGCCGCAATGTTGCATACCTGGGTCTATTTTACAAGTATTTTAATGTAATTTTCATCTGATGAGCATGTTGTATTTGTGCTCCCTTTTATGTACATATTTCCGATAAACCAGCTTGAAACAAAATCACACCGATTAACTATTGAGGTCCCTAAATTCGAGAGGACTATTTATTCTAATAGTTCTTCCTGCGAACAGCTAGGGCTGGGTATTCTGTTCCTGCTACCAGTTTCGCTGGGAGTAGTTATATGCAGAACTTAAAATATAACGTAAACAAACATCTTCCTTATCTGTTTACTTATGGTTTCAGTTACTAGATCCTCGTACCTAAGTGGCGATACGATTTGATTGGAATAAAGGCGAGTAATATATATATATATATATATATATATATATATATATATACATGTGATCTGTATATATATATATATATATATATATATATATATATATATATATATATATATATAAGTAGGTTGTCGTTTGCTTGAAGCATTGTTGAAAAAAAATATAAGGTGAAATTAAAGCCAAGAACAATGCGAGATTTTTTTTTTATATAGAGTAAAACTCTAAACAACAGTAGTTTTTTTTTCCTGTTGTATCCAATGGTGTTATAAATCTCAATATATTTCGGACTTATTAGTCCTTTTTCAAGAGAAGACAGCGGAAGAGTGTTCTTCATGAGTGCAAACTCTGTCTGGCCGAGACTGAGGGATATAAGTAGGTTGTCGTTTGCTTGAAGCATTGTTGAAGAAAATTATAAGGTGACATTAAAGCCAAGAACAATGCGAGATTTATATATATATATATATATATATATATATATATATATATATATATATATATATATATATATATATATATATGAGATTTATAACACCATTGGATACAACAGGAAAAAAAAACTACTGTTGTTTAATTTCACCTTATATATATATATATATATATATATATATATATATATATATATATATATATATATATATATATATATATATTGTAAGTTCTGAAAACATATACTGCAAATACGCTCCACAAAACATTACGTTTCATTCTCGTGGGAATTTATGAGGCTTATATATGAATATTGATCTAATTATTTAATGCCCAAAGACATTAGCCTTTTATACGTACGAGAATAATCAGTGTGCAGGGATATACGATTTTAGCCGAGTATATATATATATATAAGTATATATATATATATATATATATATATATATATATATATATATATATATATATATACGTCTGTATGTGTGTCTGGTAACGAATAGCTCCTATACGGTTGCTATACTAGAAAACTGATCACATATAATTATAGAAGATGTATCGAGACAGAGGAATGGGTAGGTTTGATCTGGCATAATGATGATTCATTAAAATTGTGGGGTCTCCGTACGCGCCTGCTCCAAGAAGGATGGAAATAAAAAAATTAACAATTTAAAAAAAAAGTTTACATGTGTTTTTTATACAGATGTACATAATAATACTGTGATAAGTATTGTTTAACTACTATAGGGATACTATAATAAAATTGTGGGGCCTTCGTTCGCGCCTGGCCTCCATAGAATGGAAATAGGCACAAACTTTAATAAAGATTTTCATATCAACCTTCGTAAGTATAATTTGATAATTATGTTTCAGTTTGAAGAAATATGGTGTAATAAAATTATGGGGTGTTTTGTTCGCGCCTGAACTCCATAGAATGGAAATATGTCACAAAGTTAAACAAGGTTTTTTTATATAGATCCCAAGAATATTGTGAAACGTTTTTAAGTATGAAGAGGTATGGTATAATAAATTATGGGGTTGATCTATTTCATTTTTATTTTAATCATATTTTGCTTTTGTTTTGATACTGCCAAACTTGAAGCTATCTCTTTACAATCCTTCCTTTTCATAACCTATAATACTTTCATAAATAATTTTCTGTCCAATTTCTGTAGGCTGTTTTTGAACCCAGTCAACGACAGGTACTTTTGCTAGTAGAGTAATTTAGAGTAATTGCGCACAGTCTACGGTAATTGCACAAACTAGCTAAAAGTTACCTTTTTGCAACAACGCATACAGAGAGCCCTTTTTTTAAGTTGGCACAATTAGCCCAGATTTGTCCCAATTCCTCCAAAGTACTATATATATATATATATATATATATATATATATATATATATATATATATATATATATATATATATAGTTATGCCTCGGAAATAGAGTGAAAAGCACATTTTTTTCTTTTATTAATATTATTTTTTTTCCTTATACACATGTTTGTGAATTATTCCACGGATTTCTGCCTTTGGATTATTATGGACCATCTTCTTCAAATTACGGGATGTCTTTGGATTTTACTCGTACAAATGGAAATTCTTTTAACTTTCTTGAAGTTTTACATTTGGATTTTACCGTCACTGGATTTTTTATCTTCCACCAGACTATCTATTCATGTGTAATCACCTTTTTCTTTACCATATCCCCTCTGCTTAACTTATTTTGTTTTCAAGTAAGATCTTTGACTTACTTGTTGTTTAATCAAATACTTCTGCATGCATAATCCGATCCCGCATTTTGCTAATTACTACCCTCTGATGAGTAGGAGAGTATTTCTTCGAAACTCCGCGGATTAAGGACTATCCATTTATCTAGTGTTTCCTTTTCAGATTAAATATGTTTTAACTCATTTCAAAGTGTTTTTTAACATATTTTATAAACTGTTTGCTCATATATATGTATATATATATATATATATATATATATATATATATATATATATATATATATATATATATATATATATTTAAATAAGGAAGTAGTCACCAACAATGTGTATTTTTTAACATTATTTTATTATTCCGTGTTTTGTTTTTTCATTGAGAATTATGTATGGATCATTGTAATAATGTTTTTAAGTCATTGAAATCGTTTACGTACGTTTCAGACGGTCTGATGCGTCCTCGTTAGAAATTATTTTCAAATGTGTAAAAATGGCGATTTTCTAGTTAGTTTGAAGTTTTTCGAAGGGGTGGAGACTTGTAAGTGTTTATTATACATTGGTATGCTGAATTTTTATTGCTTTTTTTTTTGTCCAGGGAGACCTTTTGACCTCGCTAAAGTCAGTGGCTATCTCTTTCTGCTAATGTGTTTTTCTTTTCCTTTAGGGTGGGGTAGGGTGTGTGTATCTGTGTGTGTATGTGTGTGTGTATGTGTGTGTATGTGTGTGTGTGCGTGTGTGTTTATGTGTGTGTGTGCGCGTGTGTGTGCGTGTGTGTGTTTGCTTTTATTGGTTTGGGAATGTGTATATTGTTTTATAGTATTTTGGGGTTATTTGCTTTCTTAGGAAGGCGGCTGTGGTCCGAGGTCGTTACTAATGTGTGTGGGGGGAGGGGGGACTGGCTCTTGTGAAGTAAGGGTAGGCATTCTATTTTGATATTTATTTTTTGGATTCTTGGATTTTAGTATTGTGATTTTTCGTTTTAGTCTTATATTATGTTTGTTTAGAAAGAGGGGTGTATTTAAAATAGGGGATATTTTAATGTTTCTATTTATTTGTCTCCCCATGTGGGTATGGCCAGACCCAGGATCGGTTCCTAGTGTGGGGAAGATTTTGTTCCCCAGAGGGGGGCACTGGGGGGTGTAGGTATAGGAGGGGGATGATAGAAGGGAAGTTTGTCGTTTCAGTCATGAGGGGGTTCTCCTCCCCTGACTGAGGTGGGAGCTAGGTGTTGGAACATATATTATACTATGGTTCTAGGTGTCTCCTAGTGTTGTTGGTTTCGAGGTCAAGTAGGGTTAGTATTGTTCAGTGTGTTGTATTAGAGATAGGGGTGTTATGTCTGTGTGTGGTTGTATGCGCGCACGTGTGTGTGTTTTAATGTGTCGGTTCTGATTTATGTGTGGGTGTGTGTATGTGTATGTGTATGGGTGTGCATGCGAGTGTACCTTGCATTTCATGTTTTTGTGTGGTGGTATTAGGTTCTGTTAAGTTCAGGAGTGAATTTGGTGATGACGTTTTTTTTCCTGTGTAAGTAAATAAAAATAATTGTCTGTTTGGAAGATTGGCATTATTTTGAAGCTGTTTCCACTGCATGTGTGTACATGTTTTGAAACATAAAGGTGTCTGTTATCTGCAATTTTGATGTTGCTCTTATGTAAGGCCACTCTATTGCTGAAATTTTTGGTGGCGCCTATGTAGGATTCGTTGCATGGTGTGCATCTTAGTGCATATACTACATTTCTGGAGGTGCAATTTAGATCCTTTTTTATTTTGAATGTTTGTGCTGGGTTTTTGAATGTGTATGTGTTACCTTCTATTATTATGTCACATACTCCACATCGCGGTTTGTTGCATTTTGTAACTCCTTTTGTAGTATGTGAGACGAGTTTTGAGGAAGTTAGGATGCGTTTTAAGTTTTTGGGTTGGCGTTTGCTTTTTATTATTTTTGTTGTTTTAAGTATGTTTTTTAGTTTCTCGTTCTGATTGAGGAGGATAAGGTTTTTTTGTTATCTGTGTGAATAGTTCCGGGTTGTTTGTGTTGTGTGTAGAGACGTATGCTAGAATTTGTTCTTTGTTGTGTTCTTTTGGGGTTCTTAGTTGATCTATTGGAATTTTTTCAGCCAGTTCAATACCTTTCTGTATTAGTGGTAGTGTGTATCCTCTTTTCCGCAGTGTTATTTGTAGTTCATTCAGTCTAGTTGAACGGAGGTGTCTGTCTGTTACTATGGTGCAGACTCTACGTGCTAGGGAGTATGGTATTGATTTTAGACAATTTTTAGGATGGTGGCTTCTGAAGTGGAGGTATTGTTGAGTGTCTGTGGGTTTGTGGTAGATGTCTGTGATTATGTTGTTGTTTTTTATTGTTACTAGGATGTCTAGGAAAGGTAGTTCTGTCTGGCTTTGTTCTAGTGTGAAGTTTATTTTTGGGTGTAGATTTTGTAGTAAAGTGTGGAGTTTTTTAACATGGTGAGGTTAGGGTGTTTATTATACGCTGAGGTATGTCGTAAAAATGAAGCAGTTTAGAAAAAGTTAAAACACACTTTTTTTTCATGTAAACAATGCCGTGAAAGGAACTAAGCAATTAAAACGTAATGTTTCATGAGTGAAAAGCCCTAAAAGTATTTAAAATAAAAAAATTGGTAAGATACATAATTGAATTTAAATTTTAAAAATATGGGATTTTTTTGTGTGCTTATGCAGAGAGTGATCCCCGCTATTTTTAAAATCGTATTTCCACGTTTAATTAAAGTTTTCTGCTATGTGTTTTATTCAATTGTAAGGTTAATGCACAGAATAGGTACAAAACAGCCTCCCCTCCCCATGTTAAGGACGGCTTTTTAAATAATAACGTTATTATTTCAGCACGGATGACTCTCGGCATGAGTACCTTTTTTTCACTTATCTTGTAATTCGAGAGTAGTTGAAACGGAAGTTACCGGGAATAAAACAGGGCAGTCTCGCAGAAACGATTTACGAAAAATATTTTTATTTTAATTAATATTTTTATAATTCGCAATGTTAAATTATTTTGATAACATGCAAACATTCGTTGACTTTACAAATAGAATTTCTGAAAATTTCAATTAAATTGGTAATATAGAAACATAGTTTTATCGATGTTGAACGAACCAAGAATTACATTTTTATATATATATATAGATTATTAGTATACCGATTTTATTAAATTACCCCGTTTTTATATAATTTATAAGTAGAACACAGACTTTATGTAATTTACTATTAGAATACCGTTTTTATGGAATTCATTATTTATTTTTAGGGCACCGTCTTTATATAAATTTATTTTATTAATACCGTTTTTATAGACTTTATTATTAGTATACTGTTTTGATGGACTTAATTTTAATATTAAGTACCATTTATTTATGTAATTTATTTTATGTAATTTCTTACTAGTACAACGCATTTGTAATATATTATTCGTGCACTGATTTGATGTAATTCATAACTTAATAGCACAAAGTTTATATGTAATTTATTTTAGTACGGCGTTTTTTGTGTAATTTACTATTAATACATCGTTTTTATATATTTTATTTTACACAGCTTTTAATGAAATGTAAGATTAGTACACTTTTTATGGAAATTGTTGTTTAGTACATTGTTTTTTTAGTACACAGTTTTTAGTACACAGTTTTTAGTACACAGTTTTTTTGGTACACAGTTTTTTAGTACACAGTTTTTATGTAATTTTTTATTCGTACACGGTTTCTTTTATGCAATTTATTGTTAGTAAAGTGCATTTTATGTAAAATATAATATTTGTAAACCCTTTTTCTGTTAATTTAGGAAATCCCGTTCTACAGCAGATATTTTAACTGTAATCTCTGAACGTATATACCATTCACTGGACAAAGTTAGGGAGGGTAGAGCAATAGCTCTAGATATATCTAAGGCTTTTCACAGGGTATGGCATGAAGGTCTCCTCAGGAAAATCAGATCATATGGTGTCTCTGGACGAATACTAAACATAATTAAATCCTTCTTAGATAATAGATAAATCTGGGTTGTCCTCGACGGTCGTACATCTAAACAATATGATATAAATTCGAAGGTGCCTCGGGGGTCTATCCTTGGGCCTTTATTATTCCTAATATTAATAAATGACCTCCCCGACAAAATTGTCTCTGAGATGGGTATATATATTGATTACATCACGCTCTATAACAGGCACGACAGGAAAAAAAATGAACACATATCTAAAGAAATTGCAGAAACACTACATGATGACCTTCAATTGGTAATTGAATGGTGACAAAAATGGATGGTCACATTCCATGCTGCAAGACTAAACTTGTTTCCTTCAATAATTACAAGAAACTTTCTCTACCAGCAATAGCAATGGCCAAAGACTCATTATCTGAAATTACTTCTTTTATACTCCTCGGCCTAACGTTCACATGAAACATGAGTAAGAACAATTACATTGAGAGCATTACCAGGACCGCTGCGAAGAAGGTAGGCTCTATCTACCGTGCTAGAAAACTACTTACGTCCGAAAGTATCATGTATCTCTATAAGGCCACTATTCTCCCATGTATGGAGTATTATTGTCATATTTAGGCTGGTGCATCTGCTACTAGTCTCCCCCTTCTATATAAGGTCAAAAAGCGAGTTTCTAACCTGATATGTCCTGAACTGTCATCTAAGCTTCAACCTCTGTCCCATGGACGAAATGTTGCATCCCTCTGCCTATTCTACAAGTATTTTAATGGAGAATGCTTTGAGGAACTGCAAGCACTTATGCCCCTACGTCGTAAGTACCCTCGACAAACCTGGCAAGGAGCTAAATCCAACCCATACACAGTGGAGATCCCTAGATGTAGGATGGTTTTCTATCCAGTAGTTTCTTCCCCAGAACCGCTAGATTTTGGAATACCATTGCGGCTCCCTGCTTCCCAAACTCTACTGATATGCAGAAGTTCAAATGTAATGTTAACCGACATCTTACTGCCCAACTCCCTACATAGTATCCCAGTAGTGTATGTCCCTAATAGTAGCCCCCTACACCAAAGTGGCAATGTGCTTTGTTTGGTGTGAAAATGTAATAAAAAACAATTAATATTTGTACACCGTTTCTATGTAATTCATTATTAGTTTATGGTTTTCATGTAATTTATTATTAGTATATTTTTTATGCAGATCAGTATTATTGGTTATACAACAACAACAAAAAAAATAATTGCCAGATTAAACTAAACATACTAAAGTTTCAGATTTGTTTTATACCTTTGCCATCACTGGATTATTCTGACGTATTCTCTCGGTTCTCGTTGGATTCCCAAAGATAGGCAAGTACGACATTGATGGTCATATGGAAATCCAGACGCTGTACATAAGAATATATCGACACTTCTTGCACCTCCTGCACCTGCTCACGTCTAAAGCTGTTTACACTCCGTCTTACGCTGGGTCTGGCTGATTTGGACGAGAGAGTAAGTAGTACTCTAGTACTCTGTGCAAACCGGTTTCATTAGAGCACTCTTCTAGTGAGTTTCATTTGTCATCACTTGGATATTCACATTTTCCTTGTGTTCTGACGAATGAACAACCAGATTTATGCTCACGTGCAGATATCCTAACTATCCATATATATATATATAAACTGAATTCATTTTTCCCTATGATGTTGACCTTAATAGGATTAAAAATCAAGATATTTCATGCAAATGTAATATGGCCAAACTGCATCACAATATCTGAGGTGCGTTATAGGTATATTACCTGCCAACTTCCTCGATTATCGTAGATTCCTACATTTTTCTGCTGAGAGTTCACTGCTAAAATCGGTTAAAATCAATGAAATTAGTAAAATCTTTTCTCTCTAATTAATTCATCCTTCCTCCACCACGACTTACACCGTTGCGGGATCGTTCACTAGGGACAGTTACCAAGGAACGCCGGTTTCGGTTTTCTGTACTTTGTAGTTGCTTAAAAAACATGGAATGAAATTTTACCGTGCCTTTCCGTTTTATGCTTCCTATTGAGTAAAACGCACCACGGAATTAGCCATTAGCGACATTCTCAGAAACATTAATTCTTATCCCAGGCTTACTTTTACGTTGCTTGATTACCATTTTTCCTCAAGATTTTTACACAAAAAAAATGATTCTTTCCATTACATTTTTTTTATAAAATAAACATATAAAAAATCATTTCCGTTTTAGTTCGTTTTGTAGTTGCTTCAAAAAACTGGAATGGATTTTAACTTTCCTTTTTTTTTCTATGCTTTCTATTGAGTAAAACACTTAAGCGAATCGAAGGGTTATTTATGCCATTTTTTTGCTTTTCGCTGTGTTTTTTGTTTTTGTTTTTCCAAACACGTTCACCCCCCCTTATTTTTGCTTTTTGTTTTTCCGATTTCTTTTTTAAGGAAGTGTGACGTTTGTTTGCTGTTTTTTTTTTGGTTGTTTTTTTGTTTTCGATTTACCATCATTTTTTTGGAATTGTAAACAGGGTTATAACTTCGCTTATTCTTTATTCCCCTCCCTTGCACACACACCTCCAAACACCCGGAAAACGCCGGGTAACACTGCTAGTAGCGATATAAAATCAATCGCATTACGATAAGAAACACACGAAAAAATATGTATGTTGCATATATTTCTACTTCTCATGTTGCCTCGATGTCATAATATTTTTTGTTCAACAATATCACGATAATTTTAAAGAAAAGTGTTTTCGTCTCCTCTATTTTACTCTCCTTCAATGACAATGAATGGTAAATTATTGCGAAGAAAAAAAGAAAATTGCCGATATCAGTAAAGAAGGAATATATTTCATCCAGAAAGGCAAACATTAAAAAAATTGTTTCGTAAATGAGGGTAATTTATTTAATTGACATGCTGCTATTAGCTCGCATCATATAAGACGCGCGTAAGGGAATTTCCAGTTCACCTTCTTATTGTCTTCGATAAAAATATCCTTTGAAAATATTCCCTCTCTGTTTTTGTATAGTTATAGAGGTATATTTATAATTATAGAGGTATATTTATTTATTTCTCTGTCCGTTTATTTATCTGTATATCAAATCTGATGTTCGCCTGTCTTTCACGCAATGCATACTTTAAGTATTCGTGAACAATAGTTTAAGATGTCGGAAATTTTTATGTCACTATGTCTATACTTGTGGCCACGTCACTAGTAATGGTGCTGGAGGTAAACGTTTCGTCTGGGCTGACTTTATCCACCTGATAGTCATGGACCCGAACTTTGGATTAACCACTAAGGAGGTTGTCCTATCAGCAGGTGCAAAGTACTGGGGCTTACCATTTGGTAAATGGATTCCGGGCCATGCAGTAGCCTCTGACGGGGCCTCTCAATGCCATACTAGTGGATAATTGTTACGGCTTTACCTTATCATGTGCTACAAAAACCCTCTCATTTTCTCTCTTACTTTCACTCTTTATCCTTCGCTAACCAAGTATGCCGACCTGTTCCACAAATCCCAAACCCTCAACATGAAATATATCCAGAACAAAAAAAACGAATAAACCTAGAACCCCTTTCGCAAACCAAGACCTCTACTACCAGGTCTCCTACTCCAACATCAGGGGTCTAGGTTCCAACCGTCCAGAGGTTGAAACCTAATTACAGGAGCCGAAACTGGACATATTTTTCTAAGCGAAACTGGAATAGAGCCGACCACTTCCCTAGATGAGTTCATAATTAACGGATATTCCAACTTATCATCTAAATCTCACCCCCAAGCTCGCCATGGGCATGGAACATATGCCTACATTTAAGATGGCTTCCCGTGTGGCAGGGATATCTCCAGAGAAGACCTTAATTAACCTTATATGTACTTCGGGTTGCACTTGCTTACACCACTGCATTTTTATATAAGCCCTCTATCGCCCTCAAAACAGCGGAGTTACTATCTTTAAGGATATATCTGAGAAAATAGACCACATCCTGTCTGCACATCCCTCGGCTAAAATTCACATCTGTGGTGACTTCAATGTCCATAACGTCAAATGGCTGACCCGCAGAAATAAGACAGATGATAAAGGGAGGTTCTGTCATGATTTTGTCCATTGCCTATGACCTCACACAGATTGTTCGCGAATACACCCGTGTGCCCGATACTACCGGTCAATCTGCAAGCCTTCTAGACCTTTCTCTCTAAACTTCCCCTGAGCTATGTTCATGTTCCCTTCTATCTCCTCAAGGGTCATCCGACCACTCTGTTTGATCAGTTAAGATAAAAAATTAAATGCAATAAGTCCTCAGACGTACCCCTTCACAGTGTTGTATAACGATATTCTATGGCTGACTGGTATAGCTTCCGTACATTCATATCTGATCCATCTCTGCATTCCATGTTTAAAACGGATGCGTCCTCAACAGTATCCGACCTGACCGAATGGTTAATTGTAGGCATAGACCGATTCATACCATCTAAAAAATCCAACTAAACCCTAACAGCAAGCCATGGTTCACCCCAGAATGGGTTGCTGCCATCACGCACACATATCACTTTATCCATATATACCAACGTAATAGATGCACTGAGACTAATGCTGCTTTAAGGAACGCCAGCAACCACTGTAAAAGGGTAATAAAAATGCAAGAAATCTATATGCTCAGTCCGCTAAATACAAAGTATCTGACCAGTGGCTTGGTTCCCACCAATTTTGGCAAATAAAAAATAGGATCATAAACAGAAGTTTCTATACCAACCATTATCAATAGACAAGAGGTCATCTCGTCAGCATAAGACAAGGCCAGACTATTTGCCAAGAACTTTGCAGCAAATTTTACCCTATGCGACGAAGGCCATCAACTCCTCGTGTTTCCTCCTATAACACACAACATGCTAGGTAACATACAAATATATGTGCGTGAGGTCGCCAAGCTTATCAAGAACCTTTATTCCAGTAATGCAACATGCCCTGACGGCTTTCCAATTATTGTGGTACAAAAGCTTCAACCAGAACTTGCCCCCACACTTACAAGACTGTTTAAGCGTTGTCTTAAGGAGAAGTACTTTCCAACACCCTGTAAAACCTCATCAGTATGCCCTGTATTTAAGAATTCAGGTGATAAGTCATCTCCCTCTCAGTACAGACCAATAAGTCCCTTGTGGCTCATGAGTAAGTTGCTGGAATCCATATTATAAAGAGAAGTAGTCAATCACCTCAGCAGAAATAACATTCTTGCAATGACATGCAATACGGTTCCCGTTCTGCAAGATATATCGCAGATGTGCTAACGGTTATATCTCATAAGATTAGCGAATCTCTTGATAAAGGGTTTCTTTCTAGGGCAATTGCTCTTGACATATCGAAGGCTTTTGACAAGGCATGGCATAAAGGCCTACTTCACAAGATTTCCAGCTACGGTATAGTCCTAAAATCATTTCTCTTTGATAGGCGCATAAGAGTAGTGGTTGATGGACAAAAATCAGAAGCCCGCAATATTAATGCTGAACTCCCTCAAGGGTCCCTCCTGGGCTCAACTCACTTCCTGATCTACATCAATGATCCCTCAAAACACATACTTAAATCATTCGTTCACATCTATGCTGATGACACGACAATCTACGGCAACACATCAAAAGCTGTAAACGAGAAAGTTCCCCCCTATTCTCTCTCCTCTGATCTCGAGCGCGTGGTACAGTGGGGGAAAAGGTGGCTGGTTATTTTTAATTCATCTAAAACCAAGCTGGAAATATAGTGGGATCTTTCTACCGCTCCACTTCTGATGTAATTCTCTCTCCATATAAAAGCCAAGTATGTCCAAGGACGGAATAATGCTGCCACATCTTGGCAGGAGCTTCTAAAAAGCCTATTCTGCCTTGGCAGAGTACAAAATAGAATTCCTGGCTTAGTGGGGGATGCCCCTTTCTCTTCCCTGCAACCCCTCTCCCACAGAAGAGACGTTAGACGTTGCGAGTCTATCTTTGTTTTATCGTTATTACCATGACAGGTGCTCGCCTGAGCTCTAATCCCTGGCCTCCCTCGCCAATCTTTCATTATAAACCCCCGTCTAGCTGAAACCACTGTCAAAAATGTTCCCCACTCTTTATATGTGCCTAAATCAAAACGTACATTCCATGAACAAGGGTTCTTTCTGAGAAATGCACGCCCGTGGAACTCTCTACTACTCGCCTGTTTCCCTCCTGACTTCAACATGGATGTCTTCTAGTGCCACATAAACAAATTCCTGATGAATCTCCCCCCTTAGTAATGACTCTTCATCAAATCTCCAATGCTAAATAATACTGCAAAACTATTCCATTGATTACTGGACACGCAATAACCTTAATCCCGAGTGACTTCTGGGCCCTGATAAGTGGTGACCTTCATGTAAAACAAATGTTTAACACTTCTATCTTAAGATGTTTCAAAGCATATATTTAAAGGTCTCTTCAGGTTTTACCATATGTCACACTTTTCACCAATGAAGCTGCATTGCCCGGGTTCAAATCCCACTTCACAATCCTTCCTTTCTTCTATATTCTCTATCACAGAGTATCTATGTTGCTGTATCGTAATTGTAGAATCTAGACAAGCGAACTCCTTTACGTCTTGTAAAAAAATAGAAGGAAGAACATGCATAGATAACGAATTTTGTCTCTTTCTTTTTATTTTCTTTCTAGCCACAAAAAAAAGCGACGCTGATATTTCGTGAAAAATAATTTTCAAGAACAACCCATACACAGAACCAAATACCTCAATGCTTCTTTATAATGGACTACAACATATTTGTATATAATTCCTGCGTAAAGAAATATATGTTAAACCTTCTTATTGGATAATCGATGTCTATCATATACTTTCCGTGTTATCCATTGCTGAAAATCATCTCCTTGGAGCGATTATCGTTAAACCTGCAAACTCTGAATCGTATTATTTAGCAGCTTCGTGAGCAGTGAATCCTTAGTAAAAACTAAATGTTACTAAATGTTTTGATTTAATAGACGTATATAAAATATATCAGTTCCTCGTTTGAGATTCATAGAATCATTCAAATGAGAAGCCTTCAATAAGTATATTTTAAAGTCACATTTTTTCTGTTGTATACAAATACTAGCATTTGACCCGTCTTTGCCCGGGTATTTGGAGGTGTATGTTGAGCAAAAAAAAAAAAAAAAAAGACAGTCAATGTTTTTTTTAAATTCGACCCCTATTATACCCCCTTAACATGTATTGTTTTGTGCTCCAATCAAGTTATTAGGTTATATTAATGTCCTAGGAACCTATATATAAAATGTCAAGTATTTAGACACAAAATTGGCGGAGGAGTTTGGTAGAAATCTCAAAGGTCAAGTCGTTGAACTTTCACCCCTTTAACAGCCAAATTTCTGGGCGAACACGGATTACTGAGATGTTCCCAAATCTCAGTACCCCGTATATTAAATTTCGAGTCTGTAGACTTAAAATTGATAGAGATATTGTGTAGGGAAATTTACAAAGACAGACAGACACACACACACGGACACTTTCACTTTTATAAATATACTAGCATGGGTGCCCGGCTATGCCAGGGTGCATGGAGGTGTGTGTTGAGCAAAAAAAATAGTGGTCATAGGAAGGCAGGCTGGAACTCGTACCGCGAAGGAGGAAAGGAATGGGGAGAACGTGACGTCTTTCCTGTTACAACCACCGCCCAAGCGGAAATGACGTAGGTTTAAATTAAGGCTAGACAATCGAAAAGAGGGGATGACTTTCGAAAATATCGGGCAAAAAAGCGACCCTCCCTTTTGAAACGTGCCCAGTTGAAAGTGAAGAAATTAATGCTTTAGACAATTTTTCGGATTTTGCCATTTGAAGGGTCAGGCTTCAAAATGATACTGATCGTGTGAAAATCAGTCACCTCTGACGAAAGTTTTAGGCAGACATACAAACATACATAGATATATTTATATATTGGTAGCTAAAGTTTTCGACCCAAACCGATTAAAAAGCTTGCCCTATCTATGAATTCCCTTTATGTAAAATTTCCCAGGTTTTTCTACCGAGCCAATTTTCAATACCGTTCAACATGCGTATTATTTGGATTCTTCAGTAACTATTTTCATTATAAGTGTTATAGTTATAATGTTTTCGGTCAGGTAACCTTCGACTTTCTTCAAGTGTATATTGCGAAACTCTGGAATGTTTCTATTGAACTTGGGAGGTTGAACGGAATTTTGAGCTACTGCGCAACATTTGTCCGCATGAAACCGTGCCATAATAGTTGAAATACTTTCAAAATTCAATTGTAAAAGTGATACGCTCAAGAAAGTTGGAGGTCTAATCTCCAGTGTGGGCGACCCAAAATACAATAGCGAATTACCAAGAATATCTGTCCAGTCAGGGCTGATACAACAAGAGCGTGAATTAAATAAACTGTTCCGTCAAAGTTCCGGATTTCGACATGAACATGCCCGAAATGGGCAAAAAAACAAAAACAAAAACAAAAAAAAAAAACAGCTGAAGAAGGTTGAGCGTTACATCGATCAAAACTTTGTGAAAAGGACACTTAAGATGACAAAAGTAATTAAAATAATGCAAAAAATACGAATAACAAATCCTTATCTCAAAAACTCATAAACGTAATAACATTCCAAATATTTTCTCTGTTTTTCTAATACAAGAATACTTCATTTTATACACCATTTAACATTCTCCGTTTATCATGTTGCTTCTATTTATTTATTTCGCAGAGCGTGATTCTTTATGGCTTCCGTTGAAAATATATTGCCGATTCCTGTGCATGCACACACACACACACACACACATATATATATATACCCAATATATAGGCCCTGTCGTTGGGGCATTAAAATACGCCGACTGCCCCCCCCCTGCAGAGGGTAAAAGTCCCTCAATGGGGGTCCTGGATATGACCTTAAACTATATCCAGTGGTGAGGCCCCAGCTTGTGGGCTTTGGCGAGTGTGGAGCCACCCTTTAATTACCATTGCTCCCAGGTCCACTCTGACCCGGAGTGGTAGTACCTGTTAGTGACACAACTATGGGTTAAATAGAAACCGACGTGAAAACAACAAATATATTCTATTAAAAATTTTTTTCTTCAAAATCTTTGGATTCGGCATTAAATAACCCGAAAAGGGTTGATATGCTGTAAAACAAAAACAACCAACCAACCCAATATATAAACACACACACACACACACACACACATATATATATATATATATATATATATATATATATATATATATATATATATATATAAATATATATATATATATATTATATAAAGTAATAGCGTTCTTGTGTGGGTTTGTCTGTGTGTACAACTTCCTATGATTAAAGATATAGAAAGCGTCTATAGTGTGTGTACACACCTCTCCTTGTCAAAAAAAATGTTAATGCCCATTTTAGGATGGTTCTGTCACAGGAGACATTTATGTTTATCTGTAACTTCTAGATATAGCATTCTTCACATCACATACATCGACTGAGTTATGGTTATTAGCATATCACATTAAATTAAATCATTTTAAATAATTAGCTCGATTATATTACTCGATTACTTATTCGACATAATAACCTCGTTAATACTGTACTATTTAAAAATATAATTTAAAATGTAATTATATAGTTTATTTTCATTTCAATTTATGTTTTATTTAACTTAAACTTATTATTATCGTAAATCTTAAACCTTTTAATTTTCAAACCAGAGAACCAAGGGGAATAACTTTGATAGTTTAATTCTTTGGCACCTTATTAAATATTTTCTATAATAGATTTGTTTTCATTTCGAAATATTCTTCTAAGTTTAATAATTATTTTTATTTTTAATTCGGAGGTATTTTTTTTCTTTCTTATTCTTAATTTTTAAGTAATCTTTTGGCACTCATACAGAGAGTCCACCCGGCTTTCTCCGGAACATGGCGCCAACAGACGGAGTAAACCGAACGTCGCTGAGGAAATTAAGCCGAGCGTCGCCGATGAAAGCATAACATGAAAATAGTACCAACCTTTAATTTTAAATTTTATTAACTGCAAACAAAACTTTTATAATAATATCAAGGTCTGGAAGCCACTCGGGGATAAGGGTTATTATGTGTACACTACGTTAATGTTTAGATTTGATAAAATGTCAACTTAAAGGGGCTTCAGCTAGACAAGTGTTTTTAGTGAAAGATCGGCGAGGGGAGACCGGGGATTGGAGCTCTGTCAAGCACCTGGCATGGAAGTAACGATAAAACAAAGGCTCGCAAACGAATATCACATGTGGGGCTGAAAACGAATATCACACTTAAATTTGGGGCATGATATAAAGAAATTACTTTTTCAAAAAGTAGGGGATCACTAATGAGCACCCACTTTCTGCTAACCTAATAATTTCTCATTATCATAAAACAGATTTTACTGTGATTTTCGATTTTAGAACCCCCCCTCCGAAAACCGGCGCTGTTTTTTTTTTTTTTTTTTTTAAATAAGAGATTCCTTCATGTTTTTATAATACGCTAATAATGCCGTCAGTAAACTTACATGAGCGAGTTCTTTTAGGTGGGTATTAAATTATAGAACTTGTATGGTTTTTAACAGGTGCTTCTGTAGTTTAAATAACAGTTTTTTTCCGTAAGTAACGTGTCGACATTAACCATTAGACTATTAAAGCAGACTCGTTTAATATTTCACATAAATTCTGTTTACATTAGTGGGTTCCACGGCCCACTAACGTAAACATGATGCACAAGTTTTCGTCCGTGCCAGTAATTTTTTTCTTGACAAAATCGAGGACTCCAGTTGGTGTTTCCAGCCGCTCACGTATGGCTGTAAAATTCAAGTTTCTTTTTTTTTTCTGGCGGTAATGTACAAAATGGTGTGCTTCTTTTTTACTAATTTATTTTCTTTTCTACCTCTTCCAAATTGTCGTCTGCTGCTTTGGATTTTCAACTCTCGCAAACGCGCGTCGCCTTGAAAACAATCGCGCCACATTCTCATTGGTTCAGCTTTATGTTTCGTCAGACAGCTTAATTTTCTCGTCGACGTTCGGCTTACTCCGGCTGTTGACGTCATGTTCCGGAGATAGCTGGGCGTGCGCTGAGTTACGTCTGGATCATTCTCTGCGTGAGTACAAACCTTTTTTTATTTGTTATTCTTGAGTTGTCCGAGGTTTTTTCAATGAATTCAGTAGTTTTACGCCGATATACTTTATCTTTCTCTTTATAATTGTTTATTTTTGAGTTAAAAAATTGCAGCCACTGGACTATAAGTGGTGTGTTTGCCATACTTATAGGTAAGTGTGCACTGAACAGATAGCATAGTACTTAAAGTTAAATGCAAATTTGATATATCTTTATATTTAAACGCGAAAAAACGAACAATCAGGACGCTGAAATCGTACGCAGTAAAATAATACGTTGTAAAATTCTTTTATGGTGGTCAACGGTTTAATCTAGATTCATCTGTAAGAAAATTGCATTAAAATAACTTAAACGTAATACGGAAATGAACGATGTAAAAAAAATGCAGAAAGTATTAACAATTGTTTATTTGGATAATTTAAACGTTTTTGAAGACAGTTAGTATCCAACATAATCACTACAGTTTAGCGAGAAAGATGGCCGCCCGTGCATTTACTAAAAACACACACAAAAAAAAAAAACGAGCAAAAAAAATTACCCAAGGCCTCCATTCACATTCTCATGATTGGCAAATCTGATAATCAAACCCGTCGCAAATGTACAGTTTGCATGGTATGCACTCCTGGACCCTGGGACTTTTTGAAGAAATGTTAATTTCAATAAAGTGGGGGATCACTTTTCTATGATAATTTAACCTAACATGAGCACCCACATGTTGACCCCCCCCCCAAAAAAAAAAGACATGTTGTTTAAATTGGGGCGGGGGAGGATGTCGGCGTCGGCCGGGGGTGATGTTGGGGCGTTGTTGTAATTTTACTATCTAGAAATGTTTCCTGTGAAGGTGTGTTTTGCAATGAGAATAAATAAAAGACAAGATCAGACGTTTAAAACCATTGACGTAGACCTGAAATCAGACTACTTCAGTCACGGTATGTTCTACGTCTCCATCAGCCGGAGAGGAAGTTCAGAAAAAACTCTAGATTTTGACTCCACATCAAAGAAGCAGAAATGTAGTTTACCACGAGTCTCTTCAATGAAATGTTCTACAAAAGGATATGATGAAAAACTGATATGATCTGATTGTGGTATGTTTTCAGTATTCAATGGGAATGGGTTAGATAAGATTTAAGCATCGAGTTGAAGTGTACTTCCCTCTTACAACATCTACTTACTGGGAAGGTGCCCACAAACCGTGCACCTAAGTGTGCAGAAAAGTCCCGTGCGATGCGCGGGTATCTTTTCTAGTGTATATATATATATATATATAGTTCATTATATATCTGCAATCCAGTCACATCACGTTTAAATATATTTAACTGCATTTAATTTTAGGCTCTGGTCTATCACTTACTATAGTATATACATACATACATACATACATACACACACACACACACACACACATATATATATATATATATATATATATATATGTTCCGTCACATATTCTTTTATAAGTAAAAAGAAGCGGTGGTCCTGGATATGACCTTAAACTATATCCAGTGGTGAGGCCCCAAATTCCGGGCTTTGGGTAGTGTGGAGCTACGCATTCATTGCCATTGCTTCCAGGTCCACTCTAACCCGGAGTGGCAGTTCCTGTTATGGTTCCAACTATGGGTTGAATAGAAACCGGCTTGAAAACAACAACTATACGCTATTATAAACTTTTCCTTCTAAATAACTGGATTTGGCATTAAATAACCTAAAAAGGGTTGATATGATGTGAAACAAAAACAACCAAAAACAAGTTGATAAACATGAGCATATGTTTATGTAAATAAGGAACGCAAATCGGATAACCTACGATTACATTCTATTCTTTTTTTTATTTATCACCTTTTCTTTTATATTATTAGAATTGTTTCCTTCGTGTTTTTCTTTCATGCACTTAAAATATAACCGTTTTTCTTTCTTTTTTATTGCGTGCAATCGACGTATTAAGACGTTCCCTTATACACGAATACGACGTTTAGCGCGAACGCTATCGAAGCACAATGATTTCAGTAATATTTTAATAAATGAGTACACTAGTATGTTCCTGAGTTTTCGTGTAATCAGTCAATGGTAATCCATAAAATGTAAATTTTGAAGTTTCGATTTTTTTTTCGTATAAATATATACAAGGTTACACTGTTGACATTATGCTAATAATAAAAAATGAATAAATTTTACTTAATATAAAGTGTTATTCAGTGGCCGTATTAAATTTAAATAGTTAAACGTCACGAATATTACATTTACAATTAATTATAAATTGGATGCAGCGTAAAATTTAAGAAAATTCGTCCATTTTTGATAGGTAGGAAATCCTTCCATTATTGAATACATGTCGATTGAAAATATACTTTGAAGCGGGTATTCTGTTTCAAAGAGAGTACATCACTATAAGATTTATATCATATATTTGCTTATTTACTATGGTTTTAAAATATATAAAATCGATTTTTTATGTGTTAATTTCTTTTACCTAGCTTTGTAAGTTTTTAATGGTTCAACTTATTTAAAAGCATTTATTTAGTATTAAAAAAGTAGTGCCGAGTGTTACTTTTAAACAAAAAAACATGTTCGACATGCGAGCCTGGGGAACCTCGATAATCGAAATTTAAAGGAAATAGATATAGTTTTAAAAATAGCCGCTTCCTCCAAAAGAAAATAAATTTGTATATTTTTAAGTAATGCCTAAGATTAGTGTTCGGCAAAAATCAAACTATCGGATGTAATATGATTGGCTATGTAACACAAATGAACGGGACGGTCACGGAGTAAAGACACAAAAAAAAAACAATATATTCATTTAAAAAATACTTTATTCTTTAACACAACTTCAGTTATTACGAAATTAAAAAAGAAAAACACTTCTTTTATTATTGAATAGTAAGATAAATATTACATTATGTGATGATACTTTTCATGCTATTCTGAGCATATTTTATTAATTAATAAATATTTTATTATTTTTGTTGTTATTGATGTTGTAGATGAATATAATTTTTAAAAGTTAGGTATTTTCTTGAAAAAAAAAAGATTTCTTCCTCAACAGAAATATTTTCAATAAAATGTTTACCCGGAAAATTATTTTACCGAAAACTAGTAATATTAAACTTTAAAAAGGAAGATACTAAAATTAAAAAAAATATTTTATTTACAATTAATCAGATGTGTCTTATAAAAATTTTGAATAGTTAAAAGAATCTAAACTAATCAAATTATCAATATTTTTTTTCGTCATAAAAATAAGATTATTAGATTTCTTTTTATTTACAAAAGAATAAAACAACATTGAAAAACACATATCAGCGACTTATGATTTGTCATAAAAACGATTATTTTTCTATTTTAATAATTATAATGAAAAATGTTTTATTTAATTAAAATTAAATAGTATATATAAATTATTTCAAATATACATGATTAAATTTTTGCTCACGACAAAATTTGTAGATGATTTGCTGATTTTGGGTTTTATAGTTTTTTTTCTTTTGCCGATTAAAATTAATTTAATCATTCTTTTTATAATGAAAAATGTATTGATAATTTCTTGATTTAAAATTATTCAATCCATGTTTTTTTTTCTTTTAAAATCAAATAAATTTACGAACAATTTTTTAAATAATCATCTTTTACAAAATATATGTATCTAATTTGTCAAAATGTGTTTATACAATTGGATAATTTTGCATTTTTCTCTTATAGTGAGGTGGCTTATGATAATGATTGTTACCTGCTGGCCCAAAGCACCAAATTCGGCACACATATACTTTGGTACAAAGTCAAACTTTTTGGAGGGGGGTACCCGATTTTAAAGGTCAAGGTCAGGGCAAGGTCAAAGGTCAAATGTCAAACATCGCTATTTGTCTTTTTTCAACTTTCTTATTAATTTCCAATACAAAATGTGCTGCCATTACATAAATTTCTGTTAATGCTCTTAAGGGAATTATATATGTAATTTAAGCTACATTTCTTTTAAGTGTATATTGAATTGTAGAACAAGATCATAGGTCACCACTTGTAATTTCAATGTATATAACAATGAATTATTGGCATCAGTATTTATATATGAATTCTATTTGACAAGTAGGGCATTATTTATAAAGACATTAGTGCAATAAACAAACAAGTTGCATGCATGTTTCAGATACAATACAATAAGTCAAGCATAACACCATTCACTTCTATAATAATATGTACTGTAGAACTTAACCGGATGCGAATATTGTAGTGGTAATCAGACTACTTCCTATTTAATGCAACATTCTTGCACTATTGTTGCAAGAATTGCTTACATGGACTACCTCTATAAAACTCTGCATGCATATCTTCTTGGAAGGAGTACAAGAATATGGAAGGGTCGTCATGTTTCACAATCACCTCGGCACTGACATAGTGTTGTACATGTCAGGCCAGCTTTCTCGCATTTACAGTTCTTAACACACCTAGGAACTGCTTTGCAACCACACTTTATGAGTTCTTTGCACGCAGCAGCAGCTGGAATTGTGGTCCAGATGGGATGCCACCCTGTGTCTGATTTGGACCATCCAAAACCAGCTGGGCTCGGGGCAGCAACGACTGATTTCAGACTCTCTGTCCAGATACTGGCCTGGTACACACATCGGTTGACATGTTGGAGCAGACCATTTTGTGTTGGTGGTAGCCTTTCCATTAGTTTCACTCTGTTCGGAAAGAGGTCTTGCCGAAGGTAATTAACTTTGCTATGGTGAGTTGTGTTGTCGTACATGGCACAGGTGAACTGCTCAATTAGCCTGAATACTGGAGATGATGTTTCTAGAGGAACAAATGGGGAGGACGATGCTGTAGTAAACCCTTCTGTCGAAATTGGGAGTGATTTCCAGGTCTTCCATGCTGATTTCTTTCCTTTACCATTAAATTGGGATGTTACATCACATCCAGTGAAAGCATGGAAGAAGGGTAGTGCTTGACATTTATCTTCACCAAGTTCCAGGCAAACAGAGTTGATATGGTAGTATCGAAAGTGCCTTCCTGCACCAAATCCAACCCACAGATTTAAGTCAGGATACCAACTGACAAAACGGTGATAAACTCCTACAAGGACCACAACCACGTCTGTATCAACAGTTCTGACAAGAACTGATGTTGCACCTTTCCTCAGGGCATCGTACACATGCAAAGAAATCCTGCTGTCTGTCTCCTGGTGGTCACACTTGTCCATTGTACATCCAGGCTGATTGGACAGAACTCTTTCTCCGGAGGTAATGTATACCCATTTTTCAGGTGGGTAGACATGGTTGGCTACTTCACCTGAGAGCAAAGCAAAAAGCTCTTCTTTGTTTCTGTCATTCTGCAGAAACCCAGCAAAGGACGCGGGAAGTTTGGCATTGCGAGACACCTTCCTGCGTACCCCCTTCCCTCGTTTCTCACGTGTAGTTGCCTTCAAGCTGTCTGGATGATATCTGTCCCAAACAATGTCAATTCGAGTGCTGCTTTGCAGTTGCCTCTCTGTCCAAGGAATGAAGATTTTGTCACTGTACTCCCCAAATGTACATTTGTGTTCATGCGGCAGGATGTGTACCATGGCAGCCCCATCGAACATCTTTGCATCGAAGTGTGATGGTGGTTCTGGCTGAATACTTGGGTCGATGCAAGCCAACAGTTCTGATTTATTTCCTGGTAGACGAAGTTTCCCATTCAGTGACAATGCTGGTGGCCATGGGTGATTTTCATGCGAGAAAAACTCCTCGAGGTTTGTGTCACGGACCTGAGTAGCAATGAAGAGTTGGCTGAATAGGTTATAATCACTCTTTATTTCCTGCAACTGAGTCACGTTTCTGCTGGGAGTACTGGTGTGTGGTCGCTTGAAAAGTGGAAGTTTATTTTTCTTGATTGTGCTGTGGATGGAGTTCTCTCGTTTCACCAGCACATCACTAACATACCTTGAGTACTGCTCTTTGCCCAGTTGCTCCATTCCGTATAGTGCTTCCACAACCTGTTCATCCATACAGTCATGAGTGTCAAGAACAATGAGTTCCTTTGCTGTGTTCAAGAATGGATTCCCCATTGATTTGATAACATCACACATATTGTTGACTTGTTTGTGGAATGTTTCCTGAATGGCATGTCCTTGCTCATGACTCTGGAAAGAAGGTTCCTCAGACAGGTTATTCATCTCTTCAAATTCATCGAGAATCCTTGCCTGCTCTGGACCGGCAATCATCCATCGTTTCAAGGCAGCAGGATTTGTGGTCAGGCCAATTGCACCACCAGAATGTTGCACTTTTTCATTGTTCTGCTCGTGTGCTTGGTCTAGAGGCATGGCTGAGAATGGTCGCCTACCCTTCAGGAACACACAGTTTTTCTTGAATTCAGCTCTGATTGATGGCGGAAGAGTCTTCATGTCTTTTATGTGTACTGGCAGCCAGGGAGAGTAGTTCATGCGATCAAGCACAAAGAACCATGGTGCCAATGCTTCCAACACTTCTACATAAAGAGCAAAATTCTTCTCCCTGTGTGACCTCACAAAGATAAGGACTAGCAGCTCCAGCTGAAGAATCCTGTCCCAGAATGCGAAGGTTGGACTGTTTTGTGTCATGTCAGTTCTCCAGTCTTCGAAGTGTATGCTGCGTTCTGGACACATTTCATGAAAGGAATCACGCTGCAACTTTGCAAGAGTCATTGCTGTCACCTGATGTGCATGTCGTGTTCTGGTTAAGTGGGCAGCCTTCAGGAAGGAGTCAGCAGTTCCAGCTGTAGCAACACCACTCTCAGTCAGTGCAATACACCAACCAGATTCTTCCAAGAGATCCCCAACCATTCTCCACAATACCATCTCAGTATGTAAGCCTCCCAGGACAACAACATATTCAGACTCGCCAAGGGTTTCAGACCAATTCCACTGTGCATATTTGGCCAAAGCAAAGAGAGGTTGATCCACTGCAATAACAGGTATTTGCCCAGGGTTTCGCAATGTTGTTCTTTTTTTCAGTACTTCCATACCATGCTTGACCATAGCCATCGATGCAGCCCTTTCGTAAAAGAGTGGCAGTAGAACACTTGTTCCGGGAATATCAGTAAATTCGCCTTCGCGTGCAGAATGATGCGAGGCCCAGGCCATGATATCACCTTTTTCTAATTTGTTCTTTTGGGCTACAGGTATCCTTTCCTCTAACCACTGATTTTCTTTGTATATTGCTTCACATAGAACAGGTTCAGGATCAGGGTCTTCCATAGCTGCAGCTTCTGTGACATTAACAGTGTCGGTGTTGCAAGCAATAGTTGGAACTATTCGATAACTATCTGGAAGGGATGGATTTCTAATGTGTGCCTGTGGTGGTATTTTGATGGGCTCTCTACTTGTCTCTTGCTTATTCTCTGCAGGAAACTGGAACACACTGATACTTGTGCCATGGAATGATCCTTCAGCTGTTTGTGATGTTGGATTGTGATCCAGATTGTCTAGTGCCCCTGCTGTGAACACACCATCAATAAGTTGCACAGGACACACCACACCTTCCTCTTGATATCGTTCACATACTGCATTTGTCAGCCAGTCTTCGACTTCTAACACTCTTTCATAGCTGACACTGATTCCGAGTTTATGGAGATGTGTCATTTTCTTGCTCCGGGTTTGCGTGTGAACACTGAAGCCTACATATAAGGGAAGCGGTGGTTCTTTGGATCTATGGTGGCGTGGGTTCTCTGCTACTTTGGGCTGATCTTTACAATTGAATCTAATCAGCTGGCATATGGTCAGACATTCTTGTGAATTTGTTGCGGTCTGGTCCTTGATGTTTGAACCATATAACAACATGGAGATCAAGACTTGGAGTGAATTTGGCACTGAGTCATCTTGACAGTCTGTGGTGAAACTTCCACTGAATGTACAGAATTTTGTCTTTGAAATTTCTTGCCGTATTAACTTTGCTATGTGTACCATTGAGAGAGCGTCCTTCTCAAAATCACGAGACTTCAACTCCTCCTTTATGAGCTTCTGAAGGCCTTCATTAAAGACAAGAACTGTTTGTTTGCCAACTGATTGTTCCTGACACTGATCCTTGTAATGATTCAAAAGTTTGTTTTTCAGCCGTGTCTTGTTCACCTGTTTTTCATATCCCAAGGCTGCAAAGCGAGCTACACACATTTTGTGCAGATCTACTAATGGAAATATGTACTCTCCGTATTCAACATTCGCTTCAATATAAGATATCATTTCTACAAATACCCTTGAGTCTGTCATTGATTGATCAATTGTATCCGATAATGTAGCCATGGATCGCTTGTAACTTCTGTATCGAACACGGAATGCATCCATACATTGTTTGTGATACTTTGCTTCAATAGCAACAAGATCCCCATCTGCAATAGTAGCTAACAAGTCAGTATCTTGTAGTTCTGTTGCTTGCTCACGCAGTGTTTTGTCTAGTTCTAAAGTTTCACATTTGTGAAGTATACCATCTGACTTCTTGCAAAATATACACATGTTGCAACCCATTACTTCATCACTTCGAGATACACGTTTGGATTTTCTTTGTCTAGTACTAACATCATCGCCAGAGTGGTCAACAATTCTTTTTCTAGCATTTCTCTTTTGTGCCCTTAACAATTTTGATTTGGCAAATAATAAATGACAGTTTTTATGCCACTTAGCACAATTCACATTGAGGTCATTGGTTGTCACATCATCACCAAAGCAAATTCTTGCAGGCAATGATTTCAGTTCTTGAAAACCATGTACATTTTTCATAAATTCTTCATATGCTTGTGAACCTTTGCCATCCTGCTTTGTTGCAGGACACTTTAATGCCCCATCTCCTGTACCGCATATGATGCACTTTGACCAATCCATGTTGCATTGAAGATTAAAATGCAAGCTCTCCACTACTGACTTGCCTTGCTGACTTCAGTTCTCAACCAGGAAGCACTCTGAAACATAAACATACATATTATTACAAATCCTGTTACCAACTATACTACTTGAAGCAAGATAAAACTAAAATGACACCTGAAATTACAGTACTACCACATTTTGACCTTTAACCTTCGCCTGACCTTGACCTTGACCTTTAAAATCGGGTACCCCCCTTCAAAAATGTTTGTATTAACCCAAAGTATAGATGTACCAACTTTGGTGCTTTGGGCCAGCATGTAACGATTTGGTCATATTTTGGCCATAAGCCACCCCACTATTAATGTCTTTATGCAATTAATTTTATTTCTTCTGTCCAAAAATTATAATCAATATAATAATCGTTTTTTACAACGACACAATTTATAAATATTTAAAATCTTAAAATGCGCAACACAATGCCAATTCCATTTTTATTAGTGCATAAGGCACATCTGATTGAGTGTAAATAAAATAGGTTTGTTTTTCATTCTAGTATCTTCCTTTTTGAAGTTTAATATTAATAGTTTTCGGTAAAATAATTTTCCGAGTAAAGATTTTTTTGAATATTTTTCTGTTGAGGAATAAATCTTTTTTCAAGAAAAAAATACATATATATTCATATATACATATATACATATATATATATATATATATATATATATATATATATATATATACGTGTGTGTGTGTGTTTGTTTGTGTGTGTGTATTTGTGTGTGCGATTGTGTGTGTGTGTGTGTATACAACGTATTGCAAGCGGGCGGCCTCAAATAACTATTAACGAAAGAAACTATTAGAATTAAATATAGATTAAATAATAGGAAGCGCAGTCAAACTCCATGAAACCTAGTTGTATACTACAAGTCCTATTGGATCAATATACATATGTAACATATTTTAAGTAACAAATTCCGAGCTTGTCACTTAAGACTCAGACATCTCGACCAAACAATAAATGTTCTAATGGATATGTACAATTGACAGCTGCTGAACGATATCTTAGATCAGCGCCGAAAGGAGGGCGTTTATTTTTATTTATTTTAATAGTTTGATATTTTATTTCTTTTTTAATCTTATTCGTGTAGTTATTTCATCCCCACTCCTTTGTTCACTTCATCCGCATGTATTTAATACATTTCACATTTAAAAAGGATGGAGGAGGAGCACACAAAAAGAATAAAGTGTGTGTGCAGAGTTTGATATTGTACTTAAAGTAGAATATTAAATATTAAGAGAGTTGAATCAATTCATCAGCTTGTATGCCCAGACTAATAAATGTCACCAACGCTCGCATCAATCATACGTGCTTGTGTCTGACTTCCCGCGTTTTCGCTGTCTAGACTGTCTTGCGACCTGTATCTGAAAACAACAACTGTCCAACAACACACTTGTAAAGAGGAAACATACACATTCATCATTCACGTTCGTATATATTGCTGTTGAACCAGGCTGCCCCTAAACTCACTAACACGTTCATTGTACGTCGTATCACACTCCAGAGTTAAGCACAATTCTGACATATGGCAGAACAAAACTGTAACAAACAGAACTGATTACCACACCGTAAGATGTTAAGTTTTCTCCTTATACGACATATATCAGTCGACGTTAATTTGTGTCATAACACGAATGCGCGATGTAAATCAATGCGAAATGACGTCACGGAATACAGAAAAACAACTCTATAAAAGGAGAAAGAGAGCAATCATGTGATAGACGTGGATAACCTTCGCGATCACGAGAGTTACGTCACAGCTGTAAAGAGAGAATGACGAAATATATGTTGTTGCTCAAACAAAAAGCGAGTTCGAGTTATGTCCTAATCTTTGTGTTGGTCTCATTTGCAACTTAACCTGCACACAGCGTTACAATTAGTGAAGAAACTACTACTTTAATTAAGCATGTATTCTTTCCTTATGTGTATTTAATTTTACACAACGAGAAGAAAAGAAAACTGATTTATTTAATGCGAGCAACGGCGAACTGCATAGTATGAAAAAGATGACTGTTGATTAACATAAGGACTTTATTTTTTAATGCTACTGAAGAGAAACATGAAATAAAGTACAACATGATTATGTGCCTTACCGTTACGTTATACAGTCGAAACTTCATTGCATTTTCTTGTTAAACATCAATATCTATTAAAAATCAATTTAAATCTATTCAATCTATTATTAAATCTATTAAATCTATTAAAATCTATTAAAATAATACTCCTTACTTATTCTAAATTCGTCAGCGGCTCTTTTCTATGTAATATATTGATGTTGGCATGCTGATGATGTCCAGCAAAAATGAAGACGTCCAGATATTAGAGGTCTTTTGTGAAAACTGCCAAAATATATATATATATGCTAGCAGGGACGCCCAGCGTAGTCCGGTCATAAAATACCCTTAAATATGATATTTAAATTCTTGCACATTTCGTATATATTATTAGAGATTTAATTTTCTATAGATTCTTATATGTTATTAATTTGTGATTTTAACAATACACATCATGTCTTGGGTATATCAGACTTAATCGAAACGGAAACCAAACCTTATCAAGAATATATATATATATATATATATATATATATATATATATATATATATATATGTGTGTGTGTATGTGTGCATAAATATGTGTATATATATGTGTGTGTGTGCGTGTATATATGTATATATATATATATAAGGGAGTAGTCACCAACAGTGTGTATTTTTTAACATTATTTTATTATTCCGTGTCTTAATTTTAATTGAGAATTATGTTTAATTTAAATATACATCTTTCTTTCGTTGGAACTTCTTAACCAATTTTATATATATATACAGATAAATATATATATATATATATATATATATATATATATATATATGTATGTGTGTGTGTGTGTGTGCGCGCGTGTGTGTGTGTGTGTGTGTGTGTGTGTGTGTGTGTGTGTGTGTGTGTGTGTGTGTGTGTGTGTGTGTGTGTGTGTGTGTAAACTCGAGCTCTTTCAGATATAATTGAAACTGAAACCAACAACAGTTTTGGGAAAAATTATTTTTAAAAAAATAGATGACTTGTGTGCAATCAGCTGTAACCGAAACCTAAAGCGGCACTTATGAAGGACTTTTGGTAAAATTATTTATTACGCGAATAAACCAGAGCAAAGAATACCTCGAACTCCCATGTTTGTGTTGAAACAAAGGCATTTATTTTTTTACGTACATTCACGAATAAAACGCGATTCTAAAATGTGATGCTTGTCCTCTCGAGTGTCGTTTCGAACGCCTACTAAAACGTGCTTTCTTTCATTTTATAGTCTTTTTTTCCATATTGTAACACGGATCGGTAGTTATATGTTGCTACCGTACGCACTCTACTCCATATAGGCAAACATAAATACGGAATAAAAAATACATATGCATTACCACATGCACTAACGCATAATTTAATTGTTTTTAGCCGAAAATTTGGCTTCCAAAGGCTCAACGTTCCAAAGATTTTTACTTGGCGGTTTCTAGCAAATTATTCTTTTAATTTTGGGAATAAATGTTTGAAATTTTACAATCAGAAATTCAGACAGTCAGCAAGGAAGATTTTAAATTAGGGCGAAAATTTGGCTGCTATGAGGTCAAAGTTGAAAGAGGTGACCTTTGTAGACTCTACTTGTTGCACCTGAGTATTTCTCTTATTATGAATTATCGAATGCCACTTTTCCCTCATATAATGATTAAGGATTCTGTTTTTTTATTTTGCAAGTTGTTTCTGCAATACATTGAGTATATCTGGACAATTATTGCCAAACTTCTTTTTCCCAATCACTTTCTTTTAAGGTGTACTTGGTCAGCCAACCTTCCTGCTACTTCACAATATTCATGTTTCTGCAATGAGTTCTCCAGGAGAACGAATGCTCCCCATTATCGTACCAGCACAACAGTAAACAAAATTATTCCTACCTTACGTTAACACATAGTTAAACTAGTAGATACGATGAAAAAAAAAAGATTAAAAAATATGTCTGCATCAGATGTTCAAGAAGGTTCTGATCACGGTGCTTGTCAATTTCTATTGCCACTGGCAGTTCCTTTATTCTGTCTTTGATCGATATTCGTATGGCGTGAACACATCTTTAGGCAAAAGTCAACGTCCAATACTTGACGTCTCGACAAACAAGAAATTTTCAATGAACTTCGAAATAAATATCCCTCGAATGAGAACCAAAAGTTACGTCTTCCCCACACTTTCCACCATTTTTATACAAAAAACACAAATGTTATGTTTATAAATGTAAAGCCAAATATAATAATATCTTTATACAAAAAACACAAATGTTATGTTTATAAATATAAAGCCAAATATAATAATATTTTTATACAAAAAACACAAATGTTATGTTTATAAATGTAAAGCCAAATATAATAATGTTTTTATACAAAAAACACAAATGTTATGTTTATAAATGTAAAGCCAAATATAATAATGTTTTTATACAAAAAACACAAATGTTATGTTTATAAATGTAAAGCCAAATATAATAATGTTTTTATACAAAAAACACAAATGTTATGTTTATAAATGTAAAGCCAAATATAATAATATTTGAAGAAAATTATAAAACTTCTATTGAATGTTTTATAATTCTGTATTGATGCTTAAATGCGAAAACAATTTCACTCATATTTGATTTACTAATTCCTACACTAGCAGTAAAATTCCGGGTTTAAATACAAAAACACGGTTTCATATTTGATTTAATAATTGCTACAATACCATTAAACTCCCGGGTTTATATACAAAATCATTTTTCTCATATTTGATTAAATAAATTGCTACAATACCATTAAACACCCGGGTTTATATACAACATCAATTTTCTCATATTTGATTAAATAAATTGCTACAATACCAGTATAAAATTCCGCGTTTAAATAAACCTTTTCTCATATTTGAATTAATAATTGCAACAATATCATTAAAATCCCGCGTTTAAATACAGAAACATATTTCTCATACTTCATTTAATGATCTTTAGTATAGCGTTAAAATCTAATGTTTACATGCTAAAGTAATTTTCTTAGATTTCAATTAATGAGCGTTAATGGCCCGTCTTAAAATACCAAAACACTTTTCTTATATTTCATTTAATGAGCATTACTAAAGCATCAATGATTCTGGTATAAATATTTTAATCATTTTCATTAAAGGCTCGAAACAAATAACGCACATACATAGTTAAAGAAAAAGTAATTTAATCAATAGACAGTACAGAAGTAAGTGCTTGACGAGCGTTGTTTAATTACTTTGCTTCTATGCTTAATTCTACTTTGAACAATTCATCCGTTTAAGGAATAGGTTAGATTGACATAACTATTCCAGATCGTGTTCTCTTTCTCGCTTCCGGTTTCTGCTATCCATTTGGGCTGGATGATGAATTATCGTCAGTAGACAGAAAATATATCTTTAAGACAAAGCAAAAGAGGCTACTAATTTTCTGAGAGAAAGTTTGTAATCAACCAGAAAACCTAACTTGCTTGTCATCCTCGTCCACTTTCTGAAGTCAAAACGAGTACAGTATATCGTGCAGATCAAGATATTGATTGATGAGGAGTTTTTCCTAGGCAGCTGCACTTATGTTGGTATATGTACAGGGATGTATAACGATGCCTCTTACATAAACTAATGTATATATATATATACATATATATATATATATATATATATATATATATATATATATATATACTAGCAAAAGTACACGTCATTGACTGGGTTGAAATACAGCCTACAGAAAATGGACTCTAATTTATGAAAGTATGATAGGTTATGAAAAGGAAGGGTTGTAAAGAGATAGCTTCAAAATTGAGGGTATCAAAACCAAAACAAAATATGATGAAAGTAAAAATAAAATAGATGAACCCCATAATTTATTATACTATACCTGTTCACACTGAAACACTTATCACAATATTCCGTGGATCTTTATTAAAAACCCTTGTTAAACTTTGTGACATATTTCCATTCTACGGAGGTCAGGTGCGAACGAACACCCAATAATTATATTATACCATATTTCTTCAAATGAAAACATAATTATCAAATTATACTTACGCAGATCGATATGAAAAGTCTTTATTAAAGTTTGTGTTCATTTCCATTCTATGGAGGCCAGGCGCGAATGCAGACCACACAATTTTATGATACCATCCCTATTTAAGATAACATATATACTTATCAAAGTATTATTATATACATGTATATCAAAAACACTTGTAAACGTTTTTTTTTAATGTTTGAATTTTTTATTTCCACACTGTGTGGACCAGGCGCGTAGGCAGACCCCACAATTTTAATGAATCATCATTATGCCAGATTAAACATACCCATTCATGTGTCTCGATACATTTTCTATCATTATATGTGATCATTTTTCTATAATAGTCAACAATATAGGAGCCTATTCGTGACCACACACAGACACACACACACACTCACCCACACACAAAGGCGTTCAGCTTTATATATATATATATATAGAAATAAATATATATATATATATATATATATATATATATATATATATATATATATATATATAGTAGACTACCCGTGACCCGTATGGCCAGCATGTTATATTAGCTATGGAATTAATGTGACACTTCTGATGTAAGAAAATAGTTTTTTTTGTGACATAACAGAAACATTTCTATAAAAGGATATTAAAATTAAAAAAAGAATATAGATAGATTTCTATGAGTCGTTCTGTTTATAATTATTTATTTTTGAAAAAAAATGACTTACAACCATTGAATTATAAGTGGTTTGCCATATTTATAGGTAAATGTGCACTGAACACATACCATATTATTTAAAGTTAAATTCAAATGTCGATATATCTTCTAATGTAGACGCAAAAAAAAACAATTGGGACGCTTAAAGCGTACACAGTAAAACAATACGTTTTATTGTCGCGTTGATTATTTATTTGTAACGCAAATTAAAAACAAAAACACATTCTCGGGGTAATTTATTTATGTTGGTTGTGTAGAAAAAATGTATAATTTTATTTTAAGAAAGGTGTATTAACAATGAAGAATTAATTAAAGAAAATTGAAGGCGGTTAATAAAGTGCCGTTGTAAAATGCTCTAATTGTTGTCAACGAGTTAACGTAGATTATTATGTAAGAAAATTTCGTTAAAATAACTTAAACGTACTACGGAAATGAACGATGTAACAAAAGTGCAAAAAGTATTTACCATTTTTTGTTGTATAATATAAACCCGAAAAAAAAACTACCGGGACGCTGAAAACGTACACAATAAAACAATACGTTTTATTGCCGAGTTGATTATATTTTATGTACGCATGCGCAACCGGAAGTCGTAAGCCGGATGTTGGGTTAAAACACCTGTTGCAAGCTCATTTGAGTTATATATATATATATATATATATATATATATATATATATATATATATATATATATATATATATATATAATTAGGCAGCAAGTAATTTTTTAAGCACGTCTGATCGAACACGACTGAGTTTTTTTACTGATTTTGTTGGATAATATTTCTATTCGCCAGCGGTCCTTTTGTATTTCGGCTTGCACATTGTATTATATGGAACCTAGTAGTTGTTTTTCGGCATTTTCTTTATTGAGGTCTTGTGCATTTATAATTAGTTCTAATTTTTTTATATTTATGTCATTTTATCCAAAATATAAATCTCAAATTTCTGTTTAAATGTACGTATGGGTGTATTTATGTTTGTATGGCTGTCAAAAGGCGACGGATTTTCACGAGATCAGTACCATTTTGAAGCGCGACACCTCGGACGACAAATACAAAAAAATCGCTAAAAACATTAATTTCTTCACCTTTAACTGCGCATCTTTCTACAAGGACGGGTCGCTTTTTTCGTCGATATTTTCCAAAGCCATCCCCTCTTTCGCTTGACTAGCCTTAATTTAAACCTTCAGAACTTCTGGCTTCGCGAGTTTTTCACGTTCTTCTCCTCCTTCGCGGTACGGGTTCAGGTCGGAAGCCCCCGCTACTACTACTTGTTTTTTTTTTTTTGCTCAAAACATCCGGGCAACGAATATATATTAGTGTTGTGACAATTAATCGGAATTGGGAATCGAAAAACATCGAAATACTTTGGAGTATCGATACGAGTATCGGAATCCGAATACATCTGTGCTGATATTCCGGTGCCAAAAACGATTTCCTTAATTACGTTCTTTATTGTCATTATATTTAAAACACATTCTTTCACTGCTGGTAGTGACAATAAAATGATAAATATTTGTTGATTTTAACTCCCAGTAATATAATGTAATATAATGTAATACTATTGCTTTATATTATGTAACTTACCTTTACTATAAAGCTAAAATCTATAAATCATTTTTTTAACGTTTTAGGATGTATGTGCACATTTGACCTGTTATTTACAGTAATCAGGAGAATAGCAACTATAGCTATAAAGTCTACAAGTACGACGATTTACCATTTGAGCCTACTGTTTTCTGACGGTGTGCTGGTAACATCCCACACCGAAGAAGGACTTCAGATTTTCTTTGACGGTTTTTCCAATGCTTGTAAAGAATTCAGGCTTGTCATCAGCTTGAGGAAATGCCAGGTCTTGACAAAGAACCCCATAGTCTCTCTTCATCACTATTAATTTGCAGTGCCTAGACGTAGTCCATGATTTTCAATATATCAGGTCGATAGACAACCGATCTCTTGATATAAAAATGAAAAAAAGAGCATAAGAAAGGCATCTATCACTCTTGCAAAATAAATTCTTCGCGCGTGAAAAAAATAAACATTTCACCATCTCGACAGAAGTGAAGCTTTACGTGGCTTATGTCATCAGCGCCCTTCTGTTTGGCAGTGATTCAAGGATAATCTACAGCCACCAACAAATTTCACATGAGTAGTCTGCAAAGAATTCCTTGGATATTGAGGGGAACAACGTTACAAATAATGCTGTCCTCGCAAGGGTAAAAATCCCCTTACTGTTAACCCTTCTTTCAACAAGATACCTAAGTTGGATAAGCAATACCTACCGCATTAAAATGGGTTACTCCGTACAGGTATTCTTTACGATGAACTCACAACTTGCAAAAAGAAAATTTGGTCGTCCTCATCTCCGCCATGTCTACGTGTGCAAAGGGAGCAAAAACACATGCAATATTAATCCTATCGGCTGAGAGCCCAAAGCTAAAGTCCACAACTAACGGTAAGCAAAAGCTACGCAATTAGTAAAGATCCATCACAGAACGGGCGGAGAGCAAAAGACTATTCAGAAGGCCAGTCAACAAAATTCATGTGACTATCAACACGACGCGGCGACCTTCAACTGGAACGTCAACAACCGACAATGTAGTTCGAAGTTAGACTTATTCAGCCACAAAACACGGAGTCAACCAGCTCTACAAGTGCAATTCTAAAGTTTCTAAAGTTACGAATGCCAACTTATAATAAAATATAAAAGGTTATAAAGAAAGGGAATCGAAATCGGTAATTGTATAGGAATCAGGAATTCTGTACTGACTCGTAAATTGTATCGGAATCGATAAAAATATTGGAATCGTCACACCACATATATATTTGTGCATATATATATATATATATATATATATATATATATATACAGAGTGTCCACAAAGTATGGCTACTTAATGTAGCCACACGTGTGTGTGTGTGTGTGTGTCTATTAGGACCAGTTTAAAGAATTAGAGATCATTTAACGGGAAAATTATCGGGATAATGCAAAGCTTATCAAATAGAATCTGAGTTTATACAGAAGATGAATAAAAATGACAATATAAAATATATACTAATGGATATAGATTAAATAGTTTATTCAATATTTATGTTACATCAATTATAGGTGTAGGATAAGTAAACTCTTTACAGGTTAGCATTTGAAGTCCAATGACTTGCACCGTATTTTAAAAATGGGAAATTAAATAAATAGATGTTTAAATGTGTAGGAAATATAAACGTATTGCGAGTGGATATATATGGGCATAGATGACGTGATTGTGGCTTTAAGCTAAGCAAAAATCTTTTCGAAGTAAAGATAAGAATAATGTCAGATAGAAAAGGTTACGAGTTTGATTGACTTGGTTTGAACCCAGAGGTCAGTTGTGATTTCATACGCGGAGTGGAACTTATTTGCTTGTTTGGCTTATATAAATGGGTAGACACATTATTTTGAGAGAATCACATTCTAAATAGATTTGATCGAAAAAAAAAACCCATCAATTATGGACTGACTAAAATAGTCGTACGTATATATATATATATATATATATATATATATATATATATATATATATATATATATATATATATATATATATTTATATATATATGCATATATATATGTATATGTATATATATATATATAAGTATATATATAAGTATATATATATAAGTATATATATATATATATATAATTTGTTTTTTTTTAATTCAAGAAACGGTTTTAAAAAAATCAAAATGGCAGCGACTTTGAAATGGAGAGCCCCGTTTTCAATTAGAAGGAGGGTAACCTGAGCATTCTGTGTTAACAATTTAAGAGAGTTCCGTCAACGTAAGGGATATTTATAAACATCTTTTAATGTTTTCCGTTATTTTTTGCTTGAGGAATATTCGATTATGGCATGTGTAGTTCATATAAAAAATTATTTAAGTACTTATTGCCTCAAATTTCCTTTTAATTTCGGTTCGCTGAAATTATTTCAAGTTAAAAGTATTAAAAACTATTTCAAAACAAAAAAAAACATGAACTGAACTTTTATTGACTATGGTAACATTTATTTCTTGTATATTTATTTTTTTCGGGTTGTCGTTTGTGGGCGTTTTTGCTAAACATTGTTACTAAATAATATCGACGAAATATTGAAAAACAAAGAAACAGTTTGAAAAATAATGAAGCTTTACTTACTGTAGTAAAATAATCCGAAACATCAAAATGGCATATTAAAAAAGTAAACACGTGATCACTTTAGTTTTTTAAAGCAAAGAATCGATATAAATATGATATGAATTAGAGGAAAATGGGGCCCTTTTCAAGCAGTACAGCTTTGTTTCAGATTTACAGTATTGAACGGTGTAGTATTTCGCCTGCTGATTAAGGCTTGTACTATTGTAATGTAAAGAACACGAGAAAAGGGTGTTGATTAACTTAATTGCTTCAAGTACTCTGAAAAAATAGCTTAAACAGATATATAAATTAAAATAAAAAGAGTATGCAAATGGTTTTAAAAAGACACGTAATCACGTGAGCAGGATTTTTTCCTTCTTTTGACACGATAACAAATAACGTTCTTATTTTTTATTATTTATCTTGTAATCTATTTTCGAAAGAGTGCCACGTGCAAGTGGAGAAGGAAAAAAAAACAAAGTTATGCAAAATTTGTGCCGAGAATTGTCTTAAGTTCCGACATTTTTTTTTTTTTGGCTTCCACTTTAATAAGAACGTGAATTTAGGAGGTGAATTTATTCGAGGCAATATGGTTCAACACAAAAAAATTAATAAAAGCTAACGTTAATTAAGATTAAAGTTAAAGTGTTATAGTGGACCCTCATCCCTTTACATTCTATGGAGGTCAGGCGCGAACGAACACTCAATAATTTATTATACCATATTTCTTCAAACTGAAACATAATTATTACAGTATACTAACGCAAATAGATAGGAAAAAGTCTTTGGGAAAGTTTGTGCCATATTTCCATGGAGTACAGACGCGTACGCAGACCCCATAATTTTATTATATCATTCCTATTTAAGTTTAAACATACTTATCAAAGTATTCTTATGTACATCTATAACAAAACACTTGTAAACTTTTTTTTTCATTTTTTATTTCCATACTTTGGGGGCCAGGCGCAAACGCATACCCCACAATTTTTATGAACCAACGTTCTACCAAATCGAACATACCCATTCCTGATCCTCGATACATCTTCTATAATTATATGTAATCAGTTTTTTTTTAAATAGTCAACCATATAGGAGCCTATTCGTGACCAAAAACACACAGAGACGTTCAGCTATATATATATATATATATATATATATATATATATATATATATATATATATATATATATATAACTACTTCTTTTACTCACATAAAATTATTATACGAAAGTATAGATTTACGCGTAAACTTTAAGTATTTATTCAAAAGGCCCAATACGTAGGTAGAGCTAGTTAGTAATTTATAAAATATATATAGCGATTAAGCTCCACTGAATATTCGGCGTTTCATCCACTCTAGGGTTATGGGGTTGTTTCTCGTTTTTATATGGCCCTCTTCTGTTGAGGATTTTAGTTAGGAAATCAGCGTTCTAGTATCCACCGCGCCCCTTCCTATCAGCCAATGGGCATGCATTTTATCGAACAAATGATCTGTTTTAGAACAAGGTTAGTGGTTTAAGGCAGACTTTTTCCTCTTTTTTAAGTATATAAATATACATATGTGCACATACATATATGCACATATATATGCATATATATACATATATATATATACATACATATATCTGTGATCGTTTATGTATATTTATGTTTATTTAATTTATTTATTTGTTTATTTTCTATTGTTTTTGTTAGTTTTAAAGTTATTTTCTATCACTATCCTAGAGTAAGTTTTATTTTGTGAACACAGTTATTTGCTATGTTAGTTATTTGAATGTGTTTTATAATTGATGGTGGGTGATTGGATTTAGGGTTTACGTAAATTGGAGTGTTATCTTTTAAGTATTGTTCATATGTGTTTTTATCTAATTTTAACGTGACGTTCAGGAAGTTTGTTATTTTTATGTGAGCTGATACGCCTGCTTTTAGGCCTAATTTCTTCATTTCCTTGTGTATGATTTTCTTAGTTTTCTCCCTTGACTTTGTTGGAGTTTTTTTTTATTATAGCTAGTCCGTCATCTCTATATAGGCCGATATCCGTAGTATCGAATATGCCATATATATTTTATAAAACACACACTCTCTCTCTCTCTCTCTCTCTCTCTATATATATATATATATATATATATATATATATATATATATATATATATATATAAGCAGTCTACTAACTGAGCAAACGCGCCGCACACAAGAAAGTCTTATTAAATATCATAGATCAAGCAAACCGCAAGGAAACCCGACAGTGGACTGCACCTATCCTCTTCAAGAACAAGGAATGTGAGCATCGCAATCAGCCTTAACCCAAGTCGATTTCTGACTCGTAGGAATTTATACTCGATAGACTTGTTGGTTCCTTAGGAAAAAAACATTCGTGATGTTTTATATGGATGGAGAGACTCAAATAAACGCATTATTAATGAAATGAAAACAAAAAACAAAGAGGAATATTTATAAGAACAAATCGAATAATCGACACTTCAAGAAAGAACATTAACTATTGAAACATTCAAAAATAATATTTATACGAAAAAGAAAACCAAAATGGATGATCATGATTTGAAATAAGTTTTTATAAAGATCAAAGAATAAAACAGGAAAATGTTGCTCAGATTTCTCTTGATTAGAAATCGATAAATGTCGATATTTGTGTAAAAGTAGAAGCGACTTCACTTTCAGATATTTTAACATCTCGACATATATAGTAAAATAGAGACGAGTATCCCCGTATAGAATAAGATAGCATAGGAAAATAAACACTTCGGCAACACACTAATACAAAATCGCAGTGCTACCTGCCTATACATGTTGCAAGTTTTCTAGCTATTACTTCATGTAATACAGTAAGCTTTTAAAAATAGATACAAATTCAATTATTTTACGAATCCGTGATTATTTCATTTTCTTTTTCTGTTTACTTAACCCTCATAAGTACTCATCCTATATGGAAATGATGAACGCTCCCGAGAATTTGATTGGGTGAGCAAACTTGTTTAAAGATTCACTAGCTGCTGTCTCTAACAGCTTTAGAAGGCTATTGTTAGGATTCAATTATGTTTTTCTGTTTACTCATTGCGACAAAATAATCATAGAAATTAATGCTCACCACACATGGAAATTCGATAAAGGCTATATGCTAAGGATACACCTATCAAACATATACATTATTTTCTTAAAAAAAAAGATATTGCAAAACTGTTCATTTCAATGAACAAATCACTTCTTACACTGGCATCAGTAAGAAAATTAAGCATCCAGCGTAGCACCAAGTCCTGAGAACATCAACCTGAAAGAACAGTTGCAAATGATTTATATACCATATATTACGACCATGTAATCTCTACCGTTTCCTTCATTTAAAATGCTGCTATCAAAATTGACATAGTTTTATGGTATGTCAGAAAGAGTGATAAGCTGGCTTGACGTAAGTGCCCCTAATGATGGTGGTCTGATCTAAGCTGAAACGGAGAAACAGACTAAATATCAAGGTCTCCTATGTGATATGAAAAGAAACAGGAATCTTAGGGATATATCAGTCATACTAGATATTATCTTTGTCACAGAGCTTATGGAAAATAACCTTAAGTCCTACCTAAGTAATATTCTTGGTGAACTAATTGCAAACGATACCCAGCAAATTGCTCTTGAGAGAACAACGAGGATACTAAAAGGACCTTTCTGGTTGCTTGAATAAACATCAGGACAACAAAGGCAGCTGGTTTGGCTGCCCCATACCCAACGTTATAATCTTCAAAGGAGGAATATTAAAAGTACCAGCGAGATTCAAACAATTGCTTTAAACTAGCAGTCAGCATTTTTTAGGAAGGATATCTCAGTAGGATCATTTGAGTTAACGATGTAAGTTTAGAAGCCTATGACATGTTTTGTTCCCAGCTTTAATAAACTGAAATGAAAAAATGTAAATTTTAGTCATTTTCTAAACACCGGTAAGTTTATAAAACATTGTGTTATAACTAAATTTGCATTGATGATAAAAAATTATCTATCTTTACTTTCTATTGAGAACTTTTCTATAAACCCCGTAAATGTATTCTCCGTGTTAACTCTACAAGTTATTAACCTGGAATAATATATATAAAAAAAAAAATATATATATATATAAAAAAAAAAAAAATATGTATATAAAAATTGGTATTATAGTAATTTTGAGAGTTGATGCAGTGATTGCAGGTGATTAAATGACTTACTGACTAGATGTTTTTTTTAATGAATGATAAAAAATAATTTTTTGTGTGGTTTCAAATGTTAAAAACTTCAAAGACTATATATATATATATATATATATATATATATATATATATATATATATATAATAAAAATTACAATTACATTTACCAAAATGATCCAAGATTGTAAAACCAAAGTATATTATAAATATTAAAGAATTAATATTTAGAAAGTAATCTCAACCAGATGTAAAGGCTCGATAAAACCAAATAGAAAATAGAGCTTATAATAAGAGAAATCAGTTAATAAAACATGTTAAAACACTTTGAAAAAGAGTTAAAACATATTTAATCTGAAAAAGAAACACTTGAAATGTGGATAGTCCTTCTTAGCAAGTGTTTTGTTTGCAGATTAAATATGTTTACTAAAATATCCGCAGAGTTTGTTTTCGTTAAAACATCGTTCCCCATCCTCATACCCCAGTATATATATATATATATATATATATATATATATATATATATATATGCATATATATATGTATATATACATATATCTATATTATGTATAGCAGAAGTGTGTGACTTATAAACAAACACCTTCATCTTAATCATTGAGGATATATGACCTTGGAACGCTACTTCATGCGTATTTTAAATGTGTGTGTACGTGTAAGTACATGCTTATATATGTGTGTATGGTTGCATGTGTGTGTACATGTGTGTGTTCTTGTGCATTATGTGTGTATGCATATATATGTGCATGCATGTGTTTATTCCATGTGTATGTGAGGTGGAGAGGGGTCTTGTTAGCCGTGCTGAAGGCAACCCGTCTCAGGGAAGCACATCTCTGATTAAAAACAAACAAACTATAAAGCTGGAGACGAGTATCCGCATTAAGCTAGTCTGCAGATTAACTCGTTGCTGGCTATCTAGCTCTTGCTTGTTGCTGGATGTAAACATTTTGAATAGAGAGAGATTTAGCTGTCGTACAAAACTAAAACTATGTAACATCATCTTTGTATAGATACTCCATCAAAAAAAAATATATTCCTGTGGCGATGAAAAAGATGTTATGCGTGTAGGCCGTAAATGCTGGAAGCATGTAATAATTGATCTGCTATCAACATATATATGTATGTATTTATGTATGTATGTATGCATGTTTATATATGTAAATGTGCTTATATATATATATGTGTGTGTATATGTATGTATATATGTATATGTCTATATATGTTTATGTGTGTTTGTATTTATATATGTATATATATATATATATATATATATATATATATATATATATATATATATATATATATACGAAATGGTGAATTCAACACGAATAAATGAGTAAAACAATCCCAAATACACAAAACATAGAATAGAGAGACGTTCGCTTCGCCGTTAGTATAGCTTTTAAAATGAAAACGCCTTCATAACGGCACAAATCCTCAACGTTCACGACGATGACGATGATGGTTGTTACGAATAGGTGAATTCAACATGAATAAAAGAGTAAAACAATCCCAAATACACAGAACATAGAATAGAGAGACGTTCGCTTCGCCGGTAGTACAGCTTTTAAAATGAAAACCATCATCGTCGTCGTCATGAACGTTGATGATGTGTGCCGTTTTGAACGCGTGTTCATTTTAAAAGCTGTAATACCGGCGAGGCGAACGTCTCTCTATTCCATATTCTGTGTATTTGGGATTGTTTTACTCTTTTATTCAAGTTGAATAAATACACCTTCATATATATTCTACATGTACGTGTATGTGTACGTGTCTGAATATGTATGTACATGCGTGTATTTATGAATGTATGTGTGTATCTGCATGTTGTCATGTGTGTTTGTTCTTGCGTATGCGTGCATCTGTTTGTATGCATGCTTGTATGTGTACGTGTATATCTTTATTTCGATATGTGTGTGGGGTGGAGATGACTCCCAAAAGCCCTGTTAAGGCAACCCCTCTGGGTGAAGCAAATCTCTGATTTAAAAAAAAAACATAAAGCGGGAGACCTGTACCCGCATTAAGCTGGTCTGCAGTATTATTTTTTATGGCTATCTTGCTGATGGTTGTAGCTGAATCTCAACATTTTGAACACAGGGAGAGACTTAGCTGTCGTATAAAGCTAAAACTCTGTAACATCATTTTTGTATAGATACTTCCTCAGGCATTTGTCTATAAAAATTGTCCGTGGCGATGGAAAAAAGTGTCACGCGTGTAGCCCTGAAATGCTGGAAGCATGTAATAATTGATCTGCCATAATTCTATATATATATATATGCATATGTGTGTACGTATGTATGTATGTATGCATGTTAATATATATACTAGTCTATGTATGTATATGTATACCTATTTGTATATGCATGTATATATGTATGTGTTTATATATTTTTATTCATGTATTTATTGTGTATATATGTGTATGTTTGTCAGTATGTATATACGTATATATATTTGTGTGTATGTATGTATATGTATATCTATATATGCATATATATGTATATAGGTGCATATATATATATCTATGTGTAGGTATATGTAGGTAACTTTATGTGTATGTACGTATATGTGCATACATGTGTACGTATATGTATGTGGATATGTATACATATATGTGTGTATGTATTTGTAAATGTTTGTATATATGTGTATGCATATGTATGTATATGTGTGTGCATGTGTGTATGTATATGTTTTATGTATGTGTTATATGCATTGTGTATAAATTTATGGATGCATGGATGTATGCATGTGTGTATGGGTATGGGTATGTATCTGTATTTATGTATACATATATATATGTATACATAAATACACACACATATATATATATATATATATATATATATATATATATATATGTGTGTGTGTGTGTGTGTGTGTGTGTGTGTGTGTGTGTGTGTGTGTGTGCCAAAGACCGTCTTCAATGCCATGTTTGCTTGAGCGTGTGAATTGACTGGCAGGACTATAAAAAAGGTTATCTTCGGGCTCATGGAGTTTCAGTGACTGAGGGAGTGGCACTCGTCTGACAAGACGTTGCACTCATCATGTATATATATGTTTGTGTGTGTATGTCTGCATATGTATGTGTATATATGCATATATATATTTGTGTATAAATGCATACATATGTATGCGTATGTGTATGTATATGTAGGTAAATGTATACGTATGTACGTGTGCATATGTGTACGTATTTGTATGTGCATATGTATGTATGTGTATTAAGTATTGTGTATGTATGTATATATGTGTGTATGTTTATAGATATGTGTGTATGTGCATGTGTGTATATGTATATATGTATGTCTTCGTGCATGTGTACATAAGTATTATCCCAATGACCCTCTTCAGTGTCATGTCTGCTTGACGTGTGAATTCGCCGGCAGACTCATGGACTTTCAGTGTCTGAGAGAGTGACACTCATCTGACAAGACGTTGCAAGTGGCACTCGTCTTACAAAGGGTTGCAATCATATATATATATATATATATATATATATATATATATATACACTTGTGCCCGATATTATTCATACCCCCCCCCTTGAAAATTGAGTTTATTAGGTGTAACTTTGTAAGAATTTATTGTTTACGTCCATATTGATACATATTCTTAATAAACCTCTTCTGATCATTTTCGTCATTTTAAAATCTCGGGATACTTGTAATAAAAGAAATATACAGCTATTTATAAAATCTGCAATGTTCAAAAATAAGCATACCCCCTTATGTTTTCAGTATTAATCGAGTTTCTGACTGTTTGTTTCCTGTTTGATTCTTAATTTGAATTCTTTTATACAACCTTTGATTAATTTCATTTCGTTTTTTTGCATTTTTCAGAAATTAAAATGATATCAACTGAAAACCAATAAAAGAATAAAAATTATTAGAATAGGGAAGAAAAAAGAGCTTAGTAATGATCTTAGGACTAAAATTGTGAATTCACATAAGGATGGTTTAGGTAACAAGTCAATTTCCAAGAAATTTGAGGTCCCTACAGCAACAGTACAGAGCATCATCAAAAAATTCCAGAGCCACCACACAACAAACAACTAGATTGGTAGAGGAAGGAAAAGGAAACTGTCTGCTAGAGCCACCAGGAATATTGTAAGAAGTGTTAATGCAAATTCAACCACAACTACTAAGGACATTTTAGAAAATCTGGAGTCTTCTGGCATAAAAATATCAAGGCAAACATTGCAAAGGACTCTGCATGAAAATGGTCTGAAAGGAAGAAGACCAAGAAGGACTCCATTGCACACCGGAAAACACCTTGCAGCACGTCTAAAGTTTGCTAGGACCCATGTGAATTCTCCAGAGTCCGTTTTCTCAAGTATTTTGTGGACTGACGAAACAAAAATTGAATTTTTTGGCCATATAGATGCTTCTTACGTTTGGAGGAAGAAAGGAGAAGCTTACAACCCAAAGAACACCATACCCCCGGTGAAACATGGTGGTGGTAGCCTAATGTTTTGGGGCTCCTTTTCGGCTAGTGGTCTAGGTAGTTTGGTCAAGATAGATGGAACCATGAAGAAGGGGCAATATTTGGAGATAATCCAGAAAAACATTAGAAAGGATGCGGAGAAGCTCCATTTAGGACCAAACTGGGTCCTTCAACAGGATAATGATCCAAAACATAATGCCAAAATAGTCAAGAAATGGTTTGAGGATAATCAAATTATTGTTTTGAAATGGCCTAGCTAGAGTCCCGACCTGAACCCTATCGAAAATCTCGGGCACATATTGAAAACTGAGGTTAAAAAGCGGAAACCTAGAAATTTGAGGGATTTGGAGAATTACTGCATTGAAGAATGGTAAAAAATCAGTGTTGATGCTTGTAAAAACCTTGTTGATAAATATCCAAAACGGTTACAGGCAGTTATTAAGAATAAAGGGCATGCTATTGACAATTAGTAAGAGAGGTATGAATAATTTTGAACTAGTGCCATTATTGTTTTTCTTTGTATAATGTTTCAAACTTGCATAATTTATTTATTTGTTGAGTTTAAATTAAATGATTATGCTTGATTTATTGTTTGAAATCCCTTAAATATTGTCTACCTTCTGGTTTGAGCAATATTCTTATGGAAATCTCAAAGATCCGAGGAGTATGAATAATATAGGGCACAAGTGTATATATATATATATATATATATATATATATATATATATATATATATATATATATGCATCTATAAATATATATATATATATAAAAGTGAACGTGTCTGTGTGTCTCTGTGTGTGTCTGTGTACATTTTCCTTCGGTCTACAACTCTGTCAATTTTCAGTCTACAGATTCAAAATTTGATATACAGGGCATTGAGATTTGGGAAACTCTACGTGATTGGTTTTTGGCCAGAAACTCTACGTGATTGGTGTTTGGCCTGTTAAGGGGTAAAAGTTCAATGATTTGACCATTAATGACTCTACCAAAATCCTCCGATAATTTTTGGTTTACGCACTTGAAAGTTTAGATATAGGTTCCTTGGACATGGATCTTACTTAATAACTTGATTTGAGGCCAAAACAATAAATGTTAAGGGGTCATAATAGGTGTCAAAGTTTTTTAAAAAATTGACCTCTGCGGTCTCTTCAAAATTACTCAGAAAATTTCTGGTCTAAATATTTGAAATTTGACATAAAGGGTATTCATACACAGGTCATCATCCGTTTATCATCCGTTAGGGTCGAAAATTTTTAGTCATCAATATATAAATGTATGTATGAATGTCTGTTTACATGTCTGCCTTAAACTTTCATTAGAGGCGACGGATTTCACCAAGATCAGTGTCGTTTTAAAGTTCGACATTTAATACGAAATATTTCGAAAAATTCGCTAAAAACAATATGTTCCCCTTAAACTAGGCATTTTTCTACAGGGGGGGCTTACTTTTTCGCTGATATTTTACAAATTGCCCAGCCTTAATTTAAAAAAATGTCGCTTCCGGTTTGGCGGTGGTCATTACAGCATAAACGTTAGGTCTTATCCCGTTCTTTTCCTCCTCTGCGGTACGGGTTCGAGCCTGCCTTCCTACTACCACTTTTTTTGTTGTTGCTCAACTTACACACACACACATCCGGGCAACGCCGGGATGAAATTCTAGTGTATATATATATATATATATATATATATATATATATATATATATATATATATACACGCCAATAGGAATGCATTTTATCGAACAAAGGATCTGTTTTATAATTAGTTTAGTGGTTTAAGGCAGGCAATTTTTTATATATATAAATATACATATGTGTACATACATATATGCATATATATATGTTTGATCGTTTATGTATATTCATACTTACTTTATTTATTTGTTTATTTTCTATTAGTTTTGTTAGTTTTTAAACTGTTTTGTATCGCTATCCTAGGGTAAATTTTATTTTGTGGACACAGTTATTTGCTATTTCTCTTCTACGGTTTAATAGATTTTCGGGTTCTTTAAATACAGGATAGCAAATGTTTCATCAAGGCATAAATTACATGGGTCGTCTAAATGGCTACACTTGGTTGCTTGTCTTATTATTTCCCATTAGACTACCGGCGAATGTCCGCTTTCTTTGAGTTCCCAGTATTTATTCGCTAGTGTTGTGTTCATACGGTGTTTTTTATTGTTGAATGTACTTTTGTGGTCATAGTATCGGGTTTTGAAATCTAAGGAAGTCATGCCTACGTAATATTTCTTGTTATTCGAGTTTTCTTTCGCAAATATTGTTGCCTGATAAACTACGCTTTTTGTTAGACATTTATTTTGAAGTGGGCAAAGAGTTTAACGGAATTTTCTTTTGTATCTAATCATGAATGGATTCACACTGTATTGGTGCTCTTGAAAATGAGTCTAGAAGTCTGTAATGGCTTATTTCATGAGGTCAATGGTGGGTCCATTTGACGTGGTCACCCGAAAGTTTTAAAGCATCGGCTGTTGTTTCTGCCCTCGTAACCAACTCGGTAATAGTTTCATCTTCGTTACGTATTAGAGACGTTTGTTCTGCATATAGAGATATCATTTTCGGTTTCCCTTTTGATAAATAATTGTCTCTTAACATGTTCACTGCTTTTCGTACATCATCCAAGACATCTTTTTTAATCAGAGACATACTTCTACCGTCAGTTCCTGGAAATGAGTCGCGTTTATTTTTCGACAAATTCGGGGACTTAATTGTTTATAGTTCTGGGAGGAAGTGATTTATTTATGGATTTCTTTTTTCGGACTTATGTCCTCATCTTCGGTGTTTCTTTTTTTTCACTACGTTTCGGCCATATCATCCTTCGGCCTACTTCAGGTGTATCTCGAAATCGGGAACTGTTTTTTTGGAATTTCGAACCCAACCCTTTATTGTTCCGGTGGTACCATGTTGTCGTTCCATTCAGGCCGTCCTACTGCTACTGCTTAATGCTGCTGTTGCTGCGTCCATCGCTCTGGCTGCCATTTTGTTGTCACTGCCACTGCTTTCGCCCAGGATTGAACTCACCACCTTGGAGACTTGCAATGGCCCAACGTCTAAGTCGCCTCGGCCATGTGTCACTAGGACACACCCCAGGGAAAGTAGTGGCATTTACAACACAATGGCAGCGATAGACGCAGCAGCAAAAACATTAAGCGGTAGCAGCAGGACGGCCTGAATGGAACGTGAACATGGTACCCCCGTAACAATAAAGGGGTGGGTTGGAAATTCCAAAAAAAACAGTTTCCGAGTTCAAGATACACCTGAAGAAGTCCGAAGGATGATACGGATGAAACGTAGTGGAAAAAACACCAAAGATGAGGAAGTGTGTCCGAAAAACGAAATCCATAAATTATGGGTCGTTAGGCTTCTCTGTTGGAGATCATATCACTTTGTGTAGTTTTCGTATCTTTAAATACCCCAAAAATTTCACCTGCCACCATTCGAATTTAGATTCCGATCGGTCAAAGAAAAGACGATGCTGGGCTTATAACATGTAAAGTTGAGATAAATTATGCTAAACAAAGATGGCGGCAGTAAATCAAATCGGTGAAGAATCAATGTAGTCCCGATCCTGAGTGTTAAGTAATTCCTAGTAACAAAGATTCCGGCGAAGAATAAATGCAGTCTCGATCTTGAGTCATTTGATGACAGGGGCAACAGGGAACTGATTGAATCCAAAATTCGGCATTTTTTATAATAACCTTTGAAAGTTCCTTTTGGTTGATTATTATTATAACTGTGGTAATAAAAACGATCGTCAAAATCATTGGAGTCATTTTAACAGTAGGAGATGTTTATGTTTGTGATTTTTTTTCTTTTCGTGTGTGTTGTGTTCGTATAGGTTTACATGGGTTAAACGTTATGATTTTTTTCTTTTATCTTTTTTTTCGTTTTCCCCCCCATATATATATATATATATATATATATATATATGTATATATAAAATAAAAATAAAAATTACAATGAAATTTACCAAAATGATCCAAGAAGATAAAACTTAAGTATATTATAAATAATAAAGAATTAATATTAAAAAACATATTTAATGTGAAAAGGAAACACTAAGTAAGTGGATAATCCACTATATTTGTGCTATATATATATATATATATATATATATATATATATATATATATATATATATATATATATATATATATATACTTAGGTTTACTTAATATTTTATGTTTTCAGCAATCAAAATCGATGTTGTTTAATTTAGATAATCGATTAAACTGTCTAATTTGCGGGCTTCTTAGGTGTTTATAATCATTATCGGCCTTGACAAACTTAAGCCAATTTAGCTATTTTTTTCGTGATTCACGCTCCACTTCGCACGTCTTTTACAAATGTATCTTGCTGGTGAACGATTTATTCCACCGTCACCTATTCGATGCTGATCAGTCAAGACAGTGCATATTCTAACGAAGCTTCTTCCCCTACTTCTATCCCAGCAGTTTCTGCGCCTATTTTTAGAAACTCGCTTATTCTAGAGGTGTCAATCAAAACCGCCCAACTTTTGCTCACTCACCAATCGTCAAGCGCCGAAACAGGTTTTCCTTGCATGATTCAATGGTTTGCAACAAAGTGAACGTCTATCTTTGTAAGAGTTTTCTGAACTTGTGGATTTATACAGAACAACCGGTTAATGCGTCAGACCAAGCCCGAAACCGACAAGACGAGATAAGTTACGATTCAAACCTTATTTATTCCTTTCTTTCTTAGTTATCTTTTACTCATTCTATATATTTCTATTTACTTTACTATAGAGTCCTACTTTCTTATTTCTCTTTTATTTTTACTTTCGCTTGCGGGTTCAATACTCTCTATTAATCCATATATATTCGAAACAAAATATTTATCTTTCTCCTCCTGTTATATACGAGGCGCATGCAATAACTAATGCCCCTGCCCCATTTCCCATAGTAGTAGAGCACAGTTATTAGTCTTTCTCTACATAGGAATTACCCAGAGTTATGCACTTCTCCCATCGTTTGATGCAGCTCTGGATACCGTTTTTGTTGAACACCCCAGGATGGTCCTCCAAGCACGACGTTACTTCAGAAATCAAGGCTGTATCATCTGGGAAACGCTTTCCTTTCAAAAACAACTTCATGGCTGGGAAAAGGTGAAAGTCAGACGGTACAGGAGACTATGAGGATGGGGTAGGATTTCATAATAACACGCATGTGCTTCTGATTTGGCGACATGCGAATTGTTGATCGGAGCGTTGTCCTGCAGGAAGAGGGTACCTTTGCTGATCTTGCCTCGCCTCTTTATTTTGATAGCTCCCCTTCATTTCCTCAAAAGTGAAGCATAATAGGCTCCTGCAATTGTGGTACCCTTTGCCAGGAAATCTATCATCAGTACTCTGTCCTGGTCACAGAAGACTGTGAGCATGCCCTTGAGAGAGGAGGGCTGCTCCCTTGTCTTCTTTGGAGATGGCGAGTCCAAGTGCTTTCACTGAATTGACTGGGCTTCGGTCTCTGGATCATAGCGATGGACCCAAGTTTCATCCTGTGTGACCAGTCTTTTGAAAACCGTTGACTCATCTTCTTGGCACATCGCCAAATTCATCCGCGATCACGAGACAAGTTCTCGCTTCTGGAATGGCGTGAGAAACCTGGGAATCCATCTGCAGACCCCTTATTCATATGCAAATGGTCATGAATGATAGTTTCCACAGACCCTGTACTATTCTTTACATCTTGGGCTATTTGGCGAATAGTAGTGCGCCGATCTTCTAAAATAGCAGCCTCGACTGGATGAACAAATGCCTCATCAACGGCAAAAAGGGGGTGACCATGTCTGGGAGCTGTTTTCACAGACTTCCTCCATGTTTGACTTCGCCATGCCAGCGTTTTACTAGGTCATATGATGGGGCACGATCAGTTGCTTTCATTTCATAAAAAGTATCCTGTGGTGTACGCCCTTTCAAATAAAAAAAACCGAATCACTGCTCGACATTCAACAGGCTCCATTTCATACCTGACTCTGTTCAAACACCTGTAAAACAGAAACCGCAATACGTTCCGAGCTGTAATTTACCACATAACCCGTAGAGATATAATCATTGCACATGCCAATTTTCAGCTAGATCAGACAACTGGAAGTGGGTCAAAGGCATAACTTATTGCACGCCCCTCGTATTCTATCTGACTGCCGGTCCGTCTCTTTCTTCCCCTCCTCCATCTCTCGCTCTTTATATATATATATATATATATATATATATATATATATATATATATATATATATATATATAGAGAGAGAGAGAGAGAGAGAGAGAAAGAGAGTGAGTGGAAAATAGCAGAATTAAAAATTGTAAATTAAAATATACAATTAAATTTATTATTCGACAGAATACTCATAAAACAATTTTCAAAATCCTTATTCCGCGAAGTTTCAAAGTTTCGAATACTCTTTATATTAAGTTTTATGCCTGTAGACCAACACCTAAAAAAGGAGTTTTGTAGGCAATTTTTTAAACAAATATATATATATATATATATATATATATATATATGTATACATATACGCATACATTATATATATATATATATATATATATATATATAATATCTAAATATCTATATCATTTAATTAGAATTCATTGTTATGAATATTATTTATTACTTGTTATTTATTTCGGACTATTATCCTTATCTTTTACTAGGTTGTTTCACAACGTTTCCGCCAACTATTTCTCTGGCCTTCGTCATGTTGTAACCGCGACGGATAGACACTCTGAATGCCCTTACTGCATTCACTGCAATAACTGCCTTCTTTAGTTGTCACCTCACCACGTTTTGGCCAAGTAAGCCTCTGGCCGGCTGTAGGTAGGATTGAAACCGCTATCTCCAGACAATTCTCACATGGAACCGTAGATATTAAACGTCTCTGCCAATTAAAGAAAGTTCATTAAGGTTGAATTTTTTGGTCTTACAAATTCATGTTTTATTTATAATCTGATCTTCCATGGTCTGGTCCGTACCGAATGGTTTATATTATTTAATTGGAATTCATTGAAGACGACAACAACTAAGGAATGCAGTAATTACAGTGAATGCAGTCAGGAGATTCAGATTTCCTATCCGTTGCGGATACTACGTGATGAAGGCCAGAGAAATAGTTGACCAAAACGTTGTGAAAAAACTAAGAAAAGATGAGGGTAATAGTTCGCAATAAATAAAAATTAATAAGTAATACTAATCTCAATGAATTCCAAGTATATCATATATACCATTCGGGTCTGGAAGGAAGAAATAGTATAAGTGCAGTTATTATACCGCGTTAAAAATAATAGTATTATCTGGAAAAAATAATAGTATTATATGGAAAGGCATTTTTAAATAAAGGTGAAAAGGGTAAGACCATTCTTAACGTGAGGATGGGATAGTGATTCGTAAATAATCTGTATAATCATCTTACATAAACAACGTGGTCTAATAAGTACATATTTGCGCTAGGGTAAATATACGAAAACGTTATACATTTTTAATAGTGTGTAAATGGAGTACCCTCCTCTTATATAAGACTAGCTGGGGGTACCCGATGTTGCCCGGGTGTTTGGAGGTGTGTGTGTTTTGGGTAAATCAAAGCAAAAATCATTGCCCGGGGTGGGGGTTGTTTAAAAAAAAAGTTTTCGAAGGTTTGTAGGAAGGATTGAACGCAAAGTTGGAAAATAATAAAAGTGTGAAAAAAAAAAAAACGTGCGGCTTTTTAATGAAACATGTTTGATTTAAGTAAGATTAAGAATTGACATGTGCCCGTACTTGACGACTTAATGAGGTAATCTTTCAGTGCGGGGCAGTATTTTATTTGTTGCGGGCCTGTTCGCTTCTTTTTTATATGAAAATTCGAATCCACATGCGGCGATCGAAACATGTTGAATACTTAACTTTTGAAAGTCGGGCGAATTAAATAGACAGGCGACCCCGTTGTTAACGCGTAGATGTTATGATTTCGACGTAATATAAAAAGTTTTAAGAAGAAGTGGGCTGACCGATCGCTTCTCGGAAAAAAAAGCCTTTCTCGGACATGCACAAAAAGCGAACATGCATAAACACATACATTTTCGCTTTTACATATATAGATTTCTCAAGTAATTAGGATATCTCATGTTGAAGAAACAGAACGCAATTATTTAAAAAATGAGGGTTGAATATTAGGTTTTGTTGGAAATCCAATATTATGAAATGGGCGAAAAATGTGTGATAAGCTGTTTCAGAAGAAGGCCAAAGCCGCCAAGTGACAGGGTATATTCGGGGCATATATTTTAAGAAATAATTAATTGTCTACCGGAACATTTTTTAAAATTTAAATGTGTTTAGTAAATTTAAAGGAACGGTTTTATTTGCTCATTATTTTTAATAATAGAAGTGACGTTACTTTTTAACAACACTCGATAAAAACAAAAGAATTGTCTAGCTTTTTTTTTGTAGAACATAACAGTTCCAAATCGTCTAGCATTACTATATGTGATGATTCGGGTAGGGTGAAACTGTTTATTTAGATTACTTGAGTAGCGGAACTACTGTTACCATTGTGCGTGTTATTTTCACAACACTTTAATGGCTATACTCTCAGACAATCCTCAGTTTTCTTTTATAACTGGGGATTTTTTTACACAGGAATCACCATTTATCTAGGTCGGTAGAACACTCGAGGATAAGGGTTAATAGGTATGCATTAGTCAATATGATTATAGCGGAGTAAACATAAGTAGTAGGAATTTTGTAAATTGAATTACTTAGGTGGAGGTTTATCAATAATTGTTTACATTGGACTTGAAAACAACCAGATTGTAGTCAGCTAGATAGAAGGCAATAGGAAGATAGTTTCACAGGCGTGCAGTTCTAAGAAAGAAGCTTTGTTTTGTGGAGTCTACATTTAGGTTTAGGCACAGACAAGTAGTGGGGGAAACTATTGATAGTGATTCTGGCCAGACGAGTGCTTTTCGTAAAAATTTGACGAGTGGAGGACCAGAAACTCAAACTCAGCAGAGTACTTGCCATGAAAAGAACGACAATATAGAGACAGGGTCGCAGCGTCTCTTCTGTGGGATAGAGGTAGCATGGAAGTGAAAAGGGCATCCCCACTAGGCTATGAAGTCTATTTGGAACTCTGTCAAGGCAGGATAAGCTGCTTCTCGCAGCTCCTGCCCAGATGTAGCAATAGTACTCCATTATTAGTCGTATCTGGCTTTCATATAGGTAGAGAATTGTATCAGAAGTCAGATATCTACTGGAGCGATAGAAGGATCCCACCATTTTTCCAGCGACCTTGGCAATGGATTTGATATACGTGTTCCATTTCAGGTCAGGATTAAAGGTCCAGCCCAAAAGCTTGTTAAACATGAAGCTTCCCCCAAGGGAGAGCCATTCATTTCAATTGACGCCAGATTAGCATCAGAACATAGATGTTATAGAGATAGAAGCTTGATTCAGGATGCATTAAATGTAACCATCAATCTATTTCCCCATTGTGCCAGTTGGTCGTTTACGGTCTTTGATTCGCTGCCATAGATTGTAGTATCGTTAGCATATATGTAATTTGGACGATCATTGATGCAGATCAGGAAGAGGCATTGGCCCAGAATCAACCTCTGAGCGACTCCAGGATTAATACTGAGAGTTCTGATTTCTGCCCATCAACCACTACTCTTATGAACCTATCATAGCAGGAGATCTTGTGAATTAGACCTTTTTACCATACCTTATCAACGGCCTTTGATATGTCAAGAGCAATTGCTCTAAAGAGAAGGCCTCCATCGAGAGATTCGCTAATCCTATGAGATATAAATGTGAGCCCGTCTGCTGTAGATCTAGCAGAGCGGAAACAATATTGCACGTCACTGAGAAAGTTATGTTTGCTGAGATGTGTTTTTTTTTTACACAGTGGTCACCACTTATCAAGGCCCGGAAGCAACTCAGGGATAAGTGTTATTGCAAGTACGTACATTACATTAGTGTGGAGATTTGATGAAGTGTTTACTTAAGGGGGCGGTTCATTAGGAATTTGTTAACGTTGGACTTGAACACGTCCGAGTGGTAGTCAGGTTGGAAGCAGGCAGACGGAACAGAGTTCCACAGGCGCGCAGTTCTAATAAAGAAGCTTTGTTCATGGAATCCACGTTTTGATTTAGGCACAGATAAAGAGTGGGGGAAATTTTTCACAGTAGATTCGGCTAGACGAGTGTTTTTCATGAAAGATTGCGGAGGGGGGACCAGAGGTTGGAGTTCAGACGAGCATCTGCCATGGAAATAACGATAAAACAAGGATAGGCTTGCAACGTTTTTCTGTGGGAGAGAGGTGGTAGGGTAGAGAAAAGGGCATCTCCCACTAAGCCACGAAGTCTACTTGTACTCTGTCAAGGCAGGATAGGCTGTTTTTAGCAGCACCTGCCCAGATATGGCAGCAGTATTCCATCCTTGGACGTACTTGGCTTTTATATAGATAGAGAATTGCATCAGTAGTGAGATATCTTCTGGAGCGGTAGAAGGATCCCACCATCTTTCCAGCGACCTTGGCAACATACTTGATGTACGTGTTCCATTTCAGATCAGGAGTAAAGGTCAAACCCAGAAGCTTGTCAAGACACGGGGCCTCTTCCAGACGAGAGCCATCCATCCCAATTAATGCCAGATGGGGATCAGAGTGTTGATGATGTAAGGATAGGAGTTTGGTGTTAGATGCATTAAAGGTAATCAGCCACGTTTTCCCCCACTGAACCACGCGCTCGAGATTAGAGAAGAGAGAATCCGAGAGAACCTTGTCATTTACAGCCTTTGATGTGTTGCCGTAGATGGTCGTGCCATCAGCATAAATGACAACGAATGATTAAAGTATGTGTTTAGGGAGGTCATTGATGTAGATCAGGAAGTGAGCTGGGCCCAGGATTGACCGCTGAGGGACTCCAGCATTAATATTGCAGGCCTCTGATTTTTGTCCATCGACCACTACTCTTATTAGCCTATCGGAGAGAAATGATTTAATGATTGAGACAACATTTCCAGTTATACCGTAGCTGGAAATCTTGTGAAGTAGACCCTTATGCCATGCCTTGTCGAACGCTTTTGATATGTCAAGAGCAATTGCCCTAGAAATTAAGCCTTTGTCAAGAGATTCACTAATCCTGTGACATATAACCGTCAGCAGATCTGCGGTAGATCTTGCAGAGCGGAAACCATATTGTGTGTCGCTAAACAGGTTGTTTTTTCTAAAGTGGTTGACAATGTCTCTATTTAATATGGATTACAGCAACTTACTCATAATACACAGAAGACTTATTGGTCTGTATTGAGAGGGAGATGCCTTATCACCTGAATTCTTAAATACAGGGCAAACTGATGAGGTCTTCCAGGGAGTCGGAAAACACTTCTCCTTAAGGCAGCGCTTAAACAGTTTCGTAAGTATGGGAACAAGTTCTGGTTGAAGCTTTTTTAACACTATAATTGGGATGCCGTCAGGGCCAGTTGTTTTACTGGAATCAAGGTTCTTGATTAGCTTGTCGACCTCATGCACGGATATTTGTATGTTACCTAACGTGTTCTGTGTTATAGGAGGAAATATGGGGAGCTGATGGCCTTTGTCGCATAGGGTAGAATTAGCTGCAAAGTTCTTTGCAAATAGTTTGGCCTTGTCTGACGCTGACGAGATGACCTCTGGTCCATTGATAATAGTTGGGATAGAACGCACACTTCTGTTCAGGATCCTATATGTTATTTGCCAAAACTGGTGAGAACCAAGCCGCTGATCAGCTTCCTTGGATTTAACAGACTGGGCATATAGCTCTCTTGCATGTTTGGATGACTCTTTTACAGTGGTTGCTGGCAGTCCTGAAAGCAGCTTTAGTCTCAGTGCATCTATTACGTTGGTAGCTATGGAAAAAAGTGATTTCTGTGCGCGATAGCAGCAGCACATTCTGGGGAGAACCATGGTTGGCTGTTAGGTTTTTGTTGGAATTGTTTAGCTGGTATGAATTGGTCTATGCCTGCAATTAACCATTCGGTCCGATCTGATACTATAGAGGGCACTTCCTTTTTAAACATGGAGTGCAGAGGTAAATGATGAATGTAAATCAAGAATGTACGGAAGCTATCCCAGTCAGCCTTAGAGTATCGGTATACAGTACGGTGGAGGTTAACTATTTCTCTATTTAACACAGATTCTTGCAGCTTACTCATGAATCGCAGGAGTCGTATTGGTCTGTACTTAGAGGGAGAGGCCACTCAGGTATAAGGGTTATTGCGTGTACAGTTATCAATGAGATAGTATTTTAGTAATCATTAGTATTGGGGGCTTTGATAGAGTGTCTTACTTAAGGGGGCGGTTTGTTTATGTTGGACTTGAAGACGTCCAAGTTGTAGTCAGGTGGGAAACAGGCAGGCGGCAGAGAGTTCCACTTGCGTGCAGTTCTAAGAAAGCAGCTTTGCTCATAGAATCTACGTTTGGATTTAGGCACAGATAAAGAGTGAGGAAAAAGCGTTGATTGTTTTTATTTTTTTATTCTACTGAAATTACATATTTGCGTTCTACTTTCACAGATAAATCATGATTTATTTTGTTCCTTGCGCCATATTGTAATCCAGACACGACAATAAATACGCTATATTTGATATTTTCTTACATGGCTCCCGGTCTATTTACACTCGCCCAAATCTAGAAATCAAACGCAAACGGCGATCAATTTGATCGATCTCTAAAGTATCCCTTTGCCTTCTTTAAGATCAACTTATATTTGGTTTAAATCACACCGGTTGCTAGTCGCGAAAAAGGGGGAAAACATGGAGTAAAAACCTTAAGGCGACTCTCAAGTACGCTTACAGTGAAAATTCGATACGTTTAGGATTATCAAATAATCCGATTTATATTCGATGATCGAATACCACATATGGGATATGAGACGATAGGATTAGTATTAAGCTCTTATAGATCCACAAGATCATCTCCGCAGCTACAGTAGATAATTTCATGGCAACGATACGTGTCCACCTCATGCATATCTTATCCTGCGTCCATCTAGACCTCCTCAGTTCCTCTTTCAATTTCCGATCTACATTACACATGTGTTTTCTTTTCAATGTGTAAATATAATTTATACACGTTAATGTAGGAATCTATGCGTTTTCACTATATCTATCCATCTATTTGTCTATCTATCTATCTATCTATCTCTCTATCTATCTATCTACCTCTGTCTGTTTACTATATATATATATATATATATATATATGTGTGTGTGTGTGTGTATGTGTAATATTATTGTTGTTATTATTATTATTATTATTATTATTTTAATATCACACAAATACGAAAACGCCGAAGAAAATCAGGCTCAGCGAACAACTCTTGAGACCTTAAAGTGGGCTATTAGTGGCAGTAGTATCGGGAAATGCTACGGCAAGACAGCACATTTACAATCTTAGACGACATGTGTAAACTTAGTGAGACTGGAAAAGTAGCTATCCTTAATATTAAAGAAAAGAAATGTATTAAACGGCAGGAGTGAAATAGTAAACGTATGTATGAATGACATGTTTGATAGGGGTTTATTTTACCTAGCTAGATGCTTACCATTTTAGCAAGTCGGTTTTATGGCAAATTTTCTTTGGAATCTTTAGGTAACTCTGAAACGTTGATCGATCGCATAATTTCATACAGATTACAATGCGAGGAAGTTAGCATTGTTAAACGTGCCATTACTTCGTTAATAATATAATACACTTGCGCTTATATATATATATATATATATATATATAAACACATACACGCACATATATATAACTACTTCATTTACTCACATAAAATCAATATACGAAAGTATAGATTTATGCGTAAACTTTAAGTATTTACTTCAAAAGTGCTCAATATAGGTAGAGCCAGTTAGTAATTTTAAAATATATATGGCGATTTGGCTACACTGAATATTCGGCGTTTCATCCACTCTAGGATTCGTCAGGCTCATGCGCATAAACCTGATGAATCCTAGAGTGGAGGAAACACCGAATATTCAGTGTAGCTTAATCGCCATATATATTTTATAAATTACTATATATATATATATATATATTTATATATATATATATATATATATAAATATATATATATATGAGACAGAGAGAGTGGTGCCAACAAAAATCCGCGCATATCATTTATTTCAAAACCGCAAATTTAAGCTAAATGAAATGTAACTGTATGAACAACCTATGGCTCATTTAATTGTCATTTTATGACCTTGCACATATTTGATTTTTATCGACGTACACTAGTGTTCACTTTAAATTAAAAAAAAATAACTTCAAATCAAAAAACAAAATGAAACTCCGCAGCAAGACATTAACTTAAAATCAGCTTTAAATATCAACATTTAAAGAAACAAGGCATCTCTAATCGTAATTGTTGTTATTCCAGTGTAAGCAATGCAACATTTAGTTGATAGACCTCGCATTTTCTTGGTCCTGGATATGACCTTAAACTATATCCGATCATGAGACCCCAGCTTGGGGGCTTTAGGGAGTGTGGAGCAACCCTTTAATTGCCATTGCTCCCAGGTCCACTGTGTCCCATAGTGGTAGTACCTGTTAGGGTCCCAAATATGGGTTTAATAGAAACCGACTTTAAAAACAAAAATATTCTATTAAAACATTGTTCTTCAAAATCACTGGATTCGGCATTAAATTACATGAGAAGTGTTGGCATGCAGTGAAACAAAAACAACCAACCGACATCGAATTTTCTGATATAAAAATACAATCGTAATCTGTTTATATTTAAATATAATGATTAAGCGTATTGTACGACCGTTCAACGCCGTGCTAACCGCTAGTGTATGTATATATATATATATATATATATATATATATATATATATATATATATACAGATAGATAGATAGATAGATAGATAGATAGATAGGTATCCCGAGTTCGGTTGAATCGCACTTATGAGCCCAATTGGGAGCGAAACTCGAATTTTGGACTTCCGGTTTGTTGGTTTTCTTGGCTCTTGGGAACTTCGACGTTGTCTGGTTGTCGAAATAATTATATGTTTTCTCACATTCTGGAAATACTATTACTGTTTGCTCGCTAAGTTAGCTTGTCGTGATTGCATCGTATTTACGAGTATAAAATTCCTGCTTGTAAGACGTCGGCTTGGGCTATAGCGGGTTTGATACAACGTCCCTTGTTTGATATGAGTTACGTTTATTCCACTGTCGGATCTATGCTGCGTGTTGCTTGATCTGTGTAAGTAAATATGGATTATTTTGTGTGTGGCGTGTTTGCTGAGTTGGTAGAGTGCTAGCCTTTCATGCAAAAGGCTTGGTTTTCAAATCCCGAGCTCGGATGTGTCAAACTGATGAGCCAAATGAGGGCGAAACTCGAGTTAGGATTCCGGTTTGTAAACTTTCTTTTGAGCTGCGACCTGTTTGTCTGTTGGAATTATTATATATATATATATATATATATATATATATATATAAGACTATGTGTCTGTCTGCCTCAATATTTCAAACGCTATATCTTCCGAAACATAATGCGCTCGCCAAATGATTGGATTTTTTATGAACCATTCTTTTCTAGCTGTTTAGTCGGTTTAAATAGAATTCATAGTGGCAAAAATGGGTTAAAGTTGAAAATAAAAAAAAATATATTATATATGGTTTATTTTTAATTTTAGTCACTTCATATGTGTCGCATGTTCGTAAAGTGGTTACGTCACCAGCTTTTATGCTACGGTTTTGTACTCGGTTTAGATTCGAGCTTATGGCATCCATTTTTTTTTCTTCTGAAATCACGACACTATATATATATATACATATATATATATATATATATATATATATATATATATATATATATATATATATATATATGCAAGCTTTCTGCCACAGGAAAGACACTATATATATATATATATATATATATATATATGTATATATATATATATATATATATATATATATATATATATATATATATATATATATATGCAAGCTTTCTCCCACAGGAAAGATGTTGCGAGGCTGTCTTTGTTTTCTCGTTATTTCCATGGCCATTGCTCGTCTTAGATCCAATCCCTGCCCACCTCGCTGATCTTTCACGAAAAACACCCGTCTAGCTGAAACGACTGTCAAAGATTTTCCCCACTCTTTATCTGTGCAAAAACCAAGACGTAGATTCCATGAACAAAGCTTCTTTCTTAGAAGTTCACGTCTGTGGAACTCTGTTCCGTCTTCCTGTTTTCCACCTGACTACAACCTGGATGTCTGCAAGTCAAACATAAACAAATTCCTGATGAACCATCCCCTTAAGTAGACACTTTATCAAATCTCAACACTAACGTACTGTGCACGCAATAACCCTTATCCCAGAGTGGCTTCCGGGCCTTGATAAGTGGTGACCACCTTGTAAAAAAAAAAACTACACACACACACTTCTTAAATAATTAGAAAAAAAGAAACAATATAAACAGAACCTTTTCTTTAAATAATAAACAATTATTTTTTTTAAAGCACGCACAAATATTTTTCCATATATATACCCAAACGTAAATACAATTGTGGGAAACTAGGCAAACAATTTATTTTTGTGTGTACTCTATTTGCGTTTGAAAATAAAAACAAAACATGTAATAATTGTTGGTACCCTTGCGAAACATAAGAAAACGTGCTTTAAAAACCAACCAACCCCCCCTAAAGATTGTGAATAGCCGCGCAAAAATCAAATAACTGTAGTAGACAGGGTCTAACGTGTAACGCAAAGAAAAAAAAAACGCATGCGAAAAAAACGGAAACGCTTAATCGACTGTCCTACGGCGAACTTACGACGTTACGACCCTCGAAATAACGCCTTTAAATATTTGCCGGTTGTTCTACAAATATCATATACTCATGTAATCACCAAAATAGACTCGTTCGGTCGACACCGGTAAGACGCTTAATGCACACGGAAGTTTATTTATTCTAAAATTACACTAACATTTTATTTATACTGTTCAATGTTTTTAAATTTAAATTAAAAACAGATCACATGTAATCATTTGAAAACGTCATCCTGCACTATTTCTTTTCGAGAACAATATCGCCTATAGATATAAACTAATAATTTATATACAGAAAGTATGTTAGTCGGTTGTACTTTAATTTTGAAAAAAATTAGATTTATATAGACATTGAATAGAATGAAGAAATCAAACGTTTGCGACAATTTAAAGCTTCCAAATCACAGAATACCGGGTGTCAAGTTTAATAATCGCGTAATCGAAAGAATGTTAGTCAATCGTAATTTAAAAAAAAAAGAAAGGTTTTTTTCTAGCTGTTAGAAAAGGGAAAAGAAGCAGTAGGTAAACACAAACAAAAGTTTGCATGGACGGTATATTTAATGTAAACATGTAAGAGGTTTTTGCTTATGAACATTTTAAACGATTGCTTCTTGTATAGATGGAAGCTATATTGAAAAATCTTGTGACCGTTCGTTTTTGAAAACGGATTTACATTACTAGCTGTTAGAAAAGGAAAAAAGAAATAATGCCTGTAACAGTAGGTAAATAAAAACAATGTAGCCCGCTGACGTAGCTATATATGAAAAGTTTACATGCACGGTATATTTAATGTAAAAAAATATAGAAGCCATATTTGTAAATGTTTTGAGCGTTCGCTTTTGGAAACGTTTACATTCTGGAATAAACGAATAGTCAGTTCTAAGCCAATGGGATTTAAATGAATGTGTAAAGGAAGCAGTCATTATTTTGGGGGGACCGGAAAATTGAAAGGTTATGTTATGTAGATAAGTATATGACCCCGATAATAAGTGGAAACACCCTATCTGACCAAAATACAGAATACCTTGTGATATGTACTGGGAGCAGTAAGAGTACCTTTATATTTAGAGGGGGAGAAATCAACTACTTCCACTATATATGGTTACGACTGTGGTGATTATTCTCCTCGAAGGTAATGTAGGATTTTAATATAACGAGTAAATTCGTGTAAGATGGCGTTCAAAAGTTACATAATATAGTGGCTAATAGTCTAGACATGATACATTTGTATGTGGTATCTGTTGAATCAAATCTAGTATACTTTGGTCTAGAGGAAGATTTCTGCAATCAAATTATTATGTATGAAGACTAATCCACTTGTGCGTTATTATCTGACTTTTCTATTTTTGTTTCTGTAACCAATACTGTTATATAGTATTCGATGTTTTTTAATCCTGGAACTGGTAAGGATGTAACACAACACCTATTTAAATGAGGATAACATTCCGCCAAAAAAATTAACATAAATATTTGGCAGCCTCTAAACAACGGATTCCGAAAAATACAAAATAAAATCTATGCATCTATAAAAGTGAACGTGTCTGTCGGTGTGTGTATGTGTGTGTGTCTGTGTACATTTCGTACGCAATAACTCTTACAATTTCAAGTCTACAGACTCGAAATTTGATATATATGGTACTGAGATTTGGGAAAATGCACGTGATCGGTTTTTGGCCAGAAATTTAGCTGTTAAGGGGTCAAAGTTCAACGATTTGACCTTTCAGAACTCTACCAAACTCCTCCAACAATTTTGGGTTTAAACATTTGGAATTTTATATAAAGGTTCCTTGGACATGGATATTACTTAAAAACTTTGTTAGATCCCAAAACAATAAATGTCAAGGGGCCATAATAGGGGTTAATTTTTTAAAAATTGACCGCTTTTTTTTTTGCTCAACATACTCCTCCAAATAACCGGGCAACGCCGTGCTGAAATACTAGTAATATATAATTAAAAAATGTTTTCTACTCTGTCAAAGCAAAATAGAAGACTCTGAGCAGGACGTCTCTATATTTATCACTATTTCTCTATTTTAGGGCGTATTAATTTTATTCAGGTAGTTATATATAAAAATATACGGAAATTTTATAAAAAATGTACTTAACTTGAACGTTAACACCTATTCATCCCTGTTCTTTATTTTGATCTAATATGATCTCGAAAAAATATTAGTTATTGCATCTCTTACAGTAAATGTATTTTATATTTTTATTATTTTATTAAACAGCTTTATATGTGTTCTCATATATGTAACGCCATTGTTTATGTGAATATAATCACATAATATAGAAATGTGAAATTCCATTAGAGAATCTAATGTAATGCGTTAAATATAGTAAAATAATATTCATTACATTGTATCGCGCATTCGTCGTTATTATATTTATCGTCAAACACTTTTGTTACAATTAAGGCGAAAATGTTTAAGTATAGATTCAACCTCGAAAAGTACAATGTACGAGATAATAGTAAACTTTCATGGGAACACAATGTAACCAGTTAAGTGAGGCACAACACAAAAAAGATCGAAAACAAAGGGATATTTAATGCGCAATGGCTTAGAATGACGCGAGCTGGTAACGAAAGTGTGACTTAATCGTAGCTTTAATTTCTCATTTACAACAGGGAGGATGTTTTGTAAAGATGTTTCTTGGGGAACAATTCAAAAATCGAATGACATTTAGTGCCTAATAAACCTCTGCGAGACTGTGATTAAAATCCGCTGAGATATAAGACACGTGTATAATAGATTGGGCATGTGATAGGATTCGCCTCCGAGTATGAAGTTCGAAGAATGGATATATAACATACACAGACACATACTATATATATATATATATATATATATATATGTATATATATATATATGTATATGTATATATAGTAAGTTATATATATTGCGATTAAGCTAGACTGAATATTCCGCGTTTTGTCCACTCTAGGCCTCTTCAGGCTTATGCGCGAATTTTGTAGTTGCCTGTCGTTTTTATATACGCATCTACTACGATTCAATACAAGATGCGTATATAAAAGCGACAAACAACCACAAAATTCGCGCATAAGCCTGAAGAGGCCTAGAGTGGATGAAACGCGGAATATTCAGTGTAGCTTAATCGCCATATATATTTTATAACTTATTAACTAGCTCTACCTACGTATTGAGCACTTTTGAAGTAAATACTTAAAGTCTACACATGAATTTATACTTTCGTATATTAATTTTATGTGAGTAAATTAAGTAGTTATATATATATATATGTATATATGTATATATGTTTATATATATATGATACATTATTTTTGCACCATCCTAATAATTGGTGATATATAGTTTCTATTATGTATTTATAGTAGCCTGCGTGACATCGCCTTCTTAGTCTTATATAAATGTCGATTTGTGTGCGCGTGTGAGTTCCTTTCTCATAGGTTCCGAAATGGAATTTTACACAAAAGTAATTTTTATGTACGGTCGTGTTATTAAATATAATTAGTATAGACATTTACCGATCAATATACAAAATCGAATAAAATTACATCTTTACTCATAGTCTTTTCTTTCTTATTGATAAAAAAGTTATAGATGAATATATTACGCTACACCGGCCAAGGGAAATAATAAAATCTCAGGAAATCATTTTCGAAAATCGAAAAGATTCGAACTAAAAACAATAGTATTACTCTCTCAAAGATAAAGACTAACGTTTTTAAAAAGGTCTATTGAACGTTACCTCGGCCAATGGCAATAATAACATCTCAGCAAATCATTTCTTCTTTTAAAAATATATATATATATATATATATATATATATATATATATATATATATTGTCATCTAGAGATATAGCTCATTGGAAGAGCATTCGACGAGAGATCGAATATACTCTCTTAAAACCTGAGTAAACCTCAATATTTAATTTTTGTTTTTCTTATTACTGAGTACAACTTACGCTAAAAGAAGAGTCACTATTTTAAATCGCCGCGAATCATTTATTCGTTTGCATATTTTAAAACTAAACATTAACCAGAAATGAAATGTTCTAGCACATTTATTGTGAAATCCTAATATCAGCTGACGATATATTATAAACAAACACAAAGGATATTTTATGAACGACATTATCATTGTTATTATTGTTTTTCATTTTATTTTTAATTAGCCCGTTGTGCAACTTATTTTTCTGGTAATATATACTGCACAATAGAGGATTACTTTTATCATAATACATACGCAATCTGAATAAATTTAAATATCATGTTTAAGCGTATTGGACGACCGGGCAACGCTGGGCGTCCAGCTAGTATACTAATATTCAAATATCATTGGTCTTCCTTAGTCAATTGTTTGTCTATTTCATAATTGATTCACCTTTACGCTGTCCAGATGCTATCGCTTTCTTCCCTCTTTCAAGAAAGTTCAATTAAATGAAGTTCCATTATTTTCATGACTTGAAAGACTTTGTTTTCCAGACAAATTCTGTCCAATCTCGTCATGCATCATAAGAGTATGGCATCTTTGCTATGTTTCTGCTCATTCGTAATTTATTTCCACTGTTCTCTGTGTGTCGCTGACAACCATTTCTCCAATCTGTGTTCGATTTATCTATTATACGTCAAAGGAAACTATAAACTTTTTTCTGTCGTTGATTTTAACCAAGATATATTCCACAAACAAATATAAACAATTGATTCTGTCTACTAGACGCCAGAATATTTTAACTCAGTGTACGCCGTCAGAAGGTTAAATGTGTGTACGTGCTTCGAAAATAAAGCCTTCTATTTTCTTAACTTACACGCTGAACGTCTAAGAGTGCGTGACTGGTGTTTAAAAGCAAGCAGCCGTTTGTGCTCCCGAATTTATTGTTCTTAATAGTCGCTGCTATTTTCAATGCATTTTACCAGAAATTAAATTAAGCATGTCTGCGTTAGATGATTGTCTATTACATGGATTTCGTTTCAGAGTTTCACACCGTCAATATGTACAAAGAGAAATGAAATTTCAGATCATGAATGCATAAGTTCATTATCATAAAGATGAAATTTACGATCTCCCTTAAGCTATTCTGGGGAAATAAATGTAGGAGCAAATAATTTTTGTACACTTCTTCTACAATGTTTTGGTTACTTAATTACGAGTTTCATCCAATGAAGCGTACAGTGTTTTTAATTATATAATAAATTTTCAATTTTCTTACTCTGGGTAGATTCTGTTTAGAAATGGTAAACAAGAATGCAAAATAAGGTAAAGAAATTAGCGATAGTAATGTCTTTGTAGACTAGCCCTAATAATTACATATTACATGAGGGTTTTGTAATTCATAAATCTTATCTTGTAATACATTATAGTTGTTGATACCGTTGTTTATACAGCGTTTATATCATAATTTCTTTTTAATCAACTTCTGAAATAATAACATATAAATATATGAACCATATTCTCGACACAAATATTCTTAAAATCCAATTTCCTAAATCATATGATAAATATGAGTTATGACATAAATGTTAAGAATCAGTAAAGAAAGTGCTAATTAAACGAGTTTTTTTAAATTTTATTTGGGAACCAGTCATTATCAAGGCCCGGAGCCGACTTCAGAAAAGATCAATAAATATAAGATTTTTTGTGTAGTAATCGTTAATGGTATAAATTGAGTAGAATTTTATTATTTATGGGGACCAATCAACAAGAACTTGTTAAGATTGGATTTAAAGGCAGCCATGTATTATTCTACATCGAATAATGCCAGCCGAATAGTGTTTCAGGGGTTGACTCATAGTGAGTACATATGAATTAACTAACAGAATATATTTATAATCAAAATGTTATAGATATTTAAAATAAATATAAAGTACACTTAAATATGATGTTTTAATTCTTGCAGATTTCATATATATTTCTATAGAGTTAATGTTCGATCGATTTTTATATATTACTAAGTTGCGATTTCCATATGTATATATATATATATATATGTGTGTGTGTGTGTGTGTGTGTGTGTGTGTGTATGGCTTAGGCACATAAGTTTACATCGAAACCGAAATAAAAACTTATGAATATATATATATTCATAACATATATATATATAATATATATATTCATAACATATATATAATATATATATATATTCATAACATATAATATATATATATATATATATATATATATATATATATATATATATATATATATATATATATATATATATATATAACTTCAGTTACTACATCCATAATTGAAAGCTAAATACAAACGTATGAAGAATTTTTGATAAAGTTATTTATAAACACAATAGATTACTGGAGTGTCTTCAGTTATAATCGAAACTGAAACCAAAACTTGTGAAGAATTCGTGATAACATATTTTATAATCGAAATCAAAACCAAAACCTATGAAGAATTCTTGGTGACAAGAAATGGAAGTACATAACAATTAAACACCCCGGATGTAAGCGTGATACAAAAAGAAACACACACACACACACACACACGCTATCGTATTAGTATATTGTTGTATCATTATTTCCTCGTCGTCATTTAAAAATGTATTTGTTATTTCTTAGTTATTGTTATATAATTTTAACTTTTTTCTCTTAGTTTTAAATACGTGTATTATTGTGTTGTTTCGATTATTTGGGTGTCTTTTATCTTAATCAATTTAATTTTAGATTATTCCAGTGATCTTGTAATAATTTATAGTTGTTGCTATACTGTTTATATTACAATCCTTATTTCAGTGTGCTTCTGATATAATAATATTTAAATATCATTGATTATTCTCAGACCGTTGTTTGTTTATTTCTTCTTCGATGTATCTCTACTCCGTCCAGATTCTCTTGCCTATTCTAAGGAACTTTAATAAAATCATTTTTCATTCTTAGTACGTTTCCCAATTTTTTAGACGAGAGTTGCTTATTCAATTTATTTTAATTCTTCGGACTACTGTTCTCATCCTGAGTGCTATGTGACCTTATCATTCTTCAGTTGTGTTTTTTCTAACCCCGGAATGCTTCTGTCGAACTCGGAAATATGGACGGAATTTGGAGCAGAAATTTGTATTTATTTCAATGGTATAGCTTGCTCTCTTTCCGTCAGATTTGACTGGATAGAGATCCTAACTAATTCGGGACGATTTTTTCCGTTGCTCAAATTGAGAATTGAACCTTACACTTTCAGGAGAATGCCATTTTTACAATTGACTTTTCCAAGTACACTAATCACTGCGCAAGGGTTAATTGCAGAGGGTTCTAGTATAAATTATGGGAGCTCTAAACCATTTCACATTCCGTCCAAATTCCCGAGTTCGACAGAAACATATCCGAAGAAGGTCGCAGGTTACATCGACACAAACATTGTGAAAACAACATGCAAGATGAGAACAATAGTGTGAAGAATCCAAATAATAGCCGTTTACATTAAAAAAATATTTTCAATACAAACTGTTTCTAAAGTCATTACTTATAGCAATATGGCGTTTTCTCACGTTGTTCTGTTTGTTCTTAATTTATTATCCCTGTTGTGTGTGTGTCTGTGTCAGGCATTATTCAACGCGTTGGTCTATTTTTTCATCATCCTTCAAACACAACTCATACCATTTTTCTGCCATTGAATTTAATATGTTTTCCTGAAATAAATGAAGGCAACATATCCTCTTCTAGCATATTTTGAATTCAGATGGCGGCGCCAGAAGGCTTAGAGTATACACGTGCTCTGAAATACAATGTTTCGATTCCTTAGTCAGAGATTCGATCCAATAAATCGTGTAAGTTTTTTTATGATTCTATGATTGAGTTTCAGTTTAATTGTTGAGATTCTGTTGCATAACAAAGAGAACACATTTTCCGTGGATTAAGATTTTTTTTAATAAATAGATTTCACAAATTTCTCACGGATATTTACGAAAGCTACTGTTCTTAAAGCATGAGTCTATTAGATATAAGTTCCCTGAATAAATTTATCTATTATTACGATTTTATCTATTATCACAATAAAAAGTTTTTACTCCGTAGTTTAAACTACGTGTAGTATAAGGTAACCGAAATAGTTCGGTCTGTTTAAAAAAACAAAAAACAAAAAAACAAAACAAAAACAAAACAAACAAAAGTAAAGTAGAAAACGATGAACTGTGTGGCACTTTTATTTAGCGTTCAAGGTAATAGCCACCAGGATATAACACCTTCTAAAAACGCTCAACCCACTTGTGGTAGAACCGGAAAAGTTTACATGCAAAATACTACTTTTTGGTTAGACGAAAAACAGTTTCATTGATCAAGAATTTCTACAAAGAGATAATTAACCCGAAAGTTTAAGAGGCGGTAATCGGATTGCGTATATCAGGTGAATAAAGGTGATGGAGCAATCTCTCCTACACAAGCTGCAGTATGCGATCACTTGCGTAACTTACGAGCTGGTGTAATCATAGAAGCAAATCGACCATTTCGATTTGCTAGTGATGTATTCTTTTGGCACAATGCCTGTTACGCAAGTTCAATTGAGAAGAGGTTAGAAATTTGAGAGATGTTTATGTAATGCAAGTTAAGAGGAAGACGATTACTTTTTATGAAAAGCCGATATTAACTCGTCGTGAGATCAAAAGCGTATTTGCAATTGATATCGACTAGCAAGTAAACTAGAGCCCGACTGTAAATTAAAGTTAGTACTAGCTACAAGAAGTCAATATAAGAAGAGCAAACTATGCGGAAACAAGACCCATTATGTCTTGTGTGGGATAAAAGTATCATTACAATATGATTCATAAATATTATCTGATTAATTTCTATAGTGATCTAAGATAGATAAAAAAAGAGATTCTGATTTTATAGTAAAACGTAGGATAATAACTATGTATAAGAGGAAGGTGTTGGTATGTGTGTAATTTTGAAATATGTATACCATGCGTGCCTCAAATGTGTAAATTAAGAATATTTTTTAGTAATGACCGAAAGAAAGATAGAACAAGTAATCTAAAACACAGAAAATGCAATAAAAATGAATGTTGCTTTAACTCGAATCAAAGTTTGTTACGCAGCCCTAAAATATATCGCATATTTTGAGTGTGGCTTTTGTCATACACCTGCTTCGTAACGTAGATAACTCGTAATGTAAGAACAACAGCAGTCATATAAGCAGAAAGTTATTTAAGAACGAAAACATGGAATCCTATTCTAAGGAAATGAAACGAAACTTCTTTTGTGCATTTATCATTTGTTAGTATTATTTCATTAATTACTGCAATACTTGGTTTCCATTATGTCACGTATCACCGGAAGAAAAAAACCCAAGAAAAATAAACCCCTAAACACCTCCCAAACAAAACACTTCGAAAACAAATGAAGGTCTGTCATTTTATTTCGATAATAACAAATGAAAAGGATTAAAACAAATAAAAAGGAAAAAACAACTAGTTTAATTCGGTTGACCCCTTGACCGCAAATTTTTGGTCGAAAACTGGTAAACAAATTTATCCCAAATTTCAATGCACATTATGTCAAATCTCGAGTCTGTAGACTGAAAATTGACAGAGTAGTGTGGTAGGGAAGATGTACACACTCGGGCGCACATACAGACAAACAATTTCACTTTTCTAGATATATAGAGGAGTCGTGGGATTGCATTCACTAGTAAACAATCTGGCTCATTTGCATATTCTTTTAAACATTCATTTAATTAATTTCCTATTAGTTGTTTCGGTTTTCGTCTAAGATGATTAGTTTTAGTTGACAATTACGTGTAATCATATTCATGCAGATATTCTACATGAGAAATACTCGAAGAATATTTACGTAAAAAGTTTATACTAAACAAAAAACCCTTTCCATGTATATTTATGTATACGTATATATATTTCGTTGAAAAAATTGCCTAACAACTTTTCTGCCAGTTTTGGTCTACAGGCACAAAACTTGATATACATGCAAAACGTTATATTTACGTTTTAGCCCGGGAGAATCGGCTACAAATTGTGAAAATTGAAAAAAAATTGAATTTCCAGGTGTAGGTCGAACGCCGGTATTACGTATAAGCATGCATAACGTAGTAGCTACTAGTTCATGCTTAAATTTTTATCCTTGCAGCAAACATTTCTTCATAGTTCATTTATAAACGGCAGAGGAAAAATAAATCGTAAGAAAAATGTTTTGGTCACGGTTGTCGGTGGTGTCTCACGAGCCATTTTTTAAACTTTTTAAATTATTAATATATATTAGGTCCAATAAAATCTATAATATTAATCTCACCTTTCTGATTAGATGTATGTATGCATGGATATATGTTTGTATGTCTTGAAAAACTTTGGACAGAGACGACAGATCCTGACAGGATCGGTATCATTTCGAAGGTCGAGGTCTCGGACGACAAATTACGTAAAATTGGCCCAAAATAATAATTTTTTCAGACTAAATTTAGCCATTATGTACAAGGAAGGGTCGATTTTTTTCGCCGACGTCATAATAAGTCATCGTCACCGTTGGATTGACTTCAGCGCTTTTGACTTCCGGTTGTGTCATAGAGACATCGGCTAAGACATCAGGTTTTTTTTTCCATTTCTTTTCCGTTATCTTGTCACGGGTTCGTGCCTGCCTGCCTAGTACGACATTTTTTTAAACATTCCCACCCCACGCTACTACCATTTCTTTAAACAGTTCTCTCCACATTCACGGATTTTAACCCACCTGCCTACTACAACTATTTTGCTCTACACACACCTGCAAACACCCGCGCCACGCCGGGCACCCAGTCTAGTCTATAGTATAACTCTCACTTGTCTGTTTAAATGTATGTATTTATGTATTTGTGTAATTATGTTTGTCTACAACTTTACAACTGATGCGACAGATTTTCACAAGGTAAGTAACATTTTGAGGGCAAATTTTCCGACGACAAATATCGAAAATATAGCTAAAACATTTATTCCTTCACCTTCATGTGGGTATATTTCTACAGAGAGGGGTCACTTTTTTCGTCGATATTTTCGAAGACATTTCCCTCATTTCGATTGGCTACCCTTAATTAAAACCTTCGTCACTTCCGGTTTTGCGGTGGACGCAAGAGCTAAGACGTCAGTTTTTTTTCACGTCCTCTTCCTCCCCGCGATCAAGCAATAGTGGGCACCCTGATACAGAAGTTCAGAAAAACATTGATATCGTCGGTTTCAAGCCCAACATAAAGGGGAGCAGTTAAACGTAATTGATGTTAGGCTCTTGTCAGCCTTGTTGTTTCTGTCTGAGAAAAAAAAAATCAGGCCCGAATTTATTTTTTTATAATGATGATCATTTTTATTTCACTATAGCTTATTCCTATCTCTGTATATTTTATTGTATTCTAATATGAATTTTCTAGTTTTTTAATTTTTTATTTAATGCATTTTAGTAAATATGTACTGATCGGTCTTGCATGGTTTCTGGTCTGCCCTTCTGTTAATTTAAGCTCGTGCAAGGGAGATACTTAATTTATCTTACTAATTTTTCTGTTTGATTCAGTTAAGGGGAGATAGTCCTTGTTTCAGTTGGTCCAAGGGAGGTAATTAATCTATCTGATTTATTTTTTAACCGTTTTTATTTTATTTTATTTTAAATAGTTGAGGAAGGTATGCAGGCTATTTGATTTCTAGCTCTTTTATATATGTGTATCGTATTCTTTAAGGTAGCCATAATTTTCATACTTAATTTTTATACTTAATATATATATATATATATATATATATATATAACAATCCTCAAACTTTTCTGTCGATATGATAGAACCATATTTCGAACCATCCTCAAACTTTTCTGTCGATATGATAGTACACATATTGCCAGCAGTACAATTATATCTATTAAAACTTGTCACTGTGATCCTTACGGATAGTATATATTTACGATTGTCTTCCCAAATTACTTCTTCATAATATGCTCATTAATTTTCATAAAATTAAATCGGTCTTTGGCATATCTAGTTTAAAGAAAGGAGATTCTCCATTGATTTCTTTGAATGAAAGCCTGTATGATATGGAGCTCTGCAAATAATAATCAATTCCACCACCCTGCTCATTTTTTATTATCATATAATACTTTCTTTTTGCATTGTTCTTCTGATCCATCTTGAATTATTCTTATTTTTTCAGTCTTCTATATCTTGGAAGGTTTGTTGGACAGTCGAACTATTCCTCATATAAATAAATAAACATATATATATATATATGTATAAACATATATAATTATATATATAAATGTATATATACATATATATATATATATATATATATATATATATATATATATATATATATATATATAATTATATATATGACCAGCTGTACCCGGCGACGGGTTGCTGTGGCTCAGTTTGTTAAAATATAACACATTCCTCAAGAAAAATTGCATGTTGTTCGTTTATTTACTTTTATTATTTTTTGCAATTTTTTTTATCAATAACAGTTGTTGTTTTTTTCCCAAATAACTTTATTTTTTAACATAAATTGTTAGGGGAAAGTTTGTTTTTTTGTTTTTTTTTTTCCAGAAAACTTGCACTTTTGTTTAAAAATAAATATGGCAGTAAACGTTTCTTTTGAAAACGGAATTTTTATTATAAAAAGAACAGGAGAATGCTTTATATGAACATTGTAAATACTTAGGTGAAAGTTAAGAAAAGTTGTTTTTTTTTCAAGAGACTGTACAAATTATTTTTTCAACAGAACGTAAGAAAACAGAATACACGCTTCCATCATTAATTATGCAAAACATAAATAAAGTGGAAAACTTTCTGTTATTAATATTTGCTAAAAATTAAATACAGTAAACTTCACTGAAGTGTTAGCATATGCTGCAACTTAAAAAGTTGTTTCATGCTGACAATTAAATAAAATAAACATCTAAAAATTAGTAAAAATAAGTAAAATCATGAATGACGGCTCTTGGGGGTCAAGTAAGTAGGAACAACACAATCATTTGTGTAAAATAATTAATATTCGAGAAATTGTAAACAATAACAAAAATACCTTATACCAAATGCAGTAAAATTCAAGTATCTTTTATACGTGCTGAAACTGTGTTTTAGTTATTTTTATTTCATTTATTTTATTAAAAGTTGTCTTTCCGACAATTAACTGGTAGCATGTATTTTAATCATTGGGGACTTCACTCTTGGAAAATTGTATAAAAAATCTATGACTATCACTAACTCTTAATTTGGGTGTGCAACTCGAACTTAGAGTTCGTGGTAGATAAGTCATTTGTTAGGTGTGTCAGAAATTTCATGAAAAATATTGAATAATTCCACCCCGTTTTCCAAGCTTATAACTCGTGGAAAAATGTAATTCAAGTCCTAATTTCGTTTTTAAATAAAAGGAGCAAGGACCAAGGTTTCATTAAAAAAAAATAAATAAAAAAAAACAGCGTGATTTTCTAAACAAAAAAAGAACTTCGGGCTTTACTGGTAAATTTCTATAAAACACTACTTTTTTTTAAATTTGAATATATTATTTATTGATCATTTATCTTCAATTTGTGATATATAGCACTTTGGTGAGTAAATTGATTAATTACTTTTTAATATGCATTTCAAAATGGGAGGCGCGAATTAATTCGGCTCCCTGTCTTTCCAAGCTTATAACTACTCGAAAAATATAATTCAAACCCTATTTTTTATTAAAGGAGCAAAACCAATGTTTCATTAAAAAAACAAAAAAAAACGTGTTAAAAAAAGGTTTCAAACTTGCGACTTTACAGGTAAATTTCTAAAAAAAAAACACTACTTTTTTGTTTTAAATTTGAATATATTATTTATTGATCTTTTATCTTCAGTTTGTGATATGTAAACTTTGGGTGAGCAAATTAATTATTAACTTTTTTGAAATTTGAAAATGGGGGGGTTAATTAAAAAAAAAGGTTTGTTTTAAATATTATATTCGGTTTATTAAAAAGAGCATAAAATTTCACATTGACCCTGAAAATATTGTAAAAATTGAATAAATAGAAAAATTTTGATAATTTTTTTAATATTTAAACATTGAAAATACTGAGCTCGTAAAATTCAATTAATTTCATTACTGTTTTTTAAAAAATAAAGAAATAATATTTTTATTACTTTTTATACAACTTTAATAGTTTATTTTGGAATTATAATCCAAAAAGAAAATAAACAACCCACTTTTAAAGGAGAAATTACGAGTTTTTTTAATATTTTATTCGCAGTTTCGTGTTAGGGGTGTCAAAAATTCATACAAAAATTCTGATACAGCTAGTCACTTAAGCCTGCTTACTCCTTAAGCGATAAGTAGGCATTTGTTTATTATTTTTTTTTATTCAGTGTGTAAAATCAACTTTGAACAACATATTTGGAAATTAGAAAAATAAGAAAAAACAAAAAAAAACTTTGTTTTAGCATGTTAAAAGTACTTAGGTTGGTAGATAATAAAATTCTACTGTGTTTGGTATGAGTCTTTTTTTTGCTTTTGTTTCTTGCTTTTTATAATTTTTGGCTTAGATCGTATTTTAAACTAAACTACGGAGGTTGGAATGCCCCTCCTTAATATGCACTTGGAAAAATCGATTTTATAGCGAGATTTTAGAATAGTTAGCCAAAAAAGGGTGAAAAACAGAACAAATAATCAAAAAATAATTGTTACCAAAGGCAATAAATGCTACTTTTTTATTTACATGAATGAGTTTATTTTATGATTTAAAGTATTTTCAAGCGCTTTTCTTTATGTTTTAATCTAAAATTGCGGGTGTATGTGTGTAAAATATATTCAAATGTTCTAGAATTCCCCGCTAGATTACGACCGAAATCTCCAGATCTAGCGGGAAAACCGCTAAATTGGAAACACTGGTCACGTGACGCAAGCGGTGATGAATAATTGTCCATAAATAAAAAAATGGGCTATTGATACAAAGAAAACCACCTATTTATTATAGAAAAATTAAGTATAATGTTATAATTCAAAAGAGATATATAGAAACACGTATGGGCACAGTAAACATATTATACCAAAATGTCGAAGCACTCATTTATTTAGTTCTTTAGACTATTAATTACGAACGAACCAAGAGTTACATTTATATATATATATATATATATATATATATATATATATATAGATATGTAAATAAATATATAAATTAATATATAAGTATATATAAATATATAAAAATATATATAAATATAAATACATATAAAATATATATACACATATATATATATATATATTTAAATGTGTATATATATATGAATATATGTTTATAAGATATATATAAATATATGTATATAAAATATATATGAATATATATAAATATATATAAATATATATAATTATAAAAGTCAAATGACCTTGTAACGATGTATGTAACCCACTTCTCTGTTTACGACGTCCGGTTACGCATGCGCATAATAAATGCGCACTGAAATATTACCGTTATTATCCCGAAATCATTATTAAACATGGGAAAAGTGGGGTTTAAAATAACTTAAAAGTAATACAGAAATGAACGATGTAAAAAAAGCAGACAGTATTAAGAATCGTTTATTTAGATAATTTAAATTAAAAAAAAATTGGGACGCTAAAATATTAACGTAGTGTTTCGAAATTATTATTTAACTGTGGATCCTGAAATATTTACGTTATTATTTCGAAATTATTATTTGACATGGGGTGAGTCAGGTTTAAAAAAAACTTAAAGATAATACAGAAATGAACGATGTAAAAAAAACAGACAGTACTAACAATTGTTTATTTGGATAATTTAATTTCGAAAAAAAAGAGCAATTGGGACGCTGAAATATTAACGTTATTATTTCGAAATTATTATTTAACATGGGAAGATTGGGGTTTAAAATATACAAAAATCAAATGAACAATATGGGCCTTGAAATATTAACGTTATTATTTCGAAATTATTATTAAACATGGAAGATTGGGGTTTAAAATAACAAAAAACAAATGAACAATTGGGACCCTGAAATATTAAAGTTATTATTTCGAAATTATTATTTAACATGGGTTGAGTTGGGTTTAAAATAACTAAAAGGTAATACAGAAATGAACAATGTAAAAAAAAAACCAGATAGTATTAACCATTGTTTATTTGGATGATTTAAATTCGAAAAAAAAAGAACAATTAGGACGCTGAATTATTAACGTTATTATTTCGAAATTATTATTTAACATGGAAGATTGTGGTTTAAAATAAACAAAAGACAAATGTACAATTGGGGCCCTTAAATATTAACGTTATGAGTTCTAAATTATTATTTTACATGGGGTGAGTGGGGTTTAAAATGACTTAAAGGTTTTACAGAAATGAACAATGTAAATTGTAAAAAAAGCAGATATATAAAAATGTGAATTTAACTTTAATAAGTATTATGGTATCTGTTCAGTGCACATTTACCTATAAGTATGGCCAACAACTTATAATTAAGTAACTGTAACTTAAAAAAAATACTCAATCATAATAAACAGAACGGCTTATAGAAATCTATCTATATTCTTTTTCATTTTAATATACTTTCATAGAAATGTTTCTGTTATGTCAAAACAAAAATTCTTTACGTCACAAGTGTCACGCTCATGCATGACTTCAATAGCTAATATATTATACTGATCCAACGGGTCACGGGTAGTCTAGTATATGCATACATACATACATATATATATATATATATGTATGTATATATATACATACATATAAATATATATAAATATAAGTATATATATAAATATGTATATATAAATATATATATATAAATATATACGTATATATACGGATATATATATATATAACTACTTCATTTACTCATATAAAATTAATATATGAAAGTATAAATTTATGCGTTAACTTTAAGTATTAACTTCAAGTAAGGTTACGAATTGGAATGTTAGAATTTAGTCGATTGTTTAAATTCTATTAGAACAATTAGACATTGTTTATATTGTAAAAAGAATTGATTGTTCATTCTTTTAGTAAACTGAATGTTAAAACTGTCAGTTAAAGAATGAACAATACAAATTAAAAATATATTGTTAAAAATAGGTTATAATTATATGTTGAGAATCCTTTTATTGTTAAAAGTGTGTTTGGAAAACTTGCATAGCCACGTGAATTTGTCACATTGGGGAAACACACTTCTGACGTCACTGAAGAAGGGGATTCTCAATGCAGCAGCTAGAGCTTGTCAGTCAGAGAGTCAGTCTGGGAGTCAGTAGAAGAGTAGAGTCGAGAGCAATTGAGTTGGGTTGAGTTGCAGAGTCCTTTGGAGGTTGAAAGGAGAACGTTTAAACTGTGTAGATCCAAATTTGAATTCCTGACTTCATCAGCATTCGACCAGTCCAATGAATAAAGACTAATCATTGTGTTTTTATAACTGTTGTCAGGTGTCATCTTTCAACACTCAAAAGTTAATTTGTTAATCATCTTTTAATGAATAGTGTGTAACCCTTCCAAAATTATATATCTCCCCTCCTCTGTGTTAGGAATTTGTATACATCTCCATTTTTGTATACGAGACTACTGCATGAACTTGTACGAGTTACAACGTAAATGTCTTCATGTGCAAAGTGAGCAAATACTTCTTTAAAGTCACCATGCAATAATAAAACGTAACTTCGCGTTAATTTTATTTATGTAACTTATTAGTTTTCTTGAGCATTTGTCTGCCAATCATTTCATCTCATATTCTATCGTTTTGATCGTTGGCATTGATAAGTGCTAAGCATGAAGTAAAAAGTAGTTTAGAGCGGAATAACGCACACTTATGCAACATGAACAAATGTTTTTATTTCATTTAAATTGCATGGCGTGGTTATATTCTTACATAACTTCTTCTCAATTTTAAACTTATCTTTACCCTAAAGTCATTTAGTTTAAGGTGTCAATATACATCATTTCATATAGACAGTTGGATTATACAGATTGTACAGCATTTCCTTAAAGGTGTTGGCTTTACAATGGCTTCCAATAAAACATAAATTACGTTCTGACTTTCGATAATCCGCTTTAATCCTTATACTTTGTAACATTTGTTTTTCATATGCTCATTCAGTTACGATGCTTTACCAAATAATTACCAAGAACACTAGCTTAATTTAAATATTGCATAATATTTGGAATAATTTTTTCGCTTGTTAAGAAATAATGGGCTGGAATTGGATTGATAATTATATAAATCTGCTTTTGTTCGGGCTGAATTAATGGAGGGTATATCCTTTGGCTGGAAAACAATGTGACGTTTTTATAGATGTGCTTAGTTTACGCGTTACTGTCTACAACCTACGGTCTTTTTTTTTTTTTTTTTTTTTTTTTTTACAAAGGCATCACCACATTATCAAGGCCCAGAGGCCACTCAAGGATAATGGTTAAAGAGTGTACAGTAGAAATTGGTCAATATAGTAATCATTAGTAATGAAAATTTGGTAAATTTAATAACTTATATGGAACGGCTCATCAAGAACTTATTTACTTTAGACTTGAACACAACCATATTGTAGTCAGCCGGCTTTTGGAATTATTCACACTTTTATGAATCATGTAGTAATTTTCTGTTAGATATTTACTACAGTTTTTCATTTACTGGTGATTGAACTGGGTTAGGCGTGAAATGGAAGCTGTTGAGTTTAGCATAGTGATCCGTTGTTTTATTTGAAAGGACGCATATGCATGTAAAGAACGCCTCACTGTTATTCTTGTAAAACGCTAGAATCGTGGAATAAAACATGGCCGACTATCTATAAACACTTGAATGACTCACTTCTGCCATTGATGAGGCATGTGTCAATAAAGCTGAAGCCGCAATAATGTTGGAAATTCGACGGGTGACTCGTCGGCAAATAACCCAAAGACCCAATTTTACTCGAAGCATCATGGCAACTACCATTCATTAATGTTGGGGCATTCACACATTGTTTTCTAGATTGACTCTCATTGTGCTCACAAAACCATAATTCGTTGAGTGTATGAACGTGAATTTGGCGATGTGATCAGAATATAAATACGAGTGTTTTTTTTTTAAATTACTAGTTATATTGAATCACATATGGGTCTATCATTATGCTCTAGATATAAAACAATGTACTAGAAGTACTGATACTCATCGCTTTCAAAAAAGGATGACCGGAACCATGCTCACAACGTTTACTCTAATTACAGGTGCATACTTTGTTTCACATTTGAAGAAATTAAGAGAAGCTTATAACGTAAAGTGTTGAAGCCGGATAAGCAAATTATCCTCAAATGCAAGACAACGCTCGGTCGAGAGCAGATCCGTGGGTATGACATTATCCTCGCCACACTTGAACTCTGGCTTTCTAACTTCTACGCTTTTCCACGCTCAAAGGTGTTTATTATAGAGAAAGTTATTTCCCAGATAATATATCCTTGAATTCTGGAGAAAAAAAAAAAATGCGAGTATATTACAAAAAAAAAAAAAATTAAATTAATTAAATGAATTTAACAATTGAATAAATGCGTAACTATTTGTTTTTTTTTTCTAGCGTAGGATTAATAGCACATAAAATTTTATTTGCTTAGTGCTATGAGAAGGGGCTCAGGGGCATTTATTATTGAATTCTTTCCGTAAACTTTTAATATGAATTCTACGTCAGTTTAAATGAACGTGTTCGAATAGCTGAGTAATTCTTGCTACTATAATTATACAGTCTAGTAAGTCAGCTTACCTGACTATTGTTCGCACTTGTAACTTGTAATATACTAAATCATTAAGCTTCAGCCTATCTTTCATTTTTTCTATTAGTCAATATACCCGTCTGTCTTTATGACTTAAAACAGCTAATAAAGTGATTGTGTGGTGGAATCCGTGTACGTTCATATTCAATACATTAATACACTAAAGAGTCAGAAAGGAGAAAGGCGGTTTAAGGATAAGCGTTTATTGAAAAGGTGTAGTTTGTAACGTAGTCGTGTTCCGTTATTAAATTGCCAAGTTCGGACACATGCGCATTATGACAAGATGATCTTGCGTCACAATTTAAGCCGTGAGTGTGAAGTCAGGGAATGGGATGCATATATATGCACCAATATCTAAAGAGAAGAAAATAAGAACAAAATGATTTATAAAAAAAAGCCTCGCGATTTGGAAGTTATAATTAACAAGCACATGCACCTCCTCCTTCGAAATCATGAATAAGTCGTTTTGTTTTCGAAGGAGGATATGCGTGTGCCTGTAGGACATCGCAAAAAATATTAGAGAATTATAGCTTCCTTAAAATTAGGCGTCGAAGTAATTACGTGTTTTTGTTTTGTCTACCTATGTGAGGTTGGAAATAAATATGCAGGTTTTCAATGAGTTGGAGAGGAAAGATGAAGTTTATTTGTGAGTTGTAAAGGAAAAATGCAGCTCATCTGTTTGTGGGAAAGGATAGATGCAGTTTACTTTTGGTGGGAAAGGAAGGATGCGATTACTTTTTACTGTTTTCTTGTCTTTGCAGTAAGTAAATCTGTTTAATTGAAAAAGATAATCAAAAAATCTTAGGAAATGAATGCTATAAAGAAGCTATGACTTTGCTCGTAATCTAATTTTTTTCTCTTGATCACTTACCCCTCTCATGTATTTTGCTCCTTGTTCTCTCCCTCTCTTTTGCTTTTTCTCTTCCTTTCGTTTTATGATTTTACACTAGCTCTTTGCTAGCTTAGCTGTCTTGATTTATCTTGTGAATTTACAGTTGGCTGCTACTGATTATAATTTTACTCTGTACTTTTATCAATACTTCTTTATAATATTACATCAGTCTTCCAAGTCTGAATAAACTCTCCGATCGCTTAGCCAATTCTGGTAGTGGAAACATATGAAACTAAGCAGACTCCCTCCCCGCAAATAAAAACAGCAATGAACACCCCCATATGTATATATATATATATATATATATATATTCCAGCTAGCAATGGCCAACGACTCTTTATCTGAGAGCACATCTTTCAAACTCCTTGACCTAACGGCCACAGGAAACATGAGTTGGAACAATTACATTGAAGGCATTGCCAGGGCCGCTGCAATAAAGGTGGGCTCTCTCTACCGTGCTAGAAAACTACTAACACCCGAAAGTATCCTGTACCTCTATAAGGCCACCATTCGCCCAAGTATGGAATATTAATGTCACATCTGGGCTGGTGCATCTGCTACTAGTCTCTCGCTCCTTTACAAGGTTTAAAAGAGAGTCGCAAACCTGATAGGCCCTGAACTGGCATCTAAGCTTCAGCCCCTGTCCCATCGACGAAATGTTGCATCCCTCTGCCTTTTCTACAAGTATTTTAGTTGTAATTGCTCTGACGAACTGCAGTCACTTGTGCCCCCACGACGTCAGCACCGTCGACAAACCCGACAGGCTGCTAAATCCCACCCCCACACTGTAGAGATCCCTAGATGTAAAAGATCTTTTTACTCCAATAGTTTCTTCCCCAGAACCACTAGACTCTGGAATTCCATTCCAGGTCCCTGCTTCCCCAACAGTACTGACGTTCAGAAGTTCAAGTGTAACGTGAACCGACGTCTTGCTGCCCAAATCCCTACATAGTACCCCAGTAGTTGTTGCCCCTGATAGTAGCCCCCTACACCAAAGTGGCAATTTGCCTTGTTTGGGGTGAAAATGTAATAAAAAAAAAGATATATAAAAAAAAAATAATCACTGAATTTCATCAAGGGTCGTTGATAGTGCTCAATCAAAATGAGGAAATGATGTTTTTTTACATTGTTTTATTATTCTTTATATAGAGGCACTCATATCTTACTAGGGTGTATCATATTTTGCTACGATGTGTAGACCGTCTCAATCATAATTGACCTCATCATGCAAGAAGTTTTAAAAATTCCAAAATTGAAAAGTGATTCAAGCTCATTTTCAATTAAAGAGGAGAGAAAATATACTTCTTCATGGCTGGTATGAAGCAAGGTTTATATATATATATATATATATATATATATATATATATATATATATATATATTATAATGCTCCTCATCTTGAGTTGAACATATTGAGAAGTGATACACGAAGTACCATTAGCGTATAAGCAATGCTCTTTGTGTAAACAAACCGAGCTTAGGTAGTTCGAACGATGTCAAAACATCGTAAAACGCATGGCTCACAGAGCAGCCGACGATAGCGTAGTGGTGAGGAGCCTTGACTGTCGTACAGACGATCGGGTTTCAATCCTTATTGGCTTAGGTTGTTGTCTGTCTAGCCGGACTGATGTGCTTTGAAACAGCGAAACAGTACTGTATGTAGATGACTATATATATATATATATATATATATATATATATATATATATATATATATATATGAATGATTTTTCCGATGAAGACTGTCTGGAGGTTGAATTCAATAACATTTTACATAGTTTGAATAACGACTTTTACAGCGAATAAACGCATTTGTTTTTGTTTTGTTTTTTCAACCATGAGCTTTGTTTACTTTTGTTTTATATTTCCTACCGCTTTCGCATCATAAATTGCTTTGGTCATTTCTTATTTCTGCCTTCATTCTCAATCAAGAAACATTCTGGCCGATAAATATCAAAATTTAAAGAAGCATTCGACCTTCTTCTCTATAACCTTGTTTTTATACTTTCCGTTCGTCTATTCCTTTATACATTTTCTTATGTAGATCACAAACACAAAAAAAACACCTATGCTTTACTTTTATTCCTCTTAAGTTTTTTTTTTTTTATACTTATTTCTATAAAGTTCACGAATCGCTATTACTAGCAGATTTCGTCCTTTCTCATTTTTATTCTATTCTTTGAAGTCCCGCATTGAACACCATACTGCTAACTTTAGATCCCTGGCTGGCCACAAATGTAAATCTATGGAAATAACTTGAAGCAAGTGTCAAGAGTTGTCTGCCCGCCTTTTGGGCCGAAGTCGAGCCAAAGTTTACTCGAGTGTTAAGAACATCCATCATCCGTAGAGGAAGTTTCCATGGTTGCCCTCTACCTGACACTTTTGTGAACTTTAGGTTTGTATGGCTTTTTCTTTACAGTTTTCTGCTCTTATTTTTGTTTAAATTGTTGTAAACAATCCCTGTCGCGATTCTTGCTTTCATTCCATCTTTCTCTGCGTCAGTTGATCTCAATCAGAGCCTTCGTCCGCCGTTAGGTTAGTTGAACCTTTGTTCGGTGAACAGTTGGTTTGTTCTGTCAGATATCTGTTTCAAAAATCCTTCCTACGCTCAAATAGTACAAACAGAAATGCATGGGTGTTATATATACATACAGATATCGTCTAAGTTAGCCAGCGTGTCAGGATTAAGTTTAAAATAGAATTTCCACCGGTTAATCAGGATTAAATTCCAAATAAATTCTAAATTTTATTTAAGATGAAATAAAGTATTAGTTCAAAAATGTTTGGATAGAATAAAATATTAACCCAAAAATGTTAGGATTAAATTTTAAAAAAATAGCAAATAACTCTTAGGATTCCGTTGAATATTAGCTAAAACATGTTAAGATTTAAAAAAAATATTAGGTCCAAAATGTTAGAATTAAAAAATATTAGTTAAAATATGTTTGCATTAAATAAAATATTAACTCCAAAGCGTTAGGACCAAATAAAATATTAGTTAAAAACTTTTAGGATTTAAAACATATTAGCTAAAACATTTTAAGATTTAAAAAAATATTAGGTCCAAAATGTTAGAATTAAAAAAAATATTAGTTAAAATATGTATGCATTAAATAAAATATTAACTCCAAAGCGTTAGGACCAAATAAAATATTAGTTAAAAACTTTTAGGATTTAAAACATATTAGCTGAAAAATGTTAGGATTAAAAAAAGATTAGCTCCAAATTGTTAGGATTAAAAAATATTAGCTAAAAAATGTTTGCATTAAATAAAATATTAACTCCAAAGCGTTAGGACCAAATAAAATATTAGTTAAAAACTTTTAGGATTTAAAACATATTAGCTGAAAAATGTTAGGATTAAAAAAAGATTAGCTCAAAATTGTTAGGATTAAAAAATATTAGCTAAAAAAAGTTTAAGGTTCAAAATATTAGCTAAAAAATGTTAGGAGTAAATGCCATGTTAGCTCGAAAAATGTTTGGATTAAAGTAAATACAAGCTCAAAAACTTTAGTCAGGATTTAATATAAAATATTAGCTTAGAATTTTAGTCAGGATTAAATTCAAAATATTTGCTAAAACATAGCTGATGATTTAAAATGTCATCTTAAAAGTGAAAACGGAGAGTTTTTAAACAATATTTAATCATGAATATAATATCGATCTCTCTATATAACATTATTCGATTTTTCAACCAGTTTATAAATACTCGTGAAACTCGCTACTTTTCGTTATTAGACTGAAAATCACACGATAACTTCTTTTTTTTTACTTGGAGGTCACCATTTCTCAAGGCCCGAAGGCCACTCAGGGATAAGGGTTATTGCGTGTGCAGTAATCCATGAGATAGTATTGTAGTAATCATTAGTATTAGGGGTTTTGATAGAGTGTCTTACTTTAGGTGTCGGTTTGTGAGGAGTTTTTTTTTTTTGGACTTGAAGACATCCAAGTTGTAGTAAGGTGGGAAACAGGCAAGCGGCAGAGAGTTCCACTGGCGTGCAGTTCTAAGAAAGAAGCGTTGCTCATGGAATCTACGTTTGGATTTAGGCACAGATAAAGAGTGGGGAAAATTATTGGCAGTAGTTTCAGCCAGACGGGTGTTTCTCGTGAAAGATTGGCGAAGGGGGACGAGGGATTGGAGCTCAGACGAGCACCTGCCATGGAAATAATGATAAAATAAAGACAGGCTTGCAACGTCTCTTCTGTGGGGGAGAGGTTGCAGGGAAGAGGAAAGGGATCCTAAGTCGATCACTCAACAGTTGTTTGATATTTGAATTAAATAGGAAAGTCCAAAAAACTGGATAAATGGTACCGTATGAATCGGAAGTTGAGAAATGAACCCCTGTAAAAACCCAGTGGTACGCAGTCACATTATATTTAGATTTCAACTAAAAGCATTGTTATCAATTTCATTGTCATGTCGGAATAATTCAAATAATAATCCATTATAAAATAAAGCATACACTTTTGACGCTTTCAGAATCTCACACATGATGGAATTCCCTACCTATATAAAAGCCAGGCATGGCCAACGATGGAGCATTGTTGCCAGATCTGGACAGGAACTGCTAGAAACCGTTTATTCTGTCTTGACAGAGTTCGAAATAGACTTCGTAGCTTAGTGGGGCTGCCTTTTTCTCTTCCCTGCAACCCCTTTCGCACAGAAGAGACTGTGCTAGCATGTCTCTGCTTTATCGTTATGTTTATGGCAACTGCTCGTCTAAACTTAAATTTATGCCCCCCCCCGCGGTAGATATTCTCGTAAAACGCACGTCTAGCAAAAGCCACTATCAGCAATTTCCCACATTTATTATCTGTGGCTAAATCTAAACGTAGATTCCATGAACAAAGCTGCTGTATGAGAACTGCACGTCTGTTGAATTTTATTCTGTTTGCCTGCTTCCCAGCTGACTACAATCATATTGTCTTCAAGTCTAACGTAAACAAGTTCTTGATGAACCGTCCCCCCTAAGTAATTCAATTTACAAAATTCCCGCTACTTATGTTTACAATGCTATAATCACATTCACTAATGTACATCCATTAACCCTTATCCTCGAGTGGCCCCAGCCATTTAGAAATGGTTATTCCTATGTAAAACAAAAATATCTGCGATTAATTGTACCATACAGAATGCAGCGATTTTGCTAGATTCATGCTGTGTATTTATGTCTAATTTGAAATTATTCAAAAGTTATTTTTATAAAAATCAATTCATGGCTTTACTGTTTTCCGTACTTTTAAGATATGTTACTAAATTTGACATGACTGTTCAGAAATTTTCATTCGTTTTTAATGAAATTCAATATGTATATTTTTGATATTCCCTCTCATGAAAAGGTAGAACTTAAAAGTTCTTAGATTTTGGTTGTAAATAGAATTTAACTCATGTTCAACATCTTTTTGTGATGTAAACCCAAGTCTTTCTAAGTGTTTCTGTTATCCTTCAAATAAGTGATAACCCGATTGCGCTACGCCAGGGGATTATTTAAAAGTGGCCACAATCTCTTAATGCAGTACTCTAATGAGATCTTTTGTAATTTTATGTGATGGCGAGTATTGCAATGCTTGAATATGACTCCTATTCTGTTTAATAAAGAAAAGGTATGTTTCGTGTCAGCATTCGTGCAAATATTGTAAAAAAATATTAATTCTGTTTTCATAATTTGAAAGAGAATTTTATAAAAATATTAATGTACTATGTTTAAGTAATGAGAATATGCCTTAATAAAGTTAGCATGCTTTTAACTGAACCCTCAACATATGTGCTAATATTGCAGGAAATATAAATGCTGCTTTATTAATCGAAAAGAAAACATTTTAAACAAATGATGTTAATATGTTTATCATATATATATATATATATATATATATATATATATATATGCAAAAAGTAAACAAAAAATTAACAGAATGAAAATCTTTCAACAAAATGTATTTTTCAGCTTTAA
>NC_136508.1:54027749-54037749 GCF_053919585.1 Euprymna scolopes
TGCGCGCCTGGTCCACAAAGTATGGAAATAAAAAAATAAAACTTAAAAAAAAAACCGTTTACAAGTTTGTTTCATGTAGATGATAAGTATGTTTTAACTTACATGGGGATGGTATAACAAAATTGTGGGGTCTACGTTCGATCCTAGCCTCCATCTAATAATTTATTCCTTTAATTCAGTTTACTTATACAATTCTGTACAGTATCGGTTTCGTAGCGCAAAATTAATCACTTAATTATTATATCAATCAGTGCATCTATGATGCCCTAAAATCATCAGAGGAAATAGCAAGAACCAATCTGTCAAAAAGCAAATGAAGTGAGATTTAGCATCATTAAACTCCGAAAATTGGAAGAAAAGCTGCAAATAACTTTATATTTTTCCACTACGTCATATTGCAATTTTATCCAACAAAGTCATTAAACCCAACTATTCGTATTAATAATTTTAATTAATTTATGAATCGTCCACCAAAATGCCCTATTTAATAATTAGTAATTTTTTAAAAATGTTAATTTGGGAATGCATATGAAATAATATCAATAACTTATAAACTATTAAATATGTTATTATATACGAAACTAAACCAAGCGAAAAAAAAACATTGATCATTTTGGTTATCATAATTAATCAATTGATTTCAATTGAAACCACACATAATTCAATTCTGTTAGTTATTATAATCAAACTTATTAATCCTTACGATTATAATTTTTTAAATCATACAATTCAAAAACAATTATTACGTTCTGTTTAGTTTAAATATAATCTGAAAATTCCTTTATATCGTAATTGTAAATAACAACATTTACTTAATTAAAGTTAGGCAGAGTTACCTCCCTTGGGAACGAAATATTAACTGCACTTATATTTATTTAATTTCACAACGCATAGACATCCGTATAAAACCAATAAGTAATTCTAATGTAGTTTTAATGTCTTTCACGTGATATTATTTTAAAAAAAATTAAATAGATTTATATTATAAACACAGGCCGTGGGATGCAACATTTCGTCGTTGGGACAGAGGCTGAAGTTTAGATGACAATTCTGGACCTATCAGATTGGCGACTCTCTTTTGAACCTTGTCTAGGAGCGAGAGACTAATAGCATATGCACCAGCCCAAATATTACAACAACACTCCATACATAGGAAGATGGTGGTCTTATAGAGGTATAGGATACTTTCAGGCGTTAATAGCTTTCTAGCACGGTAGAGAGAACCAACCTTCTTCGGAGCGGTCCTCGCAATACTCTCAATGTAATTGTTCCAACTCATGTTTTTTGTGAACGTTAGGGCGAGGGCTTTAACATATGTACTTTCAGATAAAGAGTCATTGGCCATACGGAAGGTTGCATGCAATTATTGAAGGAAACAAGTTTAATCTTGGCAGGATTGAATGTGACCATCCATTTTTGTCCCCATTCCACTACGGATCGGAGGTCATCCTCTAGTGTGTCTACCATTTCTTTAGCTATGTGTTCATTTGTTTTCCTGTCCTGTCTGTTATAGAGTGTGGTGTCGTCAGCATATATACCCATCTCACAGGCAATTTTGTCAGGGAGATCATTTATGAATATAAGGAATAACAGAGGTCCAAGGATAGGCCCCTGAGCCACTCCCGCATTTATATCATAGTTTGGATGTACGACCTTCAAGGACAACCTGGATTTGACTCTTATCTAAGAAGGATTTAATTATGTTGTGTATTCTTCCAGTGATTCCGTATGATCTGATTTTTTTAGAAGACCTTCATGTCATACCCTGTCAAAAGCCTTAGATATATCTAGAACTACCGCTCTACCCTCCCCCGCTTTGATCAGTGAATGGTATATACGTTTTCAGATTACAGTGAGGATGTCTGCTGTTGAACGGGCTTGCCTAAATTCATATTTTTCGTCAGTCAGTTTACCATCTGTAAGGTTATGGACTAGAACCTGGTTAATTATGGTCTCAAATATTTTGGCGAAAAGTGGTAGGAGGCTGATTGGGCGATAATTTACTGGGTCAGTTCTTTCGCAGAATTCTTGAACACTGGTACCACAGAAGCAGTTTTTCTTCAGTCTGGAAAGCAAGATTCATTCATTTATTTGTTGTAAAGTTTGGAGAGCACTGGAGCTACTTCGGCAGCGCACGTTTTTAATAGCACAGTCGGGTTGAGATCAGGTTCATATGCTTTTACAGTGTCAAGATTTCTTATGATAGCATGCACCTGAGAAGGGGTGATTTTTAGATCGGCTAGTATGGTGTCTGTTCGCAAAGGAAAGTCAGGGAGGGGGTTGTTAGTGGGGTCCAGTGTGGAGTTGAAGGCAAATCGTCTGGCAAGCATGTTAGTATTCTCAGTTGCAGACCAAACGACCTCATGATGGTTGGATAGTGAGGGAGTTGTTTATTGTCATTATTTACTACACTGTTGTAGATTTTCCAGAAGTCGCGGGTTCCTAATGTCTGTGCTTCGATGCGTTTTTTAATGGTTTCAATAAATTCTCTCTTAGCTGTCGCTATTTCTTACAGTTACTTCTGTCTTCCATATATTTCTGTCTGTTTGATCTGGACTTATGTCGGTTAAATATTCCGTACGCATGCGGCCTTTGCGCTATGGCAGCTGCACAATTAGAAGTAAGCCATTGAGGAGAATGGGGCTTGCTATAGAAGTTGCCGTTTTGAACCATTCAGTGGTCTTATTTCCTCAATGTTCAGCAGGAGGTGAAGAGATATTTTTCCATGGCGCATTCCTGTCGAGATAAATGATGGCTTCCTAGTCAGCGTTTTTCTAATATCTCGTTGTTTTGAGCAGTGGCTCTTCAGTGTTGGCTCTAGAGTTTAGAGCGATTTCAACCATTACCACTGCATGATCGGAGTTCCCAAGAGGTATGTGGGCATTGCTTACACAGCCTTCGGTAACTGTGCCTAGAAAAAGATCTAGAAGTGATTCGTGTTGTTCTTGCTCTTCTGGGAAACAGGTTTAAACGTAACCATATGTGATAGGGAATGAGATAAGAGAAGTTATGCGCTGTGGTACCAGCTGAGTCTGTGTAAGTAGAAAATGCAAGCAAGTTGCTGTCGTAGACATTGAAGTCACCAAATACATGTACTTGTGCGCTTCTGTCGAGGGAAAGTGTTGTATCTATGCTGTCAGAGACTTTGTTTATTAGGGTGCAGTCCTAGGTCGAAGAGGAGTGGTAGAGAAAATAAAAGTAGCTAATGTTATGTTGCATGTTAAGTCTAAAGCACATAAAGACTTGATCGTCCGATTCTAGTTTTCTTTCTCTAGTCAAGGGGAGGTGTTTCGAATGTAGACTCACAGCCTGTGCATATGTCTGTCATAGTCCTTACGGCAGAGTAGGACATATCCAGGCATGTTAAAATGGCGGGGATGGAGGAGTGTGGGTTAGTCTCACTTAGTGCTAAGATATTCGGGGTGTTTGTTACGAGAATTGCTTCGACATAATTTAAATTAGTTCCAAGCCCACCGATAATCGTAAAGGCAAACCTCAAGGGAGACGGCAGGTTTTTCTTTTAGTTTTTTTTTAGTTTTGGCCTTAAATAAAGCAGGTTGGTTTTGTTTTAGTTTTGGCCTTAAATAAGGATTGATATATATTATAAGAAATTATATTTCTACAGAACACATGTGGATCCGCCGGAATCTATCTTATATGTGAAGATAGAACATACGCCAAATTTTATGAATTAAAGTCTATGAAATGCCAACCTATCATTGCAGCACTAAACATATTTGAACACGATATGTTCAATCGAATAAAACACTACAAAATTTAAAAGAAATCGGAATTTATGATCCATCAGTCAATATGAAAATAAAACATTTAAAAAATACGTAACAACCCCAACTTAATAGTTCCTGCTGATAAAACTATAAACATTTATAGTATGAGTTTTAGCACTTAAAGCAATTTAATCATGAATGAACTTAAAAAAATTATAAGCCAGCAATGAAGAAGACATCTATAACATAAATGCATCTGCTTTGAAATGTTCTCCAAAATTAACATACTGAACAATATTGAAGTCTACACTCCAAAATGCCCGAAATTTACTTTGAAAACCAAACACCTGACTTTGAAATTAACCCCACAATAAGACTAATCTCTCCTTGTATTTCAGATATAGGCAACATTAGTAAAAGATCCTAGATAGAATATTGCCAATGATTAATATATGGTCTTCATCAGACGAAGATTTGAATTGGTTTGATACATACCTAAATGCAATAACAGTAAGCTTAAAATGTTTGACATTGACTCATATAGCGGTAGAATGTGCGAAATCTGAAACTAACGTTACAAAATTGGAAATTGACATAGTTAAATTAGCCAGAAGAACTTTAATTAAATATAATAATAGATATTGGACAATGAATATACAGAATCAAACTTTGATGTTAGGATAGGTACCAGACTCTGCACAGGTAACCGAGCTGGTTGATTTCTATATTCTGAAAGAGTTGGGTTAAAGGAATAAGATATAAAGAGAGGTTTTTATACAGATGATGCACTATTTTTCCTTAAATCCTAAACCTAATCAAACTGGACATAAAGGCTAAATAAAATATATTAATAATGTAAATAAGGCATCAGACGAAGGAAATTCCAAAGCCGAAACCGTCACATGTTGTTTCATACAATATGGGAATGGGTAAATCCAATTATAAAAATAGTAGGGAAAATATTAAAATATTAATGATAATTATAAAAAAGTATGTTATAGACAATATCAGTAAGTCCGAAATTAACAAGAGTAATACAATTAATAAGAAAAATAGACGCAAAAATTGTGTTTGGTTTTATCCTCCTTACAGTTCAAACATAAAAAATAATTTACCAAAAGGATTCTTTCAAATCATCGATCACAATTTCACTAATGAAAATGGCTAAGTAAAATTATAAACCGAAATAATGTTAAATTATCTTTTCCGACGTCGACTAATTTAGTTAAAACTACAAAAGAAAGAAAGAGAAAATGTAGGAGGATTATTAAATAATAAAAAATATTGAAGTGAATTAACTTTGCAATTGAAGGAATATTGACGAATGCCCATTAGAATATAAATGTCTCATTTCTAATGTAGTATATACATGTGATGTAAAAGGAAATAACAGAATTAGAACATTTATTGGGGTAATATACAGTAGATTTGAAGAAAGGTTCGATAATGATATAGCATCCTTTAAAATACCACATGTAAACAATAAGAAGAAAACAACATAATTAGTAAATTGGATTAGGAAATTAAGGAAAAACAAAATTGAATACAAATTGAAATGGTCGATATTAGGTAGTGCCAGTAAATACTCACCGAACATGTCGAGCCGATGAAATATTTTTAATATCGAATCGTATCATATAAAAATATCTAAAGAAAGGCTTCTTAACAAACACCAGAAAGTAATTCAAAACTGTTTACATCAAAATATGCATTATTGTGATTAAAACCTGATTAGTTGAAATTGAATTAAGGTACTTAGCAAGTAAAGTTAATTTAGAGTTATTGAAACGAAAATGTAAATAAATGAAGTTTAGAATAAAAATCAAATAATACATTTTAAGTAATAATAAAGGGTATATAAACAATTAAAAATAAATTAAATATAACGATGATTTTAAATAAATAAATAAACAAATGAAAATCAAAGTAAATGTAACTAATTAATTTACAATTCAACATTAGCAGATATAAATTATAAATAAATAACCGATGGCAATCGATTGAAATAATTTTTAATATTAACAATATTAAAAAAACTTGTAAATTAATTAATAATATAAATCGATGTAATTTTTTAAATAATATTACGTGAAAGATATCAAAATTATATTAAAAATACTTATTATTTTTATATGGATGTCTATGCGTTGTGAAAATAAATAAATATACGTAAAGTTAATATTTCGTAAGATTTGCTCAAGAGAGGTCACTCGGCCTACCTTTAATTAAGTACATTTGATTATTTACAATTACGATATAAAGGAGTTTTCAGATTATTTTTAAAATAAACAGAACGTAAGTATACTTTTTGAATTGTATGATTTTAAAAATTATAATTGGAAAGATTAATAATTGGATTATAATAGCTAACAGAATTGAATTATGTATGGTTTTCAATTCATATAAATTAATTAGTTATGTTAACCAAAATAAGCAATCGTTTTTTGTAGGTTAGTTTAGTTTTGTATATACTAACATGTATAATAGTTTATAATTTATTATTATAATTTTCATAAATAGGTATACACAAATTAGAATTAATAAATTTACTAATTATTAAATAGACGATTTTGGTAGAAGATCCATGAATTAATTTAAATTGTTTGTACGAATAGTTGGGTTTAATGACGTTGTTTGATAAAAATTCAATATGGCGTAATGGAATAATATAAAGTTATTTGCAGCTTCTCTTCCAATTTTCGGACTTTAATGATGTCAAATCACACTTCATTTCCTTTTGACGAATTGATTGTTGCTATTTCTTCTAATGGGTTTACGGCATTATAGATTCACTGATTGATATAATAATTAAGTGATTGATTTTGCGTTACGAAACATCTGCTCTCAAGAATTGTATAAGTCAAATTAATTAAAGAAATAAATTATAAGATGGTCAGCATCATGAATTTTGGAATACAACTTGTTTAATTTATTCTCTACATTGCTCTGTAATTACATTTAGCTTCTTAAATAATTATTGATATAAATTATAAGAAAATATATTTCTACAAAAATATATATATAATATATATACATATATATATATATATATATATATATATATATATATATATATATATATATATATGAGGCAGAATTAATATGAACTCATTATATAGTTTACATTACGGATTCATCCTATATCATTAGCCTGAAGAATTCTTGATCAATTCTTTAAGAGATTGTTACAAATTTATAAGAGATGTTCTATTGTAAAAAAAGCAAGCAGAGAGAGACAATATTTAATATCCTCAATTTAAACAAACTTTTAAAATGTTAAATAAAGGCGAAAGAGATATATGCAGTTTAATTTATAAAAAAAACTTATTAGGTTATACTGGCAATTACTTTACGGAGGTAGAATGGGCTTTCTTTTTTTTTTAATATCAACTCCCATAAAGATATTTTTAAAGAAACATTTATCGTTTACTAAACACTATACTATAATTAAACAGAGAATCGTAACATTCCCACGACATTCCTCTCGTTAGAAATCCGAGAGACGTTTAAAAAATGGCCTGTAATTTTTATCTCTAAAAAATGGTGATGAGCTATAAATACGAGAAGTATCGATTAAAACTTTTTTTTTCAATATAATTTATTTCCTACATATTCATCACCATTTTACATGCACTTTTGCAGCATCAGTTTATGCCTTAGAATACACGTATTATTTATGATGTATTATTTGATGGGCGAAAATAAGAAGTGTTAATGATGGAGTGTCTCAGGGGTCCATACAGGACTTTTTTCCTGATTGAGATCAATAATCTCCCAAACCACATCCTTAGATCATTCGTAGACATTTTTGCTGAAGACACTACCATCTATGTCGATACTACAAAACTCGTAAACGACCAACTTCTGCCTGATTCTCTCTCATCTGATCTTGATCACTTCGTGCAATGGGGAAAAGTTGGCTGGTTAATTTTAATGCATATAAAACCAAACTTCTATATTGTTGCATCATCAACGCTCTGATCCCTGTCTGAAATCAATTGTAATGAACGGCTCTCGTCTTGGTTAGGCTCGATATTCTGACAAGCGTCTGGGTTTAAGCTTTACTCCTAATCTGAGATGTAACACGTAAATAATATCCGTTGCCAATGCAGCTGGAAAAATGCTGGGATCGTTCTACTGCTCCAGTAGATAATGTCACTGCTAATGCAATTCTCTTCCTGTATAAGACCCAAGAACGCCGAAGGATGGAGTATAGTTGCAAAATCCGAGCAGGAGTTTCGGGAAGCACTAAACTGGCCTTGACATAGTTAAAAAAAAATCGTAGTCTAGCTGGGGATGCAAACTTCTTTTCTCTGCAAGCTCTTTCTCACAGAAGAGACGTTGCGAGCCTGACTCTGCTTTATCGTTTATTTCACAGCAAGTGGTCGTCTGAGATACAATCTATGGTACCCCGTTCCTGACTTTCCCCAAAACCACTCGTCAAGTTGCAACCACTATCAATAATTATCCCCACTCTTTATCTGTGGCTAAACCTAAACGCAACTCCTATGAACAAAACTGCCTTCTACGAACTGCACACCCGTGAAAGATTGTTCGGTTCTCCTGCTTTCCAACTGATTAAAACATTGTAGTCTTCACATCTAACGTGAACAAGTTCTTCAGCAGCAGCCCCCTTAAATAATCGAATTTGCAAAATGTCCACTACTACGATTACTACGATAATTTATTATTGACTGCCGTATACTCATTAACACTGATCCTCGAGTGGCCTCCGGCGTTTGATTAGTGGTAGCTGTTTAAAAAAATGAACGCATCTAAGAAATATCGTTTCATTGTATAATCAGCTCATATTTGTTCGTTTAATATGGGGTTTACTTTTCTGCCAGATTTATTTCTATAACTTACTACTGCATTTTCGCTTTCATCATTAATCTCGTCTTTATTTTGGGGATAGGCTACGTCATATATGGAAGTTTTTAAATCTTGAGTTCTCCTGTAATTCTTTTGTCCCAATCTGCTTATTCAGCAGAAAACCAAAAGAACAGATTGCTGTTTTCTTTCGTCTATTTCGGGCTTAACCTTTAGGAGAAATACATTGGTCCTAATTATTAATGTATGTCTTGCGATTTTCCGTCGTTTAATGCCCCGCAAGGGGCCATAGTAAAACTCTAAATTATTAACCTCGTCTTTAAAGAAAAAAACGCAAAATATACAACTGTGTGCATTTAAGACGGTCCTCCCATTATCCTTACCCTCTCACACGCTGTTCAAAGACAAACAGAGATGGGAACATAGATTAACACAGTGGAGATGCACTCACATAGATTCACACTGTTGGCCGTCGATGAATGCCTACACACATAAAATTGGGGGTGGCAGAGGCGGCGCGATTCCTCCGCAGAGGAAATGTCATTATCCGGTCTCGGAGGGCTTTTTAAAAATGAATGAATTAGTCGCCAAACGATGGCGGCGGTCCGATACACATTATATATGCATATCTTCCTATATTTATCTTTGACAGATTCACTTACGCTAATTTGTACGCGTTGGAACAGCTGTGATCTGAATGTCTCAAACAATGATAAGCGAGGGTTATCTGCAGTTTTAGACGCGTCATTTAAAATGAAGATATATTATCAAGAAAACCATGCATATATTCATCTGTATGCATATATATATACATGTATATATATATATATATATATATATATATATATATATATATATGTGTGTGTGTGTGTGTGTGCGTGTGCATTCATGTATACACACATATATTTACATATATATATATATATATATATATGCATATATATATATGGAGCTCTTCAAATATATATGCATACATATTTATATATTACCACACACACACACATATATATATATACATATATATATATATATGTATATATTACACAGGCATCACCACATTATCAAGGGCAAGAGGCCACTCGAGGATAAGGGTTAAAGAGTGTACAGTAGAAATTGGACAATATAGTAATCAATTCGGTAAATTTGCTAACTTATATGGAACGGCTCATCAAGAACTTGTTTACGTTAGACTTGAAGACAACCATATTGTAGTCAGCCGGAAAGCAGGAAAACGGAAGACAATTCCATAGGCGTGCAGTTTAAAGAATGAAGCTTTGTTCATGGAATCTACGTTTAGGTTTAGGCACACATAAAGAGTGGGAGGAATTAGTGATATTGTTTTAAACTAGACGAATGTTTCTTGTGAAAGTTTGCCAAGGGGAGACCATAGACTGAAGCTCAGTCGAACACTTTCCATGTAAATTACGATACATCAGCGACAA
>NC_136508.1:54042749-54052749 GCF_053919585.1 Euprymna scolopes
CACGCTATTTTCGCGATATTTTTTTTTATTCTTCGCATGTTTTTCTGGGTTTTCCGGATAAGCAGAACTGAATCAATAGCAAAGGAAACTCCCTGGAACTTGTGCCGTGTACATCCAGAAAGCAATGGGCTTTGGTCATTGTGGGCAAAAACCGTCATATCAGACTATTGTTATTCATCTGGACACTCCCCTTTTTATAGAGAGCTGGTTTTCCCCAACATATTGGGGGAAACAAACAAATACGCAGAAACTGGCTTGCAGTCAAAGTTAAGTTTTCCATGATGTTAGACCTCATAAAATTTTTCGCACGCGTCACTTAATTTTTTAATCATTTAATTTCTGAATTTCTCTCCCCTCCCCGTAGCGTAGCGCTTAATTATCAGGCTATTGACTTAAAGTCATCGTTTCGAACTTACCTGCCAAAACTGTTTTTTCTCTTTCTTTTGCACCTAAAAACACATGGGCAACGCACGGCACCCCCGCTAGTCTAATATATAAAAGGCAAAATAGGAGCAATAATTTGTGTATGTTACAAAAGGCTTTTTGCGTAAGGTTCTCGTGTAATTAGATTGCAGGAGAAGTTTTTATTATTTTTTTTTACACAGTGATCACCACTTATCAAGTCCCGGAAGCCACTCATGGATAAGGGTTACTGCAAGTACATTACGTTAGTGTGGAGATTTGATGAAGTGTTTACTTAAGGGGGCGGTTCATTAGGAATTTGGTAACATTGGACTTGAAGACATCCAAGTTGTAATCAGGTGGGAAGCAGGCAGACGGAACAGAGTTCCACAGGCGTGCAGTTCTAAGAAAGAAGCTTTGTTCATGGAATCCGACTTTTGCTTTAGGCAGAGATATAGAGTGGGGGAAATTTTTCACAGTGGATTCAGCTAGACGGGTGTTTTTCGTGAAACATTGGCGAGGGGGGACCAGAGATTGAAGTTCAGACGAGCACCTGCCATGGAAATTACGATAAAACAAGGATAGGCTCGCAACGTCTCTTCTGTGGAAGACAGGTTGCAGGGTAGAGAAAAGGGCATCCCCCACTAAGCCACGAAGTCTATTTTGTACTCCGTCAAGGCAGGATAGGCTGTTTTTAGCAGCTCCTGCCCAGATATGGCAGCAGTATTCCATCCTTGGACGTACTTGGCTTTTATATAGATAGAGAATTGCATCATTAGTGATATATCTTCTGGAGCGGTAGAAGGATCCTACCATCTTTCCAGCGATCTTGGCAACAGAATTGATGTACGTGTTCCATTTCAGATCAGGAGTAAAGGTCAAACCCAGAAGCTTGTCAAAACACGGGGCCTCACCCAGACGAGAGCCATCCATCACAATTGATGCCAGCTGGGGATCAGAGCGTTGATGATGTAAGGATAGGAGTTTGGTTTTGGATGTATAAAAGGTAACCAGCCACATCTTCCCCCACTGAACAACGCGCTCGAGATCAGAGGAGAAGGAATCAGAGAAAACTTTATCATTTACAGCCTTTGATGTGTTGCCGTAGATGATCGTGTCATAAGCATAGATGTACACGAATGATTTAAGTATGTGTTTAGGGAGGTCATTGATGTAGATCAGGAAGAGAGTTGGGTCCAGGATTGACCCCTGAGGGACTCCAGCATTTATATTGCAGGCCTCTGATTTTTGTCCATCTACCACTACTCTTATGAGCCTATCGCAGAGAAATGATTTAATGATCGAGAAAACATTTCCAGTTATACCGTAGCTGGAAATCTTGTGAAGTAAACCCTTATGCCATACCTTGTCGAAGGCCTTTGATATGCCAAGAGCAATTGCCCTAGAAAGGAAGCCTTTGTCAAGAGATTCACTAATCCTGTGGGATATAACCGTCAGCATATCTGCTGTAGTTCTTGCAGAGCGGAAACCATATTGCGTGTCACGAAGAAGGTTATTCCTCCTGAGGTGGTTGACTATTTCTCTATTTAATATGGATTCCAGCAACTTACTCATAGCACACAGGAGACTTATTGGTCTGTACTGAGAGGGAGATGACTTATCACCTGAATTCTTAAATACAGGGCAAACTGATGAGGTCTTCCAGGGAGTCGGGAAGCACTTCTCCTTAAGGCAGCGCTTAAATAGTTTCATAAGTATGGGAGCAAGTTCTGGTTGAAGCTTTTTTAACACTATAATTGGGATGCCATCAGGGCCAGTTGCTTTACTGAAATCTAGGTTCTTGATTAGCTTGGCGACCTCATGCACGGATATTTGTATGTTACCTAGCGTGTTCTGTGTTATAGGGGGAAATGTGGGTAGTTGATGGCCTTCATCGCATAGGGTAGAATTAGATGCAAAGTTCTTTGCAAGTAGTTTGACCTTGTCTGACGCTGACGAGATGACCTCTGGTCCATTGATAATTACTGGGATAGAACGCACACTTCTGTTCAGGATCCTATTTGTTATTTGCCAAAACTGGTGGGAACGAATCCGGTGATCAGCTACCTTGTATTTAACAGACTGGGCATATAGCTCTCTTGCATTTTTTATTACTCTTTTACAGTGGTTGCTGGCAGTCCTGAAAGCATCGTTAGTCTCAGTGCATCTATTTTTATATACTTCCTAGATAATAATATCTCACAATCGAAAACGGACATTGTCTTGATTTATTTTTTTTTATCAAGTTTTAAAACAATTCTCTCCGTCCTCTCGTTTCGAGTTTTGTTTATCATTTCCGTATAAATAAATCACAACTAATCGAAGCCAGTGACACCGTCAAGCTTTCTTGACCTTTGAGCAAAGGAGTATCTCTACTGATGCTTCACTTAAAGTAATTAGGTTTGATCAGTGTGGAGGCGACCCGTCATATCAGACAATTACGGTTTTATTTTTGTGCGTTCGTATGTCTAGTAAATACTTTTGACAGACAGAACAAAAATTCACAAACTTGGTCTCATATGAAAGTCTTACCCTCCGGACGACAAATAACGAAAAAATTGGCCCAAAAAGGACCATCAGAAGATGGTAAGCTGATCGATTTTCTGCAGAGGGAATCCCCCTCCCCCCAAAAAACTGACATTTTAATGTTAAACATTACCTATTTTTAAATCGATTTATAAATGCCCCCCAAAAACGGGGCCCAACTCTTCTACATAAAGTGTATACGGGGCCCGTTTATTTCAGCTCACCTTGTATTTAAAAACCGATGAGTCATGTCACGTGATCTTGACGTCAGCAAGCTGTAATGGCAGTCTGTATATAAAAAAAATGGTTGTTATCGGTAAAAAAAAAATGTAACCCTCATAGAAATTAAACTATGAACTTCTACGCTATGACAACTTTACCAAAGTTATTAGCAAGTTAAAAATAGTGAAATCCAAGACTTAAACCAAAAATAATACGTAAAAATGATTAAAAAAAAAAAAACGCTTAAAAATATTTAGCTTGAGACGATTGACCGCTGTTTGCACGACAAAACAAAACAAAACAAAAAAAAAACGGCCATTTTTTTTAAAATATTTTTTAAATTCTATTGAGAGGAAGGGGAGGCATGAGTTAATCAGCGTTTGTGTCACTACAACCTATTTTAATATAATACGAAATGAGAGTTAATGGATTTGGTGATATAAATCCTCCTTATTTTCGAGTTTTCTTAGTGGGGGTTGGGGCGAAAGATGAGACCACTTGGATTCAAAGAACAGATACTACACTTTGATCTTTGCAAAAAGACCAAGTAACCGTCATATACAGCTTAATTTTCTGCTGAGCATTTTCTTCTATTAAAGAAAAAGATGCATAGTTTATATTTAAATGTCATATTCCAAAAATCACAGCTGAACTAAAAACATTATTATTTAGAAGGCCATCCTTATTTTCGATTGACGTTTGTTTCTCTCCTTATTTTCTTTTTGGGGTGGGGGGAGACAGATGAAACCGCTTTAATTCTAAGAACATACACTACACTTTGATCTAAGCCGAAAGACCAAGTAAAAAATGCGTATTATATATTTTTGAGGAAGGTTAGAGGCATATTATGAGTTAGTGGGAGGAGGGGGCGAAAGATGAAACCGCTTTATTTTTAAGAGCAGATACTACACTTTGATCTTAGTCAAAAGACCAAGTAAAAAAAGATACGTATTGGATAGAATTGGTGCATATGTACGAGCAAAATACCCAGCGTCGCCCGTAATAGTATGACATAGCACTAGCACGACATATATACTAGCTGATTACCCGGCATCGCCTGGGATTGGAAGAACACTAGGCGACGCCTGGGATTGGAAGAAATGTGTTGATATATGTACAAGCCAAATGCCCAGTGTCGCCCGGGGTGGATTACATAGGTGGATATCTGTACTAGCAAAATAAACGGCATAACCCAGGATTGGATAAAGTAGGTGTATATTCACTAGCAGAACAACCGGCGTCGCCTGGGATTGTATGACATAGTTGGTTTGTACTAGCAGAATATTAAGTGTCGCCTGGGATTGTATGATATAGGTGAAGTATAGGTCCGATTCGACAATTTTGAAGGTGCTTGTGAAGTATAGGTCCGATTTGAAAACTTTTGATGGTGCTTGTGCATTATAGGTCCGACTTGAAAATTTTGAAGGTGCTTGTGGATTATAGGCCGATTTTACAATTTTGAAGGTGCTTATGCAATATAGGTCCCATTTGACAATTTTGAAGGTGCTTGTTCAGTATAGGTCCGATTTGAAAAATTTAGACGGTGCTTGTGCAGTATAGGTCCGACGTGAAAAATTTAGAAGGTGCTTGTGCAGTATAGGTCCAATTTGAAAAAAATTAGAAGATGCTTGTGCAGTATATATCCGATATGAAAATTTTGAAGGTGCTTGTGCATTATAGGTCCGATTTGACAAATTTAGAAGGTGCTGGCGCAGTATATATGTTACAATATGCAAGTGACCTCCCTTGGATGTAGCTTCATTATCAGATACCATTAGATTAATATACAATCATTATTATAATATGCAAGTGACCTCTCTTGGATGTAGCTTCATTGTAGAATTCCATTATATTAATATACAATCATTGTTATAATCTGCAAGTGACCTCCCTTGAGTGTAGCTTCATTGTCGAATTCCATTAGATTAATATATAATCATTGTTATAATAGGCAAGTGACATCCCTTGGATGTAGCTTTATTTTCGAATACCATTTGATTAATATACACTCATTGTTATTATATGCAAGTGACCTCCCTTGGATTTAGCTTCGTTGTTGAATACAATTAGATTAATATACAATCATCGTTTTAATATTCAACTTACCTTTTTTTTTTTTTTTACAAAGGCATCACCACATTATCAAGGCCCAGAGGCCACTCAAGGATAAGGGTTAAAGAGTGTACAGTAGAAGTTGGTCAATATAGTAATCATTAGTAATGAAAATTTGGTAAATTTAATAACTTATATGGAACGGCTCATCAAGAACTTATTTACCTTAGACTTGAACACAACCATATTGTAGTCAGCCGGAAAGCAGGAAAACGGAAGACAATTCCACAGGCGTGCAGTTCTAAGAAAGAAGCTTTGTTCATGGAATCTATGTTTAGGTTTAGGCACAGATAAAGAGTGGGGGAAATTATTGATAGTGTTTACAGCTAGACGAGTGTTTCTTGTGAAAGTTTTGCGAGGGGGGACCATAGATTGAAGCTCAGTTGAACACTTTCCATGAAAATAACGATACATCAGAGACAAACTCGCAACATCTCTTCTGTGAGATAAAGGTTGTAAGGAGGAGAAAAGGACATCTCCTACGAGGCTACGAAGTCTATTTTGAACTCTATCAAGGCAGGACAAGTCCTTTCTAGCAGCTCCTGCCCAGATGTGGCAACAGTATTCCATCCTTGGACGTACCTGGCTCTTATATAGATAGAGAATAGCATCAGCAGTGAGATATCTACTGGATCGATAGAAAGATCCCACCATTTTTCCAGCGGCATTGGCAACAGATTTGATATACGTGTTCCATTTAAGATCAGGAGTAATGGTCAAGCCCAGAAGCTTGTCAAAACTTGAGGCCTCCTGAAGACGAGAGCCATTCATTTCAATTGATGACAAATGTGGATTAAAATGTTGATGATGTAAAGAGAGAAGCTTGGTTTTAGATGCATTAAAAGTAACCAGCCACTCCTTTCCCCATTGTACTACATGCTCAAGATCAGAGGAGAGAGAATTGGAGAGTACTTGCTCGTTTACTGTCTTAGATGTGGTACCACAAATGGTAGTGTCGTCAGCATAAATGTCTACAAATGATGTAAGGATATGATTTGGAAGATCATTAATGTAGATCAGGAAAAGAGTTGGGCCCAGGATGGATCCCTGAGGGACACCGGCATTAATACTGTGAGCTTCTGATTTTTGCCCCTCAACTACTACTCTTATGAACCTATCAGAAAGAAATGATTTAATAATTGAGAAGACTTTTCCAGCTATACCATAGCTAGCGATCTTATGAAGTAAACCTTTATGCCATACCCTATCAAAGGCTTTAGATATGTCAAGAGCAATTGCCCTAGAAAGATTGCCACCGTCGAGAGATTTGCTAATCCTATGCGATATAACTGTAAGGACATCTGCTGTAGATCTAGCAGAACGGAAACCATATTGAGTGTCACTAAGAAGGTTATTTTTGTTGAGATGTTTGATTACTTCTGTATTTAACACAGATTCTAGCAACTTACTCATGACGCACAGGAGACTTATTGGCCTGTACTGAGAGGGGGATGAGCGATCACCTGAATTCTTAAATAAAGGGCATACTGATGAGATTTTCCAGGGAGATGGGAAACTATTCTCCTTAAGACAACGTTTAAACAGTTTTGTAAGTATGGGCGCTAGTTCAGGTTGAAGTTTTTTGAGTACTATAATTGGACTACCATCAGGGCCAGTTGCTTTACTCGAATCAAGGTTTTTGATTAGCTTGGCAACATCACGTACAGATATACGTATATCACATAGCGTGTTTTCTGATACAGGAGGAAATATTGGGGGTTGGCGGTCTTGGTCGCAAAGGGTAGAATTAGCTGCAAAGTTCTTGACAAAGAGTTTGGCTTTGTCTGATGCTGACGAGATTACCTCAGGTCCATTGATAATAGTTGGGATGGAGCACACGCTTCTGTTCAGGATTCTGTTTGCTATTTGCCAAAACTGGTGGGAACCAAGCCGCTGATCAGCTACTTTGGACTTAACAGATTGAGCATACAACTCTCTTGCGTTCCTTATTACTTTCTTACAATGGTTGCTGGCAGTCCTGAAAACGGCTTTAGTTTACATACATCTATTACGTTTGAAGCAGTGGAAAAAGTGATTTCTGTGCGCAATGGCAGCAGCACATTCTGGAGAGAACCATGGCTGGCTGTTAGGTTTTTGCTGAAACCTTTTAAAGGGTATGAAATGGTCAATACCTACAATTAACCATTCAGTTAGGTCTAATACTATAGAGGACACATCCTTTTTAAACATGGAATTGATTGATTAAGCGTCATTGTCGAATACCATTAGATTAATATAAAATCATTGGGGTAATATGAAAGTGACCTCTCTAGGGTGTAGCTCCATAGTCGAATTCCATTAGATTAATAAACATTCATTGCTATAATATGCGAGTGACCTCCCTGTGATTTAGCTTCATTGTCGAATATCATTAGAATTGTATTCAATCATTGTCATAATATGTACGTTACCTCCCTTGGATGTAGCTTCATTGTCGAGTACGATTAGAATCATATAAAATATTTTTTATGATATGTAAGTTACCTGCCTTGGATGTAGCTACATTGTCGAAATCTATTAGAATATTATACAATCATTATAATATGCAAGTGACCTCCATTTGGTGTAGCTTCATAGTCAAATTCCATTAGATTAATATACAATCATTGTTATAATATGTGAGTGAACTACCTTGGGTGTAGCCTTATTGTCGAATTCCATTAAATTAATGTACAATCATTGTCATAATATGTAAGTGGCATCCCTTGGGTGTAGCTTCATTGTTGAATACCATAAAAATAATATACAATCATTGTCATAATATGTAAGTGCCCTCGCTTTTATGTAGCTTCGTTGTGAAATACTATTACATTAATATAGAACCATTCTCATAATACGTAAGTGACCTCCTTTGGATGTACCTTTATTGTCGAATACAATTAGATTAATATAAAATAATTGTGACCTACGTGGTGTGTAGATTCGTTGTCGAATTCCATTAGATTAATATACAATCATTGTTACAATACGCAAGTGATCTCCCTTGGATGTATAGTCATTGTCGAATTTTATTAGAATAATATACAATCATTTCCATAATATGTAAGTGACCTCCCTTGGATGTAGCATCTTTGTCGAATACCATTAGAATAATATAAAATCATTGGTGTAATATGCAAGTGACTTCCATATAGTGTAGCTTTATTGTCGAATACAATTAGATTAATATGCAATTGTTGTCATAATATGTAAGTGACCTCCATTGAGTGTAGCTTAATTCTAGAATTCCATTATATTAATATACAATTATTGTTATAATATGCAAGTGACCTCCCTTAGATGTACCTTCATTCTCGAATACCATTAGATTAATATACATTCAGTGTCATAATATGAAAGTGACCTCCCTTGGATGTAGCTTCATTCTCGAATGCAATTACATTTATATACAATCATTGTTATAATATGCAAGTGACCTCCCTTGGATGTAGCTTCACTGTCAGATTCCATTAGAATAATATACAATCATTGTTATAATATGCCAGTGACCCCCCTTGGATGTAGCTGTATTGTCGAATAGCATTAGATTGATATACAAACATTGTTATAATATAATAGTATGCAAGTTACCTCCCTTGGATGTAGCTTCATTGTCGAATACATTTAGAATAATATACAATCATTGTTATAATATGCGAGTGACCTCCCTTGGGTGTAGCTTCGTTGTTTAATACCATTATATTAATATACAATCATAACATGCGAGTGACCTCCCTTTGATGTACCTTCATTGTCGACTACCATTAGATTTGGCAAGTGGCCTCACTTGGCTGTAGTTTCAATTTCGAATACAATTAGATTAATATACAATCATTGTTATAATATGTAAGTGATCTCCTTTGGATGTAGACTCGTTGTCGAATACCATTAGATCAATATGCAATCAATGTAATATTGTGCCAGTGAACGCTCTTCGATATGGCTTCATAGCTGGATATTTGTACTAGCATAATACCCAACGTTGCCAGGGATTGTATAAGAAAGGTGGATATATGTACTAGCAAAATACCCGACGTTGCCTGGGATTGGATGACATGGGTGGGATGTTTCCTGGGAGAATAGCTAGGCTCGGATCAGATTGGTGGATATTTGTGATAACAGAATACCCCATATAGGAAGGTGGTGCGATTATGTCGTAAAATTATGAAAAAATATTGTCCAGATTAGTAACGTATCCAGGAATTATGAAAAATGATGAAATACGAGTTATTTGTTGGTGTGTTTATAATGAAATGATACGCCAGGCAATGTCACAAATAATTTTTTTTAGCAAAAGGAAAGGATATTATGTGGGCTAAATTATGAAAAACGATTGTCGAAATTAGTAACATATACAAGAATTATGAAAATTGATTAAATGTAAGTTATTGGATTGGTGTTCTTATGATGAAATAAATAGCCTAGATATAGTCTTAAAGTTAATATTTTATTAAGAGGGGATCGATTATGTGGGTTACATAATTAAAAATGATTGTTGAAATTAATAACATATCCAAGAATTATGAAAAATTATAAAATGTGAGTTATTTGATTGATGTGTCTATAATGAAATAACCAACAAGACAATGTATGAAAGTTATTGTTTAGCAAGAGGTGAGGGTATTATATGGGTTAAATTAAATAAAACGATTGTCAAAATTAGTAACATATATAAGAATCATGAAAAATGATAAAATATGAGTTATTTGATTCGTGTGTTTATCATGAAATAACCAGAGATAATGTCTCAAAGTTATTA
>NC_136508.1:54057749-54117749 GCF_053919585.1 Euprymna scolopes
CTTTACTTGGTATAAATATATACATGTATGTGTGTATATGCATATATATATATATGTGTGTATATATATATATATGTCTATGTATGTCTGTATATTTATATTTTTATGAATATGTATATTTATGTCATTGTATATGCGTGTATATGGGAACATGTGTGTGTCTATATATGTATATACATGTACATCTACTTTCACGTATATGTATATAGGTAGGTGAATAAATATATATATATATGCATATATGTCTATGTATATATGTGAGTAGGTATATGTGTATAAGCTTTGTGTGTATGCGTGTGTATGTCTGCATATAGATCCATGTATGTCCGCATAAACATTGTTTATATATATGTGTGTGTGTCTATGTCTAGAAATGTACATATGTATGCATATGCATGTATGTGTATTTGCGCGTGCGTTAGCGCATGTATTAACTGTTTACTGCCTAAAAAACAAAAAAAAACAACCCATAATAAACTGAAATGTAAAAGTCAACTTATAGCGACTACGAAAGTTTTAAATCAACCCCTGTACTTGTAAAACACATGACATCTATACTAACACATTTCCCCTCTCTTTCTCCCCCTATCTCTCCCCCTCTCCCTCTCATCTACTTAATATACCTTGCTGAACAAGCAAAAAGCAGTCAAAATTTAAAACCTAAAAATTGAAACTCCTCCGCTCCTTAACCCCCTCTCTTTTGTCTTTTCCATCCTCTATCCCCCTCCTCCTCCCTATATCTATACAGCTCTACCCATGTCTACCTGGATCTGCTACCCTCCACACACAATACAATCTTATGTATTTTAACCTTCAAAACTGAAATATTGTCAATACCCGTCTTCCTCCCCCTTATTATCTCCTACCCCCTTGTTTTCCTATTTTTTTTCGTATTTCTTCTAAAACACTTCTTTCTAATACTAACAACAATTTCTATAAGGTCTGACGAGGCTGTTGGATCGTAAGCATAGTCCAAAATCCGAAAAATATGCAACCAAACAGATAAACCAGTAATAACAAAATGAAACACACACACACACACACCCCACACACACACATATATATATATATATATATATATATATATATATATATATATATACACAATATCTGAAGCAAACTTTAAAATACTTTAAAATATACAAGTAGCAATACACAGAAAGAAATGTTGGGCGCATGTGAAAATTATGCATTTTTAAGAAGAAAAAAAGATAAAAATAACCGATACTAAAACATTGTTGACGGACCATAAAATTTGAGGTAAATAATTGAAAACATTGGACGAAAGAGCAATTGAGCGATCTGACTTGTTTAAGTACAAGAGTCAGAGAAGTGGCCGTAAAAGTATAATACTTGGGATGCAAAACAATTTATGCGGAATTACTCTTAAGGGCGGCGCCTGTTTGCCTGAGCGTTGCTCAAGAGGGGCCAACACACGGCATCGCTCATATTTCATGCGAGTCTAGCAGATTGTAAATTCCTATAAACCGGTGTTAATGTACGCTTGAGAATCATAAAAATAAGTAAACGTTGTGGAGTAGGTGACAAGAACATAGACTAGAACTTTGAACATCATCTGCCCGAAAGAATAGAAAATGTCTTGAGTCAATGAGAAGGGAAATATTGATTTTAATACATTGAGCCATGTTCTTACAGCGCCTATTCAACCGACATTTATATGAGATGCCAGCTCAACCGTTTTTTTAGTATATACCCTACTTGTTTTAAAACTTCTTATATAATTTATACTATAATTAGAAGTGTGTCCTGCAAATACAACTTACATGGATTTTCGTAAAAAAAAGTTGTATATTGGATTTACTTTTCGAATAATTAAAACATGATATACTGTTATTTAACTCACAGTTAGCAATCCTAATTCGAATTCCAGGAGGTGACTATTTTTTTACAATTCACCAATTATCAAGGCTCAGAGGCAACCTGAGGATAAGTGTGAATAGTTTACAGTAGTAAATTAGACAATATAGTAATCGTTAGTAATGGAAATTCTGTAAATTTGTTAAGTGGAACAGCTCATCAAGAACTTGTTTACATTCGACTTGAAAACAATCAGATTATAGTCTGCTGGAAAGCAGAAAAACGGAAGACAGTTCCACAGACGTGCAGTTCTAAGAAAGAAGCTTTGTTCATGGAATCTACATTTAGGTTTAGGCACAGATAAAGAATGAGAGGAATTATTGATGGTGTTTTCAGCTAGATAAATGTTTCCTGTGGAAGTTTAGCGAGGGAGAACCATAAACTGAAGCTCAGTGAAAAAAAAAAAACGTGACGTCTTTGCCGTTGCGTCTATCGCCAAACTCGGAAGTCGCGAAGTTTAAATTAAGGCTAGTGAATCGAAAAGAAGGAATGACTTTCGAAAATATCGGCGAAAAAAAGCGATCCACTCGTTGTATAAAAGTGCCCATTTGAGAGTGAAGGAATTAAGGTTTTAGCCAAGTTTTCAATATATGTCGTCCGAAGCGTCGATCTTCAAAACGATATTGATCTCGTGAAAATCCGTCCCCTTATATCGAAAGTTTAAAGTAGACATACATACATATATACATGATGATGATTGCAACGTCTTGTCAGACGAGAGCCACCCCCTCAGTCACTAAAAGTCCATGTGCCCGAATATGACTTTTTAGCCCTGCCAGCGACTTGCACACCCTCAAGCAGACATGACACTGAAAACGCTCACTAATTTGTATGAGACTAACAGCAGCGGAACCTGTATTATTGTGGGCTTTCATGTGATTAACAAAACCTGCCTTCGACAACAGAGCCCGATCACACACCTTACAGATCCAGAGATCTCCATGGTTGGGTGGCAGGGTTTGGCATTTCCTACATGCTCTCTTAAGCTTCTCTCGGTCTATTTTGGCTGCTTCATAGCGTTCTGCACCCCTGTATATCAGTGTCCTCCACATACATACATACATACATACATACATACATACATACATACATACGTACACACATACATACATACACACGTTTAAACAGATGGGTGAGATTTATATTATAGATTATTACTTGCAAGCCACCCGGCGTTTAAATATAGTATTTAAATGCATGCAGTTTTCTTGTTTATTAGAGCCAACTGTTTATTGATTATTATGCCAAGCCCAATTTATAGTAGTAATTTCTAAAGTTTTGTCTTTTTACATATAAGTTGACTGCTATAAACGGGAATCGAAAACAAAACATATACTTTAGTGTGCATCGGTACTATCTGATTCCCTATGCATAGAAAAGCGTACAAAATAGCATTTTTGAAAGTATAAATGTTTATTTGCGCAAGCGTAGAGCGGCACTTAAAATCGACATTCACCTGTCAAATTATATTTAAAAAATGTCTTCCCTGAAAATAAACAAAGCTGTATTTGTTTCCCAAATTAAAATCCTCTGCATATATAATTACATCCCTGTAAAACAAAACTGGATTAGTGAGTTTCAAAAAAGGCTGTTCCGCACTGTAACAGGCAAGATCACACACACATACACAGACACATACACACACACACATACACACACACACACACACACATATATATATATATATATATATATATATATATATTACTTTTATGATAGGTATCGCATGAGCATCAATCTCTACTTTTTCTTATCTGAAAAATCTTAACGACATATACCCGTCTAGCAAGACCAGTTAAAATTCCATCACTATCGATGTGTACCTAACACTAAACTAAAACTTCATGGGCTGAGTTTCCTTTTCGAAAGAGTCGGTATGTAGAAACACAATATTATAGAACTGCTTACAGATTTACAACAACATGGTCGTAATGAAATCTAATGAAAATAAGTTCTTGTTTCGGCGTTTTATTTTATAATGAACACTTGCACAAGTTATATTATTACGTATGTTGACGAAATATCTGACTAACAATTATTAACCGTTATCTTCTTGTAGCTATATCTTATATACTAGTAAAATCACCAATGAAAATGATTACTATCCTTAGAAAAAGAAGTGCTACACGCCCTGGAACTGCTATAATATTATACGAAAGAAAAGGATGGGTTAGCTCAAATACAAATTGCATTTTGTGTGTGTGTGTGTGTGTGTGTGTGTGTGTGTGTGTGTGTGTGTGTGTGTGGAGTTGGAATTTCCATAAATTTAAAACGTAATCATTTGTCTAACTAAATAAAAATAATATATGACCACAAAACGTTACAAGAAGAGTTATCTGCTCTTAAAAAAAAAACCAGTTACAGTGTTTATTAATTTTACAACTGAAGCTTAAGATCAGCATCTTCCGGAAATTTACATAAACAACGTGGAGATACTGAAGCAATATGACAGACGATTAAAATAAAATACAACATCCTTTTTACACGTTGTCAAAGCGTGTTGAAAATAATTTTTGCTTTAACTTTATGTATATATTATCAGGCTGTCCAGCATTGCCTTGTCGTAAATTACCTACAAATATGCTTTTTGATTAATGCAGATTTCCGATTAATTATTATATTTGACCCAGCATATAGTAATGATTTAAACAGTTATGAAGAAATGACTCGTGAGCACTCACCGAGAATCGAAACCAAAACTTTAGCTAACAATTTACTTTTTCCTTTGTGATTAAAGCTTGTGCTATGAAGACATCTTTGCTGCAAGCTGAAAATTGAAACATGAACCAAGACCTATTATGTTACGCATGCATATTCGTAATGCAGTCCTTCGACCTTCATCTGCCATTTTTTTTTCAAACTTTGCACTGATATTCTCCGGCTCAAACCCACATATGGAGTTTCGCATGGTTTCGAATCCATTATGCATGAATTCTTATATCTCCAGACCAAACATTAAGAGAGGAGTTTGGTAGGCAATTATTTAAACACACACACACACACACACACACACACACATATATATATATATATATATATATATATATATATATATATATATATGCATACACATATATAGAAATACTGTTTTGTACTATAAACTTTTAATGGAAGTATTAATAAAGTATAATTAATGTAGAATATCTGCATGAATATAATTACCCGTAATAGTTAACTAAAGATAATACTCAAAAAAGAAACAAAAACACCGACCAAACTAATCGATAATTAATTAAAATAAATGTTTTAATGAATATGAAAATAAGCTAGATCTGTTGCAGGTGAATGTGATTCCACAACCCATATATAACAAAGTTTATTTTATATGTAAATAAATAAAAAATGGGTTGTAGTATGAATATCCAAACCAAAGAACTCGACATTTATAGGAGGATATATATATATATATATATATATATATATATATATATATATATATATATATATATATATATATATTGCAGAAATTCCCCTCCTGAAAAAGTACCGTATGTTTGTAAGAACATATACCACATTCTTATTAATATGTCTAGATTATCAGCAACTATCTAATGCACCTTATAACAACATTTCAAACACATGTAGACGTTATAATAACATCTTACATTTCATACTAGGAGCAAAACAATCACAATTGCACGATCTATAGAGGAAGTAGTTTCTATTTTTCAACTTCAAATGTTTAATCTTTCTATTGCACTTCCGATTTAAAAATATTAAAGTCTCACTAAACTAATTTCAGTTATTCTAATTAGCGTACTTCTGAATATTCTTGTATTCCGTATTTAAGTTATTCGCACGCTAAATGAACGTTTATGTAGTATTCAAACATGGCGTCACAATGCTACCTACTTTTGCACTCTGATTAAATTGCTGCGTTCATTTTCTTACATTTTACAGCGTCAACAATATATACACGGCTTTTTACCCTCTCTCTCTCTCTCTCTCTCTCTCTCTCTCTCTCTTTCCATCTCTGTATATACTCTTCAAAACTATCTATCTCGCTCGCTCGCGATATCTCATTCGATCGCTTTATTTTTATCACTGGCTCGCTTTTTACATTTCTTATCAGAAGAAAAAAATCAAACATTTCACGGCGTCAGCATTACCTACAACAGTTTTCCTCTCATATTTCTCTCTCTCACTCCCTTTCTTGCTTGCTTTGTACATTTCTATTTTTGCCAAAAACACACAAATATTTTACGGCGTCAACACTACCTACAACAGTTTGTATATCCCCTCTCTCTTTTTTTGCTCGATCGCTTTTTATGTTTTTTTTATATTGACAAAGTAAAAGCCAAACATGTTACGGTGTCAACTTTATCAACAATACATTTATTTCCTTTCTGTCTCTTTCTCTCTCTCTCTCTCTAACTTTCTTACTCTATCTCTCTCTTAAACACTCTCTCATTCTGTCGCTCTCTCGCTTACTCTTATCCTGCTAAGAATATTATGTTTCTCGTGTTTTTCTGTGTTCGCGAGTTCATTTTACTATGCGGCTCCCTTCATTAAATTGCATTCCCCCCAAAAAATTAAAATGAATGAACACATTTTTCATTCCGTCTTTATATACGCATTACCAAACAAACACTATAGGAAATGATGATAACAGTCTGCAATTAAATACATAAAAAAATAAACTATATTTTTTTAATTATTAAAATAAATAAAAAAATAAACTATATTTTTAAATAATTAAAATAAATAAAAAAATATATTTTTAAATAATTAAAGTAAAAAAATAAATATATTTTATCATAATTAAAATAAATAAAAAACAAAATATATTTTTAAATAATTAAAATACATAAAAAAACTATATTTTTAAATAATAAAAATAAATAAAAAAAATAAACTATATTTTTAAATAATTAAAATAAAATAAAATAAACTATATTTTTACATAATTAACTAACGGATATTTCAGTTTGCCACAATAATCTATTCTTAAATAAATGTATTTTGTCTTTTTTATTTCATGGGGATGGGCTTATATATATATATATATATATATATATATATATATGTGTATATATATGTATATGCATATATATATGTATATACATATATATGTGTGTGTGTGTGTGTGTGTGTTAGAAGGCCAATGTAGAGATAAAATGTTGTTAATTGGATATCTCTAAACAATAGAGTGTCCATGAAACAGTTTGCCCTTGATTAAGCGGAAGTTGTATTATATATATATATATATATATATATATATATATATATATATATATATATATATATACTCTGGTTTTTGTTATTCAAAAGTAATAAACTAATGACTTCAACGAGGTTGTTAGATAGTGCTCAATCAAAAAAGCTAATAATACTTATTTATTGTTAAATAAATATGTTTACATCCCGCTGCTACAAACATCCATTTGTTTCAATCAAACAACATATATCATCAGGCAGCGACTTGACTATTCAAATGTTCAATGAATAATCAGATTATTCATTGAACATTTGAATAATCAAGTCGCTGCCTGATGATATCTGTTGTTTGATTGAAACAAATGGCTGTTTGTAGCAGCGGGATGTAAACATATTAATTTAACAATAAATAAGTATATATATATGTGGGTGTGTGTATGTATTTATATATATATATATGTGTATATGTGTATATATATATATGTATATATGAATATATACGAATTTATGTATATATTTATATATATATATATACGTATATATATGTATATATATGTACATATATATGTATATATATATATATATATATATATATATATATATATATATATAGCGGCACTGATGAGTTGTAATACAAAATAACGGTACTGTATGTCGATGATTGTAAACATATTTTAATTTCCCTTCTTTGGGTAGAGCACTGTCGAAAATATTCTCACCCGCTACTTAATTGTCTGAAAAATGGTTGACTCGCTGTTTCTTATTAAACAAGGGGGATGAGCAGTATAAAAGCGGTGGACGAAAATTTGTTCAAACAGCAGTCTGTGGATGTTATTTACGAGCGCCTCTTCCGTGGGTCGATGGGTAAAACTAACGACTTTCAACACGATGGTTCTAGATTAAATGCTTGGCTTGTCGGGGAGGGGGATCCCTAGTCTAGGGGCGCTGATGAGTTGTCATACAACGACACAGGACTGTATGTGAATGACTACAAATATATATATATATATATATATTTATATATACATATATAAGAAAAGCTGTTCTTGTGAAAATTTTCAAACGACAAAATGTTTGAATTTCTCCAATTGTAACTAACGATGAAATACATTATTTGTTGTAATCAACCCATTCTTTAAATTCTTGGTTTTTGGTAAAGCAGTATATGAATGCTTATTGATGAAATATGATAATTTTGAAGCTTACCATTTAAGTCCTCTCTCCGGATTGTTTCAGTGAAAAGTGTTGGCTGCTGACAGCTTTTTTAATAATCGCTTCAGAAACTTAGTAACCAAACAGGAAGAGGCCGATGCAAATCTTCTGGAGATTCAGTTTATAACTGATAAATTTCATGTTAACTTATTAGATTTTTTTTTCAATTAAAATATGACTTAAGGAAGATGGTAATTGAAATTAAGGGACCGTTTGTCATGCATTTTCTGCAGAAAATAATTCATAAAATCTCATCATTTTATGTCGCATTTATTCTAACAAAAAGGAGAAAATAAAAAATTCGTCCATAACCGTAAGAACAAAAAGACTGAATTTGATGAATAATAAAATCTGATGATAGTTGCGTTTTATTTCTTAAAGAAAAATGTTCTAGTCTTGGAAAACAACGTATGTTAGGCCTCTTGTTGTTTTAACGTACTCTTTTATATTATTTTTCAAAAATCAAAACCACAAAAAATAATTTAGTGACTTAAAAAACACGTTACATAAAATTGAGTAGAAGAGATTATTTCGAATGCCACTCATTTTTTTAAATTTTACATTTTCTTTTTATCTCAAATTCTATTTGAATAGATTAATCACTTGATGGACGCGACAGGAACCGCTTTTCTTGTTTGTTTATTAAACATTGTATTCGCCATCTGAGGAAAATTATTCAGATTTTGCCTCGATTCCAGTTTCATGCCCACAGGTGAAACGGAAAAGAAAATAATCACGAAATAGAAAAAAAACAAAAAAACTTTTTAACAAGAGGAAAAAAATGACATGGCGTCAGCGGAACGTCAACCGTTCGGAATACAAACGCTGGTGACTGACTGTTCCAGGAAAAGAGATTAGGTTTTGTTCTTGCGTGCATCTGAAGCTCCAACAACCTCCTGCAGTTTCGTTCGCCTGCGGACACACAAGTACAGGCCAGTGTGTGCACGCAGAAATTCTCTTTAGCAAACTCACTGGCACTTTTCTAAAAAGCAACCTGTGGTGCTTTGAAATTAAAAGGATAAAATTGTTTGCGTGTCATTTATTATGCTCTCCGTAGCATTTAACCGAAAATGTGGCTTCATGTTAACCATATCTCCTCTTTATAGAGGCATTATATTTCTTTAAGTCAGTTACAAAATAAAGCCATTTTAGAAAAAAAAGCAGCGTTTACTGTTTTTAAAAGTTATAAAATCTTCAAGTAAACTTAGTTTCTGTGTATTAATCCACACTATACTAGATAAATTAATACATATTTTATCAACAAATATGGTTTTATATAGTTGTTTTTTTTTTCTGGATAGCGCAAAAAGAGTGTTATTAGCAGTAAAACAAACTACATATATTTTGAAGGTAAAACTGCTTTAAATAATGTCCAAAATTCGATAAAACTTAGTATTAAATATGCCAATCTGGCTACCAAACGACGAGGCTACCAAAACAAAACCACATATAATTAGGACATGGAATTGAATATGTACAGCGCATGTAATTACGTTCCCTAATAAAAACGCGGGAAAATTCTACATTTAGGTTATATAGTGTAAGATGAATATTATGTTTAAAATATACGTAGCACTTGTAATTATTGCCATTTTCTAGAATATATGGATTACTCGTTCAAAATAAGGTATAAATCACATCAAATTATAGCAGATTCTCTAACAGAAGTTGCAAAATATTTAACTCTATTAGATCCAAACTGATAATATACTTTGCTTATATATCTGCAAGAGTTCTGCAGAAATCGATCTTATACATCGGTGAGTAAATTACGAGTTTTTATACACTTCAGATAATAATTAATGTGTATATATTTTGCCTTATGCAGACAACTGTTTTCGCCTTCAATGGTTTGTTTTACGATGTATCGTTGCAATCATTATCCATATTCCTGAGTCTCATTTTGCCTTAACCGGGAAAACTTTATACAGAACTCGCTACGGCATGTGGCGGAACGGATATATGCTAAGTAATAATCTGTTCTAAAAACAGTCTTATGAAGGGGGGATCAATTAATATGTAGTGCGGGCGATACGAAGAAAACAACATGTTCTTCAGATGTAGTATTCAGTAACTCTTGACGGAACGAGAGAAAACTAACCTCGTAGTGTCAAAAATAAATCTGTTCGTAGAGCCAAGATGAGTATTCTGGAATGGTTGTTGCAATTACAATTGGCAAACGTGGGCATTTTGTCAATGCCGAGCCACCAAGTTTTTTTCTGTGACAATACCCAACCTATATCGCCGCTTCAGAAAGTTATATTGCCTAAATAACAACAACAAAAAAACAAAAACAGTCGCACTTTTCGTGAAAGAAAGATTTAAATCTTCTAGTAATACTATTAACCATTATATTCCGTTAAGCAACCTTCTCAGTAAGTTACACTGAATAATACTTAGTGCAGTTTACATTTTACTAGATTTGGTTGGTTGATTGTTTTTGTTTTACGGCAATTCAACCATTTTCAGGTTATTTAATGCCGAATTTAGTGATTTTGAAGAAAACGTTTTTTAATAGAATATATCTGTTTTTTTTTTCAAGTCAGTTTCTATTTAACCTATAGTTGGGACCCTAACAGGTAATACCACTCCGGATCAGAGTGGATCTGGGAGCACTGACAATTAAGGGATGCCTCCCTAGTCCCCAAAGCCCGAAAGCCGGGCCTCACCATTGCATATAGTTTAAGGCCATGTCCAGGACCCATTTTACTAGAAATTAAAAGTGTATTCTTCATTGCTGGTAATATTAGGTATGCAGATAATTCTTAATTCTCCTACATGGTCCTGCCACATGGGAAAAGCGACGTTCAACACATGTGTTAAACGTCTGTGTTAATCGTTTAGTTCGAAATCAGAATTCTTGCACAAACGAAATAAGAATTCCATGGACAACAATGTGCACAATATAGAAAATAATGTAAATCAATTGATATATACATTACTATTTACTTCATTTGATTATCAGACCTAAATGTTTACGATAGACGCATAGCTCGTTTTATTTTATTTTTTCACATTTACGTATTTATATTGAAAATATTGTTTCATTCACCAAAATACTGATCTATATTTCAGCAGCTTGGTTGGCTGAAATCCAACTAAAACATCTAGAGAGAATAGGCTGATTTTTGTTAATATTATTGAATAAATATTGATTGAATAATATGAAATTTGGTTTGAAAATATAGTTTTTTTTTATCAATTATCATAATATTTTTAACATAGAATAGTATTTTAATTTCTATACAGCTTGACAATTTTCAGTTTGGCTACGAGTATATATATATATATATATATATATATATATATATATATATGTGTGTGTGTGTGTGTGTGTGTGTGTGCGCGCGCGTGTGTGTGTGTGTGTGTGTGTAATTCAAACACGGTAGTGCTGGAAAATATTGTCAAGTGGCAGTTTTAATCATTTAGAACTGCTTTAAATATTTGCCCTTCACTCATTTTTCGAGCAAATTTCCAACAATTATTAAAGTTTATTGATTACCTTCTCAGCTATATTTTGAATTTTTTTTTCGATTTTCGTTCAGTAAAACACACCTTATGATGGATTTACTGGTGTCCAAAATCGAAAATATCGTAAGGAGGTAGACGAAGTGGTTTTTATGAATGGGTTCCCAAGCAACTAGGTCGCTTCAGCGACTATTGTTGCTACCAATTCAGCATTCTCGCAAAAAGAGAAGTAACAAGTGAAACAGATAAGATGAAGGAATGAAAGGGAGATAATTGGGGGTATTTTATTAAAAGCAGACGATTGCAGTACCTATTTACAATGCCTCCCTACGGACAGAGTTAGACACCGGGGTCGTTTTTTAACGTGGAGAAAAGGTACAAAAATAAAAAAAAAACTTGTCTCGGTCGTGAAGGATTTCTCCTCTACTTGTGAATGTTATATTCATGTGAGCAAAAATTAGACTGAAATTGAACAAAAAACAAATGAATTGAATGGAAGCCTGCAAAAAAAATCATGGACTTTTTAATTTGAAAATATGCCTATGTATAGAATATTATATTAGTAAAGCTTTGTAGATTTTAATGCTTACTTGCAAAATTACAGCTACTCTATAAATATTATTTTGCCTCCTCGGTTTCCTCCGTTCTTTTTAAAACTCCTTTGAATAGGAAATGATTACATTTAGTAGTATCGCTTGTGCAAATAATCTAAATTTATATAAAAAAATATAAAACACCGTTTGAGATATATATATATATATATATATATATATATATATATATATATATATGTATATATATATATATATATATGTGTGTGTGCGTGTGTGCATGAGTGTGTGTACGTGTGTGTACGTGTGTGTGCGTGTGTGCATTCGTGTGCGTGTGAGTATTTGTGTGTTTAAAATAACGATAACCCACTCTATAAATCATTGTCAAAATGAGAGTTAGGACATGAGGTTTAGACAACAGAAACGTACTATTCTTTAAATAATTGTTTACTCCTTAAAAAATTCTAATTTTAAGCGCCTCTATCTCGAAAATGTGGACAATACTTTTCTTGTTTATAATCTGACATGTCGCAGTAGTATTCGAACAGTGTACTTTTATAATTTTTAACACATTCCCCCATGATCAATCGTATCACATTGAATTGGAGTATATGTTTGAATTGGAGTATATGTATTTATGTGTGAAAACTGGAGATACCGCCAAGTACAATGATAGGAAGTAAAAAAAATAATATTTCACCGATATTACCCAAACTGTCTCTCTTAATTCGTTTTATAATATTTATTTTTAACCCAATCCAATTGTATGTTGAATATATGTTAATTACGTTTGTATTTCATCTGTTCTGGTAACTTGCTAGTATGTTTATTTATCACGAAAAAAATGCACATTATATAAACATTGACGGTACTATTACATAAAGTTGCATAAAACAGGAGATAGTGTTATATAGAAAAACAAATAAAACATTAAGAAGAAGATGAAAAAATAGAAGAGAAATACGATAATATAAAGCTCTTTCCCATATAAACATCGTGTGAGTAATTGATATTTAGTGACAAAATATAGAGTAACCAATGTAAAAATTGGAATTGAAATGTGAAATAAGAGACGTAAATTTAAGAGATAAATATAATAAGTAAGAAAAGGTTTATTTTTTACAAAGACTCCTGGGATTGGCAAGGAGATCAAAGCAATGAAACGTTGCAATTAAATAAAATACTTTCATGTAAAATTCCTGATATAAAATGAAACATAGCGATATGAAAACTTTAGTATACGTAAATAAACAGATTGCCATTCTTAAGGTCCGTCCGGTTAAAACTTGTTTTATTTCTTGTAATGGAACTCAGTTTTAAAGCTTTTTTATACTATGTTTTTAGATGAAATTGATCATTTGTATTACTTGTTCTGTTCGTACCACTGCCCTCCTCTTCATTATTAACCTTAGAACATCCGAAAGAAGCTGTTACGCAGTTAAAAGTGATTAGTTTAAATAAGTTCCAAGTGACTGTCGTCCGGCGACGATACTAAAATGAAATTAAAATTACTTAAAACTTCTTTGTGTACGTAGCTGACTAGATGAGACAAAGATTTGATAGTATATTTAATCAGGTTTTCCGTTCGAAATTTCGTACATCTTTAGGTAGACGTGCTGTTTCAAATGAAATTAATTCCATAAACAAAACGACTATTGTGATTTTAAGCGCGGCAAACACACAAAACAGGCCATTGTTGTCATTAAAGCAGGAAGTAAAGGACAATACATGTTCTAATACTACTCCTTATATTTTCTAGTCATCCGTCAATTCTACATTGAAATATTTAAGGAAATATTAATTTGAGTTCCCTTTTTTTGACAGTTGAATTTTTTTTCCCCACAGCTTGTATCCAAGTTTGTCCTCGAGAAGCAAATGAATACGGACAAACGTTATATAGCTTAGGAAACTGTACAATTAGACTTGATAATGTGTATTAGTTTGCGTGTTCCAATTATGTTTTAATCTTAGATACTTTTACAGCTTCTCGGCTGCTATAGTTTAAAATTACACCACGATCATCGAAATTAATATTTAAAACTTATGTTTGAGATATGTTATGCACAAATGGCATTTCAAATTAATCCCATCTAATTTATTCAGCTAGAATCCATCAGAGTTAGTTGCAAATTACATTGTTATGATAACTGAACTGAAGGCCTAAAAGACCCATCTCTCTGTTGCAGATATTGACTGTGTGAATCTATAAGGAAGCAATGGGCGTTCATCACAAGCAGATATCTGCCAACGTAAATCTTTGCAAATGCAAATTAATGGTAAGGGACTATCTAAATAATAAAATCTGATGTAAATCCTCTCGTCAATTCACTTTTTAAAGTTAAAATATTAAGTTTTATTTATGGGACAACCCTTGTAAGACAAAATACCCATTCAAGGTTATCGTAAATTTCAAGGTTATCGTTAATTTCAAGGTTATCGTAAATTTCAAGGTTATCGTAAATTTCAAGGTTATCGTAAATTTCACGGTTATCGTAAATTTCAAGGTTATCGTAAATTTCAAGGTTATCGTAAATTTCAAGGTTATCGTAAATTTCAAGGTTATCGTAAATTTCACGGTTATCGTAAATTTCAAGGTTATCGTAAATTTCACGGTTATCGTAAATTTCAAGGTTATCGTAAATTTCAAGGTTATCGTAAATTTCAAGGTTATCGTAAATTTCAAGGTTATCGTAAATTTCAAGGTTATCGTAAATTTCACGGTTATCGTAAATTTCAAGGTTATCGTAAATTTCAAGGTTATCGTAAATTTCTTACACAAGTACACTTAGAATGGTTGTGATTATATACAGGCACACGAAAACGCGTTTTAATGATAACACACCTGTCTTAGTACCATATAAGTGACTTTACTTTTGAGCGATTGGGCATTAAATGAAAACATGTAAACTGATAAATGTATCTTTTAAATTTTACGGTGACGGACGAACTATAGGAAATCTGATCAGTTTCACAATAATTGAAATGAAGCTGCGATTTTTTGTTTTAAAATTTATTGTTTTTAATTTAACCAAATTATGTAAATTCAGTGTTAATATTCGATTTTATGTTATTTTTATAATTTTTTGTGCATTTATAACTTTATTTGCATTCTGTTAAAATTCACATTTTATTATTTAGTTATTGCTGAGATGCACAGATCTCTAACCGAACTTATAATTCCATAAGTAAATAAGTCTTTTTCCACTAGTCCTACCCATAAAATCCAGAACACTAATCCAGAGTATAAACACTTGTCCATCGCAGAAAAATAACTTTTAAACTAGTCCTTTCTCGCTTAACCATCTCACAATATTAAGTGTACAAAAAAGACAGCGTCTCCTGAAAATTCCCAACTCGTTTTCATTATGGTAAGCCACAAACAACTATACAAGGCAGATGTTTTTCGTTTAAAAATTAAAATCAGATTATTTTTACCTTCTTTAAAAATAAAATGGTACTACTAATAATACTACTACTAATCTTGCCTTGTAGTGTAGCTGATGTGAACAGCGAATTGCACATTACAGTTGAAGCCCTACTTACTTGCGTACTGAGTCTTCAGTGAAAATGCAACAGTGGCTATCCTACACACAAAAAAATATAATGAAACGTACATCTGGGATAGTGAAAGGAGGTGTATCTAATTATGTAGATAATTTATTTTGCAGGCCCCTATAAGAAATGAATGGCTGTTGTCTTGGCAATGTTTTAACAAATTTCTTAGCCTGATGATTACTCCTCATCTGGAGCGCATACATAAAATTCGTTGCCAAAGTCGCTGGAAAAATGGTTGGATCGTTCTAGTGCTCCAGCAGATATCTCACTGCTTATGCAATCCTCTACCTGTATAAGAGCCAAGCACATCCTAAGATGGAGTACTGTTGCCATATCTAGGCAAGAGCTACTCAGTGCGCCCTATCAAACATTGAGAGAGTTCAAAACTGACTTCGTAATCTCGTAGGTGATGCCCTTTACCCTTCTCTGCAACCCTTTTCCCACAAAAGAAACATTGTAAGCCTGTCTCTCCTCAATCGTTATTTTCATGGGAAGTGCTCATCTGAGCTGCAATCTATGGCCCCCCCTTGGCAATCCACCTTTTGGGTGCGAATATGTTTTCTGATTGCACAAACACTCAAAGAATCATTTTTTTTTTGTTTACAACCAATACAATCGCAAGAAATATTCACTCCAGAATATTCGCGTGTACTATAAATATTGAACACAGAACATTTTAATATGGTTTCCTATAAATTTCAATATTGTTCATCTACACCTGCTGGATGTTGGTACGTTCTTTAAACCTAATATTAGCCACTGGCTGATAGCCTACAGAAGGGACAACGATGGATGTTTACGGATTAATAAGCAGAGCGATTGTTTATTAAATCTTGCACACGATTCCGTACAACAGAAATAGATGCAGGTATCTACACGCATCTTCACATCTACGTAAAAACAGGAGGTTTCACCCAAGTTAAATATGTGTACACGATTTCTCCTTACACAGTTATTTGATCCTTGAACTCACATTATCTGAGAACACATTATTCTGAAGCGTTATTACACAGGTACGATAAAAAAGTATTTTATATAGATAGACTTTTTAATTCTGCCCTCTGATAATGCTTGGTTTGTATAAGACAATGATATACATATAGACAATAGAGTTACAGCGCGCTGACGGTCGTATGCCAATACGGACTGACGTCACAGTTAGAAAAAAACTTTAAAAAGGGGAGAGAGCACGTTGGAGCAGATGATCAAATGAAAGAACTAAGAGTCGTCACGAGAAGTCACGCTTGGACATCGATAAAATAAATGTCATTCGTACGAAAAAGTAATCCTGAGTTTGTTTGTTTTTTTCTACATTGGTCTCTTTTGCAATGTAGAGTGCATACAATGTGCTGTCTCGTGTATAAACGTGTGCATTACATTACAACAGCATATATATAATAATCGCTTTATTTTTTAGATAATGAAGAATATTGTCTTCATTTTGTAAGTTATTCTCACAACTTTTCAGCCTATATTCTCTGATTTTATTTAGTTTTTTTTTTACAGTTCAGCTTCCTGCACTTGGGAATCTGTAAATCGAACCATGTACAGTTGTGTAGCGCATCAGTAAAACAGTCTTCTGGTGTTTGTATCACTTGGACAAATTTAACAACTATCATTCTTCCAATATTTCCAGCGATGTAATTTCAGATCTATTTTCATGGATTAATTGAAGGATGTTGTTAAAATTTTCGTACAATAGAATTCCGAGGTCTGACAGCAGGATTCCCAAGTTCGACAAGATATAGGCCAAAATAATGGCGCAGATTACATCATGTGAAAGATTTTGAAAGTAACATTGATATAAGAACAGCAATCGGAAGTAAAAAAAAATATATATAAACAAATTAGCATTCGTCGTCTAAACAAATCAGAAGCATACATTTTCCGAAAGTTTAACGCATTGCTATAACATTTAAAAAGGAAGTAAGAAAACTTCTTTAATTGTAGCAATAGGGACTAGTTTGTAGAATAATTCTCTCGTGCATTATATATATATATATATATATGTGTGTGTGTGTGTGTGTGTGTGTGTATGTGTGTGTGTATGTATATATATTTAGTTCCACGGCACAAACAAAGTTAAAGCCAACAAGAACCATGACAGCCAACGAACTGGGAGCCCACGGCTCGAGTTTCGCCCGCATTTGGGCTCATCAGTTAGACACATTCGACACCCGAGTCTCTTGCCTGCGAGGCAAGAATTCTGCCAACTGAGCAAATGCCCGGCACACAACAAATTCTATTAGCTAACACAGATCAAGCAAACCGCGGCGAAATCTGACTGTGAAATGAACCTATTTTTCTTGAAAAATGACCCGGTCATCCAACCAGCTAATAACCTCAAGCCGATGTCTTACAAGTAGGAATGTTCACCTCGCAAAGACGATGCCATCCAGCAATTTCAACATAGCGAGCAATTAGTAACAGCATTTTTCAGAATGTGATAAAATGTATAATTATTTCCACAACCAAAAAATGTGTGTGTATATATATATATATATATATATATATATATATATATATATATATATATATAGTAATTGTCTGTATTTTTGAGATGCGGTGTCTTCATTGATTGAGATTGTCGGACTCACTTCCTCATCTTGATTGTTATTGTCACAACGTTTCGGCCGTTTTGCCCTCCGGCCTTCGTCAGGTGTTTTGTATCGAACTGGGGAACCGTTTGTTAGGAGTCTCGGACCCAACCCTTTATTATTATTACGGGAGTACCGTGTTCGGCTCCAGCTAGGCTTTGAGACATATTTGCTGATTCTCTGTTTTGAATGTTACTTTTTTACTGCCTTCGTTCAGGATTGAACTCAGCACATTTGGGTAACTGTAAACTTTGATACAACGTATAGGACCACTCGGCCATATGTCACTAGGACAATTCTTAGTTGGTTTTTGTTAATGTTAAACCTATATTGTTATTCGAGGTTTTCTTTCTCTATCAGAGGTGTCCAAATTCAGCTCTATGCTTGGGTTGCTCAGTAGGTTGTTATGTCCGAGCATGTGAGCTGTTTCTTAAAGTTTTCTCACTTCCAGTGTGTCTCTCTGTTTATTATTCTTACTTCATCCCATAGGGGGCGATGCCCCCCCCTCTCCATCCAGACATGGTTGGCTATACTCGATTTCATTCCGGGAATTTAAACAGTATTTTATTTTATTTTTGCATTTTTTATTCAAAGCTTCTTTAGACTCTCTCTCTCTCACTCTCTCTCGCTCTCTCTCTCTCTCTCTATATATATATTTATATATATATGTGTGTGTGTGTGTTTGTGTGTCTGTGCGTGTGTGTGTGTGCATGTGTGTCTGTGTACACCATTGAAATAGGAATTAAATGCTAATCCAGTTAAAGCAACTGTAAACTTCCACCGAATATAAATATTAGCATTTAAAGACTACTGTCTCCTCACGCGGCAGAGTCAGACACAGGACCGGTTTTCAGTGGAGTACTCAGTAGTTTTTCAGGGGAGCACTCTGGACATGCACAGGAACAAGACTGAAAGAAATATTAACGGAAACCTATCGCACACTAAGCACCTACATAATCTGAATTCTAAAAATTTTATAATGACAAAAGAGAATTATTTGTATAAGGATGAAAATAAAAGCCTTAACTAAAATTGTTAAATAAAAATAGACTTAGCAGTTGCATAAGCCGATTTCGCAAAAGTCTTCGATGTTAAAACATAAGTATTAAAAGAAAACCTTAATTAACAGTTTGAAAATAGAAAACGGGCATCATCAGCTGCTTACAATGTAGCTGTTTCAGAGATGTTAAAACTGGACAGCTGTTAAAGCCATGGCTCTCCAGTGGATAATATCAATTCCCCAATAAAAAAAATAATGTAAAATAATAAGGTTACTATTTTTACTAATATACGAAAAGAAAATAGAAAAATGAAACAAAGTAAAAAAAATAAAAAGCTAGAATATTAAGAAGTATGTAGAAAAAACAAACAAAGACATGTTAACTAGCATAGAAATGCTATGACCACAACAATGCATTAAATCTTAAGTACCTTAGTGACTAGAAAGGCAAATAGATAAGAGGAGGGAAACCTAGCTATAGATACTTAAAAACCCAATATATATATATATATATATATATATATATATATATATATATATATATGCATGCGTGCCCGCGGGTTCGTATGTGTGTGGCTTCTTATATTAAGTTAATTCACCCCTTGCAGAGCGTATGATAAAGCGACAAGGTAATGTGACAGAATCCTGTGGTTTGTATCTACTGTTGCTAGGAGCACCTGTTGAAAATCTTCTACCACTCTCTCTCTCTCTCTCTCTCTTTCTATCTCTCTCTCTCACTCTCTTTCTGTTTTTCGTTTTCTTACCCTGTTTTTCTCTTTACATCCCTTCGTCGTTCTTTCCGAATAGTACTGATGGCTTACAATAACACACGCTGGCTGATGGCGCCCACCCAACTCTATAAAGTCGCAGCGCTGCGAAAGTGTCTCCCTGAGGTTCTTATCCAACCCCTGTAAGCCGATTAGACACCCGCTGTGGATTTTCACGCGCGACTTCAACTTTTATCAACGAGTGATTGTGCCCCGTACAGTTCGTCCCTTTCCCCTTCTCCAATCAAGAGTTTCGCTATCTCTTGCCAAGCCATTTCTCTAGCGGACACTCTCCGGGGAACACATCGTGCGAGTGGAGTGGGTAACAATTCCACCATCGAACTTGGTCGTCTAAAAGCAACGTATGAGAAACGATTTACTTCCAAGATCTCGGCAGCGTGCCATTAGTACTACCGTGGTATCAGAGTCAAAAGACATGTGGCGCGATTATAATCAGGTAGAACGCGGGATCAAATATAGTAATTTGGCATTCGAAGATCAAAGATCAAATCCAAAACAATCTTTTCTCGATTCGAACTTTATTGATGATACATAAATAATCAATTATTTATTTAGCACAATTTTAAAACCACTATATGTGTTATATGCATGAGTTTTAAAAATTGTATTATTTCAGACTAGTCGTTGTTAATAAATTCCAAATCACAGCTGCTACACATGTTTCTAAATGTTGTAAGTGATGCTTGATATATTCATTGTTTTGTTGATTGTTAAAAGCATTTCATAGGTGTCTTTGTTTCACCATCTTTCGGCCAACTAATAACCTGACATTCTCCAATGGGGTCAACTGCGATTGGACAGGAATGTTGAGTCTTTAACTGTATCCCCAGCAATTATTGCCTCCCATAGTTGTTGTCTCGCCACGTTTATACCAACTAATCATCTGGTTTACTTTGGGTAGGATTAGAACCGTAGAGAATCCCCGCCTTTTATCCACTGGGTCTCCTGGTCCGTGGCGCAGTGGATGGAGGTGTTGAGTCTTTGGAATTCCAGATGAGACATTGTCTGAAGATAGTTTCAATTCTACCCAGAGGTTAAGTTGGCCGAAACGTGGATAAAGAACAACAACTATGACGATGAGGATAACAGTCACAAAAGAGTCGATGCACAAATTGTGAAGCTTCATACCAAAAGATTCCAAAAAGTAAATAATAATAATAATAATAATAATAATAATAATAATAATAATAATAATAATGATGATGATAATACTAATAATAACAATAATAATAATAATAATAATAATGATGATGATAATGATAATAATGATAATGATGGTAATAATAATAATAATAATAATAATAATAATAATAATAATAATAATAATAATAATAATAATAACTGTGCTGTATACTACCGGTCAGATGCAAGCCTTCTAGATCTTTTTCTCTCAACTTCCCCTGAGCTATTTTAATGTTCCGTTCTGTCTCCTCTAGGATCATCCGACTATTCCGTTGTATAAGTTAAGATAAAATGAAATGTAATATGTCATCAGACGTACCTCTCCACCGTACTGTATACCGATACTCTATGGCTGACTGGTATAGTTTCCGTACATTCATAGCTGATCTACATCTACATTCCATGTTTAAAAAGGATGTGCCCACTATAGTATCAGACCTGACCGAATAGTTTATTGTAGCCATAGACCGATTCATACCATCCAAAAATTTCCAACAAAAACCTAACAGCAAACCATGGTTCTCTCCAGAATGTGCTGCTGTCATCGCGCACATTAATTACCTTTTCCATAGCTATCCACATAATAGATGCACTGCGAGTAAAGCTGCTTTCAGGACTGCCAGCAACCACTGTAAAAGTGTATTAAAAATGTAAGAGGGCTATATGCTTAGTCCGTTAAATCTAAGGTAGCTGCGCAGCGGCTTGGTTTTTTGGCAAATAACAGATAGTATCCTGAACAGAAGCGTGCGTTTTATCCCAACCATTGTCAATGAACCAGAGATCATCTCATCAGCATCAGACAAGGCCAAACTATTTGCCTAGAACTTTACAGAAAATTCTACCCTATGCGACGAAGGCAATCAACTGCTCGTATTTCCTCCTATAATGCAAGCCCCGCTAGGTAACATCCAGATATCTGTGCGTGAGGTGGCCAAACTAATCAAGTAAAGTGATCAAACTAATCAAGAGAAGTGCTTTACAACACCCTGGAAAACCTCATCAGTATGCCCTGTATTTCAGAATTCAGGTGATAAGTCATCTCCCTCTCAGTACAGACCTATAAGTCTCCTGTGTGTCATGAGTAAGTTTCTGGAATGCATATTAAATAAGGAAGTAGTCAACCACATCGGCAGAAATAACCTTCTTAGTGAGACGCAATATGGTTTCCGTTCTGCTAGATCTACCGCAGATGTGCTAAAGGTTATATCTCACGGGATTAGCGAATCTCTTGACAAAGGCTTAATTTCTAAGGCTATTGATCTTGACCTATCAAAGGCCTTCGATAAGGTATGTCATAAAGGCCTACTTCACAAGATGTCCAGCTACGGTATAACTGGAAATGTTTTTTTTTCAATATTAAATCATTTCTCTTTGATAGACTCATAAGAGTAGTGATTGATGGGCAGAAATCAGAGGCCCTCAGTATTAATGCTGGAGTCGCTCAGGGGTACATCCTGGGCCCAACTGTCTTCCTGATCTACATCAATGATCTCCCAAAACACATTCTTAAATAATTCGTTGACATCTATGCTAATGATACGACCATCTATGGCAACACATCAAAGGCCGACATAACAATGTTCTCTCTGATTCTCTCTCCTCTGATCTTGAGCTCTTGGTACAGTGGGGGAAGAGCTGGCTGGTTACAGTTAATGCATCTTAAACCAAGCTCCTATCTTTACATCATAAACGCTCTGGTCCGCTATCTGTTATCAATTGAAATGGGTGGCTCTCGTCTAGAGGAGGCCCCATGTTTTGATAAGCTTCTGAGCCTGAGCTTATCTTCTGATCTGAAATGAAACACGCACATCAAGTGTGTTGCGATGGCCGCTGGGGAAATGGTGGGATCCTTCTACAACTCCAGAAGATATCTCACTAATGATGCAATTCTCTATCTGTATAAAAGTCAAGTACGCCCAAGGATGGATTGCTTCTGCCACATCTGGACAGGAGCTGCTAAAAACAGCCTATCCTGCCTTGATAGAGTACGAAATAGACTTCGTGGTTTAGTGGGGAGTTGCCCTTTTCTCTTCCCTACAACCTCTCTTCCACAGAAGAGACGTTGCGAGCCAATATTTGTGTTATCTTTATTTCCATGGCAAGTGCTCGTCTGCGCTCCCATCTCTGGTCCACCCTCGCCAATCTTTCACGAAAAACACCCGTCTAGTTGAAACAACAGTCAATAATTTTCCCCACTCCTTATCTGTGCCTACATCAAAACGTAGATTCCATGAACAAAGCTTCTTTCTTAGAATTGCACGCCTGCTGGACTCTCTACCGATTGCCTGTTACTTTCCTGACTTCAACTTGGATGTCTTCAAGTCCAACATAAACAAATTCCTGATGAACAGCCCCATTTAGTAATGACACTTTATCAAATCTCCAATACTAACGAATAATACAACACTACCCCATTGATTAATGTACACACAATAACCCTTATCCCCAAGTGGCTTCTGGGCATTGATATGTGGTGACCTCCGTCTAAAAAACAATAAAACTAATGAGGGTTGATAATCTATAAAATTTGGATTTTTAGGAATAATTTTCTCATTTTCTTTGCTATGCTCGCAATATTTCTGCCAACGTAGTGTAACGGATACATCACTAAGTACAATTTGAAGATTAAAGATTCAATTCAAAGTGGGAAAAATGTAGATAATATAATTGCGAATTATTTTACACCACTACCCAGACATGGCTTATAAAACGTGCTACCGTTGGAGGTTGCATATATGGTTCGATGTATAATTCCGGCAGGTTCCTAAGTTTTACAGAAACATTTCTGAATTCGACAAAATGAAAGTTCGAGATTGCATCAACCGAAGTCTGGTGAACATGATACTCTTAATAAGAACATTAGCAGAATAATATCAATAATTCAAAACTCTGTAGTAGTTAAAAATGGTTAACATGATGCTGTTTACAATACATAACGAATAAACATAAAGAATAACAACTATTTTTGGTGTTCAGATGAACTACTTTGCGACAACTTTATCTCCCTCCTCTAAGAACAGACCTTCTGTTATACATATGTAATCCATCTGTTATTTGCTAGGTTCTATATTGCTTAACTTTTCTGATCTGTGCCAACGAAACCTTGCTGAATAAATGTTTCGTATATTATTACCATAAGTTGTTAAAAACAGAAAATTCAGACCGGGAACATCTCATACGAACTGAAATGATTTCAGAAGTATTTAGCGGACAACATCACCATAAGATAGAACGCAAAAGCAACACCACACGGTAAGACCCATGTTGAATCCTCGCCGAATCTCTGTAGAAACCAAATTGAATAAGGGTTTACACTCCCAGAAACATAAATTTCAATTTGACTAATAAATATATGCCTGTAAGTACTGCATATATACTACGGAAAATCAAATACATTTTAGAGGCAAAAGAGGATTTGCAAAAAGTAATAGCATACTAATAAAGTATAATGTTTGAAGTGTTATAATTAGTTTTTTTGCAAAAGTTCCCGCATTCTATTTTAGGAATAATAATAGTAAGTTCGAGTGGAATTCAAGCTCCAGATTTTTGTGTGAATCTTCTCAACTGAAAGTGGCGTGAAATTGGTCGTGATTTTAATTATCGCAAACGCATCATCTATTCACCCAACTCTCTACATGTCTGACGGTCCTCTTCCTTCAAAAAACCCCTGAGTTGGTCTTCGTCGATCTTGTTTGGTCTTCCGGACCGAGGGACGTCATTCAGAATTAACGTTTGAATCTGGTAAACTAATCTCGAACAGTTTTAAAAGCAATAGCATTTCCTCCATATACGTTACAAATATCCGCGTTTTGACCTGAATTAAAATCGAAAAGAAGGAGGTGTCGAAAATGTGATTCTTTAACTGCAATGCACTTTACTGTTCCGAAAAAAAACGAGAAATTATTATATGTGCACATTAAAACCATGGCCATTTTTTATGGATCAGAATACCGGCGTTCTAATGATATATAACACTTTGGCAACTATCGAAACATGTTTTGCAAGAACATTTTTTTCGAAACGGTAGACCTTATTCGACAACCTTTATGAAGAAACGATTAAAGGTTTACATTTTAATTAATTATGAAAATTGTTAGAAACTTTTCGAATATACTTTCCACTTATCGCTTATTTACCGATATATGAACGTGTTCTTTTTATTTACTTATACGAAAAGTTTTAAAGTTTATTTCAAGTAATGCGGGCGTTTCAAAAATATATATTTCAAAATGATTATTGGTAAAATAATATTGTTATGAGCTACCTACAAATAAGTTGCCCACATCTTTCCAACACTGCTACTAATACGGAGTGAGTAACTAAGTAGTAGCCAAGGATGTGTTTAAAATATAATTTTCAAAATGTTTTGTTAATTTCAGATTAACTGATGAAGAAATAAATAGGCAAATGCAAAACACTTTTTAAAGACTTGCGTAATATATATATATATATATATATATATATATATATATATATATATATATTAAAAAAAGCTGGTTAAACTTTGTGACATATTTCCATTCTATGGAGGTCAGGCGCGAACGAACACCCCATCATTTTATGATACCATATTTCTTCAAACTGAAACATAATTATCAAAGTATACTTACGCAGATAGATATGAAAAGTCTTTATTAAAGTTCGTGCCTATTTCCATTCTATGGAGGTCAGGCGCTAACGCAGACCCCACAATTTTATTATACCATCTCTATTAAAGTTAAAACATACTTATCAAGTAGTATTATGTACATTTATATCAAAAACACTTGTAAACATTTTTTTTTTATTTTAAAATTTTTTATTTCTGTACTTTTTGGACTAGGCGGGTGCGCAGATCTCACAATTTAAATGAATCGTCATTATGTCAGATCAAACATACTCATTCGTGTGTCTCGATACATCTGTCATTATAGTTTTCTATAATAGTCATCCATATAGGAGCCTATTCGTGACCGGACACACACGCACAGACGTTCAGCTTTATATATATATATATATATATATATATATATATATATATATATATATATATATATATATATATATATATGTCTGTATATATATATATATGCATATATATATATATATATATATATATATATAATTATAAAACTTTAATTACCTTGTAACTAGTATTGTAACCCAACATACCTTTTAGGAATTCCGGATGCGCATGAGTACATTAGCATTTACCCATAACAGTGTAAATAAATAAACACAAATCGCTTGACCGGTTTCGTTCGTTCGAACAAACGGACGTCATTAGAAAAGCGAAATTTAAATTCATTGAATAAAAAACGTAAAGATATGGGAAGCAAACGCAAAACGTGACTGCAAATAATACGTATAATCATCGACCTGTATCATATATACGATATATATATATATATTACTTGATAATCAACACGACACTAAAACGTATTGTTCTACTGTATACGTTTTCGGCGTCCCAATTTTCTTTTCGGGTTTAAATTACCCAAATAAACAATTGTTAATACATTCTGTGTTTTTTTTACATCGTTCATTTCCATATTATGTTTAAGTTATTTTAACACAAGTTTCTTACAAATAAATCTATTTAATCCATTGACAACCATAAAAGCATTTTACAACGGTGATTTACCTATCGCCATTTTTTTTTCTTAATTTATTCTCCATTTTTTAATGCACCTTTCTTAAAAACATTCATAATTAAAATTTATTTGTGAAGAAATAGCAATGCAATGTATGTTACTATCTTCAGCATAGGTGCATTTTCTTTGTGTCATGTTATAAATTAATCTATTTTCCTATATACAGATTCCGAGGAAAAAGTACCTCAGTAATATTAATATATTTTATATTGCCTACATTATAGTTGATTTAAACTCTGAATATTCCAATATTTCTATGGAATATTTTATAATGAAACGACCGTCATATGCTCCAGTCAATGATAGCCCAATATAGCGATATTTTTTTCTTAAGAATATTTACTGAAGAAATATGCGAAGTCGATCGCCGAAAAAGTTTGATTGCATTTCTGAAAAGAAAGTTTGATTTAAGAAGATCTACTTGTTAAAAATTGAGCTATTTAGTAAACCATTATTGAGATTATATTTTACAAAAAAGTTTCCAGTTTCTTGTAAGTAAGAAAAACATATAATGCATCGCATGAACATAAACATAATGTTTGTAATTATATATATATATATATATATATATATATATATATATATATATATATATCCATACGTGTGTGTGTTATTTGAGAAGGAAAACTGAGAATTAATAAAATAGGAACTCTGTTCCCTCTGCCTGCTTCCCACCGGACTATAACTTGGATGAGTTCAAGTCCAACGTTAACAAATTCCTAGTGAACCGTCCCCTTAAGTAAACACTTCATCAAATCTCCACACTAACGTAATGTACTTGCAATAACACTTCTCCCTGAGTGGCTTCCGGGCCTTGATAAGTGGTGACCACTGTGTAAAAAAAATATAGTAATCAACGTTTCGTCCCTATTTCAGGCGCTATCATCAGGATTTCGTAGGAAAAATGTTTAAGAAAACGATAAAAGACCACATGCAATTGAAAAACTGAAAAAATCCTAAAACCCTTCCCATTCCGGACCGAAAACTATGAATGTGCGTGCGGAAAGGTTGAATTATTCTATGCTTATATATACACATTGAAACATTATTCATATACATATGTACATGCACATTTTTTTATCTTATTTATTTTGTTTCAATTATATGAGGAGAGACGGTTAAAGACGTATAGACTGATTATCCAGGATCTGTATTCATATTTTGCTCTCTGATTATTATATTTCCTATAATAGGGGCTAAATTATAGAAACCTTTTCTTTGCGTGATGGTGCTAGTATTTGAAATAAGTGCTGACTCTAGACGTCTTGATCTATCTACAACGAATTTGATAATTTTTGCATGATCTAAATTAAACGAGTGATCATGTTAAGAACAATAGCAGAGAAGTGCATTTAAGGAGTTTCCATTATTTATGTCTCATCTATGTTCATTAAGTCATGTTTCTAACTTACGTTGTGTTTCATCTATATATATGTTTGGCGGCAGTCATTACAAAGGATGGAGTATATGCCGGTGTTGGATGTGAGGGTTTTGGGGGAGTGCTGAGTTGTTTTTACTGTTTGTTTTGTTGTTGAAGAAATTATTTGTATCGAATACATACCAAGCATTTTGAGAGTGTCGCAAATTTTTGTAATATCGGTATGAGTAGGGATTAAGTAATATTTGTTTAGTAGGGAATTATCTGTTGTTTTATATTTCTCTTTGTTTATATTAGAATATATTTACGTGGCTTTTTTCCTCGCGTAAGAAATGAAATAAGTCGGATATTGTAATATTTTTAAAGCGTTCTTGATATGTTTAATAGCATCATAAAGATATTTGGAGTTTCTTATTATAAAGGCATGCTTGCCCGCATATACTCTATCCCTTGTAATGACTGCCACCAAACATATATAGGTGAAACACATCGTAAGTTAGATATAAAACTAAGTAAACAATTTCAAATTTGACCTTGAAAAGAATATCCCCAGATAAAATTGTAGATCTATCCAAGTACTTAAGAATGATATATGAATGGACTTTATAGGCCCATAAATAACATATATATTGTCTTTTAAAGTTGGTCACTTCTCCATAAAAAATTGACATTTTTGTAAAAAGATCAAGGTCATATCTTAGAAACCCCTGGACCTTCAGATGTGTGGCAGGTCCCATTCAAATCGTGTCATGGAGATCTATAAGTGTAGTAAATTTGAAAACATCCGTGTCGACATGGTATGTGCTAAATTTGTTGATTTGTACATGGAATGAGCGATTTACATTAAGAAAAAAGTGAGTTAATGCACTTACTGATCCGCGCTATTTTTTAAATCGTCTTTTCAAGTTTTATTAAAGTTTTATGATATGTTTTTTTATTCAATTATAAGGTTAAAATACAGAATAGGTACAAAACACCCTCCCCTCCCCATGTTTAGAATGGCTTTTTAATAATAACGTTATTTTTTCAGCACGGATCAATAAGTGCATAAGTACCAAAAATAGATATAAAGCGAGGTATATCACGACAAAATTGTTTAAGATTTCTTAGCCTTTCTTCTTTTTTATGATATTGTAGACTTCCTGTTTTGCTATATTGAACTTTTACTCCCCATTCTTACGGGATGTATTGAAGCACCCTCTACCGGGTTTTGTAGTTATTTTAATAGTACGATTTCCCTTGTCTTAAGGAATGCCCGCTGATTTTTTTAGGATGAATATAGGATACTATATTCAGCAAATAAGAAATGCACTGAAAAGTTTTGAACGAAAGAGTCGACTTTGTATCAATATTAAAACGAAAGATACATGTATATGTCTGCCAAATTAAAGTATGTATTGGATTTTTATTGGAGTGTATCGCTTCATTAAAGACATATATTTGTTGATCTGGCATGGTTAAAGATCATGTATTTTATCACTCTGATCGTTGTATATAAGCTAAGTAATTTATTCTAGGATGACCAATGTTAAATTCACGGGCCAGGAAATATATGAAATCAACAGTTATGTTTTACCTGAATCAATATTCTTCATATAGCGTAAAATTAGTTTATTTACAAAAGAAAAAACAGACTAGCTAAGTTTTTAAACATTTCTATGAAAGTACATTATTGTGAGTACGGATCAATCATGTTGACACACCGGTTCTCGCCAGATCACCGAAGTTAAGCAACAGTGAGCCTTACCAGTACCAGATGGGTGACCATTCGGTCAGGCGATGCGCTGTAGGCACCTTCTGCAAAAGATGGGCGTGGGGCAAGCACCCCCACCCTGTAGAAAGAACCTATCGCTACAAAAACATCTACAAAAGTTGTAGATGTCCTATGCCCCTCCAGGGGCTCACGGGTTATGAGAACCGTCTATTGTATTTACGATATAAATCTGACCCAACGAGATAAATTTATAAGTTCGAATAAATACTTAGAAGTTAGATTGTGTGACATAATTTTATACAAATAATGAGATTACTATGATTGAGACACTCTTTACTCTTTCTATTCGGAATTTCTTGGTTCAATTTTAATCATTTTTGTCTTATGTCCTTCGAGACAAGAAGCATTTTTTTACGTGACGTTTCGTTTATTTCCTTCTTCGGAAAAGAATCGGTGCGCGTGAGGGTTTCTACATCTGTCTTATCTTATATAAGTAAAATAATTAACATAGGAGATAAAAGATTTCAAAAACGATGCTATATCAAATCGGATGTCACTGTAATGGCTTAAGTTGGTTAATTGTTTTTTAAAGCCATATTCTGAGAATTTTGGTGTACAAAATATAGAATAAATATATAAATAGTACGGAGCGCCTTCAATAATTTTTCAGACATTGTGTAAAGGCATTTAAAATTGTCGTAGACGCTGTAAAATTCAATACGCCATTGCGAGAACTCTTATGCGATGGCTGACCAATTAATATGATGTCAGGTTCAACTGAACAGTTACAGTACGCATTGGAATACACCATACTAAAGCCAGGTTGTCACAGTTGGTGAATTTAAAAACTACAATCTGGAAATGAGGACACTAAAGGAGAACTGTATGTAATAAAATTAGGTTTTAAATTTAAAATAAATGAAACAGAAACGCATGGGATGCTCCGCATTGCACGAATCAAGCATCAGTTTTTTAGTGGCATGAGAGATGTGAGGAAGGCATAGAATCTTCCAGGGATAACTAAGGAATATAAGGATGGTGACAAACTGTTTTGATGACCATCTTGGTCGAATGTCTGTGACAAAGATGGAGTTCTGGTCTGATGCATTTACACAAATCTTCCATATTTTCAGTTTCTCACGAATTATTGAGTACAGTTCCCACACTGACATCAAACTGTGCAGTTATTGTCTCTATAGACACTTGGCGGTAGTTATTAATAAAATTATTTTTTAGCAAATTAACTCTGTTCCTATAACCCTTCTGATCACATTGGCCGGTCGTACAATACGATAAAACATGATTTTTTAATTTATGCAGATTGCGTATGTATCATTAAAATAATCTTACCTTATGCGATCAAGGCCTCCAACTTCCCTTTTTTTCTTTCCTTATCTGGAAACATGATGTGCGATGTACACACACCTGTGCGTGATGTTGCTACGCTAATTAAAAACCTTGATCTGTAAAGCAATTGGCACTGACGGTATTCCAATTATACAGCTAGAAAAGGTGCAACCAAAACTACCCGATACTTACAAAGCTGTTTCAGAGTTGTTTTAAAGAGAGGTGCTTGCCAACACTGTATGTATATATATATATATATATATATATATATATATATATATATATATATATATATATATATATATATATATATTCAAGACTCATAGCGTTACTTATAATGAATACTATACTAATTGACATTTTTATTACAATTTCACCCCAACAAGGCACATTGCCACTTTGATGTAGGGGGCTATTATCAGGGGCATACGTTGCAGAGTACTATGTAGAGAGTTGAGCAGCAAGATGTATGTTCACATTACACTTGAAATTCTTCAATTCAGGACAGTTGGAGAAGTAGGAAACCGGAAGAGAATTCCAAAGTCTAGCAATTCTGGGGGAAAAAGCTATAAGAGTAGAAGACCTTCCTACATCTAGGGATCTCCACTATGTAGGGATGGGAATTTGCTTCTTGTCGGGTTTGTCGGGGGTATTTTCGTCGAGGGGACACAAGAGCTTGTAGTTCGTCAGAGCACCCGTCATTAAAATGCTTATAAAACAAGCAGAGAGATGCAACATTTCGTCGATGGGACATGGGTTGAAGCTTAGATGACAGTTCGGGATCCATCGGGTTGGCGAGCCGTTTTGGACCCTGCCCAGGAGCAAGAGACTAATAGAAGAGGCACTAACCTAAATATGACAGCAGTACTTCATACATGAGCGAATGGTGTCTTTGTAGAGGTAAACGATACTTTAAGTCGTAAGTAAATTTCTCGCACGGTAGAGAGAACTCATCTTCTTCGCAGCAACCTTGGCAATGATCTTAATGCAACTCATGTTTCCTGTGAATGTTAAGCCAAAGAACTTGAGCGAATTACTTTCAGGTAATATATCTTTAAAATCTTCGAAAAGCAATCAAGATCATAAGGTACAAATTATTACAGCATAAGTTGTAGTTCTAGTAGTTTTGTACACTTTAATGATATAAACCGTTTATCTGGTAGATAGACACGTATATTTCTGATATCAGTTTGTAAATATTAAACGTCAAAAGTGCATTCTTCCCCTATCACCTTGGTTTGTTAGATGGCATTAGAAAGTTTGAGGTTACAATATGTATATGTTTACATCTGCTTATGCTTGTATAGATGACGTCACTATAAAAACAAACTAAGTAAGGATGGATAGGCAAACTATATGACAGATATTAAATTTACATGTTTTTATAGTACGCGTAGATACTTTGATTGTTAAACAGGTTCAATTCAGTGTTTGATAATTTTGAAGAACTAATTTGGTTAATGTAATATACATGCATATATATATATATATGTATATATATATGCATATACATTTATGCATTTATATATATATGCATATATATAAATGCATTTATATATGCATATATAATAATTCCTATATATATCTATATATATATCTATATCTATATATATATATGTGTATATATATATATATATATATATCAGTTGTATGTGTGCGCATGTCTAGCGATTTCTTCAACTGTAAGATAAAAGCAGAGTTGGTATTCGTTTCCACTGTATGTTATTTATTCATATTTAACCGAGCGAAAAAAAGAAACAACTTTTCCGCTTTCGAAATAAATGCTTTTTTGAGAAACCATTGTTTTGACTCGAAATCAATTTAATACCTTAAGGGTGAATATGCAATCACAAAATGTCATGAAATATAATTAGTTTTTAATGTGTTTCTGCTTTTAAGAAAGATTACCGTAAAACAAATACTTCTTATGTCTACAATAATAACCTACGTGATTTTACATTTACGACGTAAATAATTGCATACATCGCTACATATAAAGGCATGAATAACAAAGAAAATACACATACACAATCATGTGTTTGCATATATAAACACACAGACACGCATAGATAAAAACACACACACAAACACAAACACACACACAAACACACACACACACATATATATATGTGTGTGTGTGTGTGTGTGTGTGTGTGTGTGTGTGTGTGTGGCTGGGGGCTAATTGAAACAACTAAGAACGCTGCAACTTTGGTAATTTTATTAATGCATACATATTTGGGAAGGAAACCACTAATATAAAACCTGAGGTATATTGTTCATGCTACATGTCGCGAAGGTTTGAAATGACATTGTGTTATTAACATTTCTTATTATTGTGGGTTGTGCCATACAATTATTCACTACAATAAATAAATATTTTTGTAGTCTTACAGTAAAATTACATTTAATAAGGTGTATATAAATATCTACAGCAATACTACTAATGGGGCTGTAAAACATCAGTGTAAAAGTATTGCTGGCAATTTATAGCTAAATCCCTACACAGTAACACCTACTGGATCATAACAGTTTAATAATGAAGCAATATCTGCTCTTTATTGTTCGTGTCCTCCTGTAGTGAGAGAGCAGGAATATAAAGATAAAGCACTGCTTTCGAAGAAGGAGTCGAAAACACAAGCCCAAACATTCCTAGCTTATTTCAAATTTCGTACTGTTTATCTAGTTTACCAGACAAACGAAGAAACAAAGTGGAGCTGTAAGTCAAAAACGGCACCAGTGAGCGTCAAGCAAAAAGAAGAGTTGCCCATTTAGAGGTAATAAAAAAATCTCAACATTTTACTGTTCTGACAACTATATAGGAGGTGATCATCATTAAATAATGTTTACTTCCTTGTCATCTCTACCGGAATGCACAATATCAAACGCTATAGGGACATTAACACTGGACCTCCAGAACGGCACTTATTCTATCTTGGTAAGCTATTATTCCCCAGCACTGAACACCTCGGTGTAAAAATATGATGAATTTTATTATTGCATTTTTGATGACATAGCGAAAAAAATATAACCTCATTGATGACGTCAAGGATGAGTTAGTGTGGAGAATCTAAAATAACAAGGAGTTTGAGTCACCACCGTGTCAATCGAATGAATCAAATTTTCTTCAAGTTCTTTCAGTATGCAATGAACCTGTCCTTATTATTATTATTATTATTATTATTATTATTATTATTATTATTATTATTCAATTTTCACATCAAAAAGTACAGTGCCATCTTGTAAGTAGGGGGCTACTATCGGGGGCATAAGGGAGACGAGAAGCAATACGTCTGTTCACATTACACTTTAACTTCTGCATGTCAGTACAGTTGGTAAAACAGAATCCCAGAGGGAAGGGAGTTCCAAAGTCTAACACTTCTGGAGAAGAAACTATTGGAGTAGAAAGCCTAGGGATCTCTACTGTAAAGGGGTGGAATTTAGCTGCTTGTCGTGTTTGTCGAGAGTATTCACGTCGAGGGGTATAGTGCTTGTAGTTCGTCAGAGCATTCGCCATTACAGTACTTGTAGAACAGGTACACGGATGCGCCATTACGTCGATGGGACAGAGGCTAAAACCTAGATGAAGTTCAGGGGTTATCAGTTTGGCGACTCTCTTTTGAACCCTGCCCAAGAATGAGAGACAAGTAGCAGATGCATCAGGCAAAATGTGACAATAGTACTCCATACATGGGAGAATGGTTGCCTTATAGAGGTACAATACACTTTCAGGCGTAAGTAGTTTTCTGGCACGGTAGAGAGAGAGAGAGAGACTACATTCTTCGCAACAGCCTTGCCAATACTCTCAATGTATCTATTCTAGTTCATGTCCCCTGAACACGTTAGGCCGAAGAGTTTAAAGAAAGTACTTTCGGGTAATGTGTTCCCGGCTATTGCTATTGGCAGTAGGGAAGTTTTCTTGTAAATATTGAGGAATAAAGCTTAGTCTTGGAAGCACTGAATGTGACCATCCATTTTTGTCCCTATTCTACTACAGATTTAAGAAATCCTCTAGTGTTTCTGCCATTTCCTAAGATATGCGTTTATTCCCCCAACCCGGTGCATGTTATAGAGAGTGGTGTCATCAGAAAATATACCCATTTCAGAAACAATATTATAAGGGAGGTCATTTATTAATATCAGGAATAATAAATGTCCAAGGATAGTTTACCCGGCCTTTATATCATATTGTTTAGATGTGCGACCGCTGCGAACAACCTGAATTTTTCTCTTACTTAAGAAGGATTTAATTACATTATGTATTCTTCCAGTGATACCATATGATCTAATTTTTCTTGGAAGACCATCGCGCCATACCCTGTCAAAAGACTAATATATATCGAAGTTTACCGCTCTACCCCCCTGTTTTGTCTAGTGAGCGGTATATACATTCACAGATAATAGTTAGGCTATCTGTTGTGGAATGGGCTTGCCTAAATCCATATTGTTTGTCAGTAAGGAGTTTAGCAGCTGACAGGTGATGTACTAGAGTTGATTAATTAAAGACTCAAATATTTTGGCGAAAAGCGGGAGAAGACTAATGAAGCGATAATTTAATGGGTCAGTTATTTCGCGAGAATTCTTGAAAACTGGTACCACAGAAGCAGTTTCCAATCAGTCATGAAAGCAAGATTCGTTAAAGGATTTGTTGTAAAGTTTGGAGAGATCTTGAGCAACATCAGCGGTACATTTTTCTAATAGAACAGCCGGGATGAGATCGGGTCCACGTTTTTTTGAGGTGCCTAGGTTTTTCATGATACCATGTACTCGAGAAAGGGGTGATTTTAAAATCATCTAGTGGGCGTCAGGGAGGGAGTGGTATGCAAACAGGCTGGCAAGTAGGTTAACATTCTCAGTTGCAGTGAAGTTTCATCATGGGTGTTTGGTAGTGGGGAATCATTGACTTCCTATTATTTAGTACACTGTTGTAGATTTTCCCAAGATCACGGGTTCCTCATCTCTGTGCTTCGATGTGTTTTCTGGTGGTTTCAGTGTATTATGTCTTAGCTGTCAGTATTTCTCTCTTACAATTGCTTCTAGCTTCTATATACTTCAGTCCGTTTGAACTGGACTTGTGTCGGTTGAATCTGTGGAACGCATGCTGCCTTTAAGCAAGGGCAGCTGCAGAAGTAGAAGTAACCTATTGGGGAGAGTGGGGCTTGCGCTAGAATTTCTGTGTGAGAACATGTGCTTATATTGCTGTTTTGAACCATTCAGTGGTCTGATTTGCGCAGTGTTCAGCTTGAATAGTAAAGATATTTCCCCATTGGGCATGAGATCTCTGATGGGTCTCGGTCAGCCTTTTTGGTCATATCTTGTTGTTTTGAGAAGTGAGTCTTTAGTTTTAGGACGAGAATGTAGAGGGATTTCTATCATTATCACAGGGTTATGACCATTCCCGAGTGGGTTGTGGCCATTCCTTATACAATCATCGGGAACTGTGGTCAAAAACAGATTTAGAAGTGAGACCACGCAAAATTACTTTTAACAAAAGAACCAGCATCAGAATTTTTGGATTCATCCAGAAAGATAAGTATTGGCGAGGCATAACGAATATTTAAACCACATGTATTTTCACATTACATTTGCTTTACCTCTGATTATGCCACTCTATCTCCGGAAAGGAGTAAGCTTTGAATGTCAACAATCCCAAAAAGAAATGATGTCGTACGATCCGAAAACTACTGGAAATCATTAGGATCTTAAGAATAATCTAGGGCTTTCTTCCGATTCATGAGATATAACAGACGACATTGTAGGTTTTTGGAAGGATTTCAGGGATGTAGTCTATTCCCAATCGCTAGACCATGCGCAATCGCTCGAATTAACTATTTGCAAACATCATGACTTGTTTGGTGGCAACAATGAAGACTATACCAAGCATAAACAAATGTACTAAACTACTCTCTGTAACGTGGAATACATTTAGTTATCTGATCGAGCGACTGCCCTCCAAAATGCCGCGGACAAGAAAGCGGTACAATCCTTCTATGCTGGTTTGAAGGAAGTATATTGGTCGACAGAAAGTGCCATACCTCCGGTGCTTTCTGATGATAATGAATCTGTCTTTAACATTGATTCTAAGAGAAATGATGACGCTATGGCAGCAATTCAACAGCAACGAAAGGTTCACCATTGCATACATCACATCTTTCACAGAAATAAAAATCAATAATCTAAAAAAATCTAATTTCAAAATACAATAATTTGATTTCGACAGCGGTTTACATCTTTATACACCTAGCTTCACGACAGACGGTCCGAATGCTTTTTTGACAAGACAGGGACGCATTTGACATTAATGTTTCAAGCAATTTTTGTCTAGGAAGACTTTGGACATAACACAGAATTCCACACGAAATTATAAGATGTGGTAATACAACACTAATTTAGAAGCTTCTAAAAGTGATTATACCGATTTAAATACAATATTTCAAAAATAATTTTATAAAAAAATATATAAAAAAAAACATATAGAGGTTAGAACGTTTGCGATACTTCCAAGGATATGTCTTGTCATTAGATTGCAGAGAAAAAAATATAGCACGGCTTATTATTAGAAAGATAATTAAAATCTGGTTTTGGAAATGATTCAGAATTTCAATGAAAAGCTGGAGCAGGACGTAGCAGATTAACATAGTATATCCCCCCCGTCAAGGAAAATGCGAAACAAAAACATGAACCAGTGTGCAAGGTATTTGATGATTTGACTAACGTTTTCGATACTGCCAATAGAGAATCGCTTTGGAAAAATGTTAAAGAAATTAGATGGGGCTGTGGTGTCTGACGTTGCATTTCCTGAAGCGTTTGATTTGTCCCATAAAACATAACAATGTTGCGTTTAATTCCTTTTCTCACCTTTTATTTCTGTGATGTTCCAATAGGTTTTTCAAACTGTGGAGCTGAGTTTTAATTTTTCAAATGTATTAGCCTCATCAACCATCGAAAATACAGAACAAAAACTAATGTTCTATCACATGTTATGCCTGATCTCGTATTTGCATATGATACTGTCCTCATATCAATATCTCTTAAATAAACACAGGAAATGAAATTATAGACTTAAAATTAACATAAAGAAGGGCTTGATGCAAATCTTTCGCATTCAGAAATTTCCAACTGTTTTCATAAGAGTGGATGGCAGAAAAATTGTGTATGTAAAATTCTTCACATATTTGGGGAGACACTAAAACCGCATGCACTGTTGAATTATGGAATTGTCAACCGTATAGGCAAGGCATTTAATGCATTTGTTAAACTGTGCCATCGTATCTTGATATATAGATATATTAGATCAGACACTGAGATTCAGGTTCATATACCTGTTTTTCTCTACACGCATTTGTTTGGATCTGAAACGTATACCCTCCAACTGTCAGAGATAAATCACCTTTCTGCCTTCTGTAACGATAACTTCTTTTTATATAGTGCTACACATTTTATTGACTACTTGAAAAATGGGATTTTGATTGATGTGAAACTCTAAAACCACAAACAACTCCTGTCAGTTCCTCAGTTAAAAATGAGGGTTAACGTTTAGAAAGACCCTCGTATGGCAAATCTATGATCTATGAAGAAATTATGAAGCAGAAAAGACCTCTTATTTTAATGGCAAACCTCTTATTTTCATACTTTATCAATGTTTGGACTTAAAAATAAAGCGTATAAGTTTTGCAACATCCTTTGCGCATATATATATATATATATATATATATATATATATCACTACTTAATTTACTCACATAAATTAATATACGAAAGTATAAATTTATGCGTAAACTTTAAGTATTTACTTCAAAAGTGCTCAATACGTAGGTAGAGATAGTTAGTAAGTTATAACATATATATGGCGATTAAACTACACTGAATATTCCGCGTTTCATCCACTCTAGGACTCTTCAGGTTTATTCGCATAAGCATGAAGAGTCGTAGAGTAGAATAAACGCGGAATATTCAGTGTAGCTTAATCGCCATATATATTTTATAAATTACTATATATATATATATATATATATATATATATATATATATATAGAGAGAGAGAGAGAGAGAGAGAGAGAGAGAGTGAGAGAGAGAGATATTGATATAGATAGATAGATAGATTGACATGTGTGTGTGTTATTCAGAATAATGTAATTAAATATGTCTACCAGTATGCAAATTCAGTGATTTTCGGCCTCACAAAATATTATTAGATGTAATATTTAATTTAACACTATCTTTACTGAATAAAATTGTCCAATATACAGGATAGAGCAAATGAATTGAAACTACAGTATCCTTTTTCTGACTCAATGTCCATTTTCCTTATTCTATGTATCTTTAATGTTTTTTTTGTTTTTCTCATCTTTAATAACTTTTTATGTGTATTGCTTTTATCAAATGATGTGCAAACCAATCAAAATATTTGCTAATATTTTTCCCATGAATAATAATGTAAATCACATGGGTAAAGGGAATAGATTTTTTAAATACTGTTCTTTGTTGTAAAACAATAAAATTTTCTATATTTAATAATTAACATTTTTAAATCACAGAATTTAAATATTTATATATATATATATATATATATATATATATATGTAGCCACACACACACACCACACCCACACACACACACACACACACACATATATATATATATATATATATAATCATAAAAACTTATGATTTAATTTTCAAGACAAATATTTATGCTTTTGCAATGGCTGAGAAAACTAAGTTGAAAACAAATCTGACGCCCCCTCCTCATTCGACAACGTTATCATTTCAGTCAATTCTTATGATTTTACTTTCCACGATGAACCCAAATTGTAATAATGGACATCCAGAAATATATTTCGCAGACAACATTCCGAAGTAAATAATAACGCCAGCAATCTGAATTAATTCTAAGACAATGTGCATTACAGAAATTGTAATATTTTATACATTATTTTCTATTTCTTTTGAAACTTTAGTTTTAAATGGTTTGCTTCATTTGACTATAAATTGGCTTTTAGACTGAAAACTATTTGAAAGCCATTTTCATGGCGAACATATTCTTTAGTTTTCTATTTGAAACGAACTATTTACTAAAATGTATGTAAGTGCAAACACTAATGTAAAGTCTTCTATACAATTAAAATAATAAGCTTGTTAATTCAATACATATTTACTTACATATAATAGTTTATTTTACTTCACTACATGTCTAATAACATATATATATATATATATATAACATAATAGGTGATTTGTTTTAATATAATATAACCTAGTAAAATAATTAGAAGACAAAATTTCACTTTTTAAGGAATTTCATTCGCACTTCACATATGTGTGACGCAAGTAAAATGTAAGCTAATATTTTAATGATAACTTTCGTACTGTTTTAAAAAAAAAAAAACTTAAAATATGCTAGTAATTTTTGTTAAGATTTTTATGAGGTAGGAAATAAGGAACATTTTTGTTTAATATTGTCTTTACATTAGCGATGCTATAAAATTCATTATATTGAAATATCAATGGAAAACAATAGATTTTCACGAAATTTTCGATATTTTATCATTAAAACTTTACTGATATTTATAAAGCAATATTCGTTACCTATATGAAAGGAAATATTTTTTCGGTGTTCCCCTAGATTTTCTGTTACAAAAGCGAAACCAAATAAATTTATGTTGATAAAAATTGCACATTTTATAAAGATGAAGAATTTATATTTAAATATCAATTTTGAAACTCTATAAAATTTGCAATTTTTTTTCCAAAAAACAAATTTACCTTGTTTTGCTTTCGTAACACCAAATATAGAAGGGTTGAATACCTAAAATTATTATTTCTACGATATTAAATGAGCATTGCATTTAAAATAGATGTTCATGTAGAAAATTTGTAATTACCGAAAATGTTATGAAAATCGTACCAGTAGTTGATACGTGTTAGTACTTCAAAACACGATCCTGTTTACGCTTTCAAATTCTGACTAGATAGGAACACTGTTTAATTCGTCGATAATTTAAACACAATATCAATCTCGTATTTTCATCATTTTTAATCTTACGATTCTTCTTTTGAAACTTTCAAAAGCAACGATGTTGATCTTAAATTAGATCACAGTTTAAACGTGTTACATTTGGGGGTAAAATCGACTAATTAGTTTGTGAAAATTGCGGTAACCAAATAGAACTTCTGAAATATATATATATATATATATATATATATATATATATATATATATACTACATCGAATTAAAAAATAATTAATAGCGGTTTTAATTAATAACCAATTACCTCATCTCTTTGTCGGTAACCAAATTGAACTAACAGTAAGAACCAATACCAAACTAATAATAACCAAGTAACCAATTCCCACTCAATCAGTATATTTTATCGCAACTAGCCCTATCATAACTGTAAATACGTTGAAAAGGTGCTAAGTCATATAATACATCGATGTCAATAATAATCAGATCAGCTGTATCACCTTCTAAAAGACATTTTGCACTGCTAATCTTATAATTAAAAACAACACTTCCAGGACAGCTAAACAATCGACAAAATCAATGTAGTTTACCAATTCAAATGCCTCTTGGTTGAATGCACCTCCAACAATAGAAACAACAATGGATACATTAGCCACAACACCAACACCAACAGATTTTCTAGACGATTAACCCTTTATCTTTCAGATACAAGTTCAGTTTCGCATCACTTAAAATATATGGTTGCCCACATTAACAATTTAGGAAAATCCTAGTTGAAAACACTAAAAACAATAACGCGGATAGAATAGTTAAAAGATTAAAGACACTAGAAAACTGTATACATGAGGTAAACAACCAAAAATTAACAATTTAAATTTTGAAAACAATAGTAACATTTTGAAGTCCATAGATGCGTAACTATCAAATATATGTACGTATGTATGTATGTATGTGTATATATATATATATATATATGTATATATATGTATATATATATGTATAAATATATATATATATATACACATACATATACATATATTAAATATATATATATATATATATTATATAAAATGTTCGCACATAAAACTCACATTCCGAGCGAAGACAATGATGACGAAAAAGAAAAAAAAAACTCCAGCCGTTTATAAACGCTGATCTGTAGTATGTGGATTTTTCGTCTGATTTCTATGCATATTTAGTTGTAAAGTAATGTGTGAAGATCGTCTTCATTTACCTCCCTCGTAACGTCATTTTGTGTGCGAACATTTTATTCAAAAAAAGTAGAAAAAAAACCTCAGCCGTTTTCAACGCTGACCTGTTGGATATAGTTTTTTCCTCTGATGTCTACGTTTTTTACAGTAATATGTGTGTATACGCATGCATGTGCGTGCGTGTATGTATGTATGCATGTGCATATGTGTGCATATGTGTATGCATATATATGTATATGTGTATATATGTGCATGTCTATGTGTGTATGTGCATGTGTGTGCATAAGTAGACCTCCAGTGCTTTGTGGGTCAAAGTTCTTAAACCAAAGGTTAAGGGTGAGGTAACCCTGAAAGAAACCTCCCTAGGAGCTTAGGCCCTGTCAGCTGCGGCACCCCTGACCCACTGGCGTGTAGTGTATGCTCTCATGTTCAACAATCTAAGTTCCAGTCATGAATCAAATGGCAAGGGGGGTGGAGAAAGCTCCCGTAATCCCTGGTGAAGGCATACTCTCTAGAAGAGGGAAAACGCTGATATAAAACCTGCGACGATGTTGCATTCAAAGATGTTGATTACTCCTCTTTTTGGTTCAATCTGACAACTGTTCAGAGAATGGGATTGGCTCGGTGCCAATCTTTCTTCACTATAAAAAACTTCAAGCACAGGCATCGCTTTATATAAAATTCGATACACATTTTACCATCAGTGTGTATGTTGATAATAAAAAGGTTGGCTGTAGCCTAAAACGGCAAAACATCCAATGAATTTGGCTAATATATTTATGAACGTAAATGCCAATAAGAAACTGGAACTTCTTGGGCCTGGTCCAGCAGATGTCCCAGGCCTCCACAGCCGGGAAGAGGTCGTCATCATGCTACTGCGAGGAAATATATGTCAATGAACATCGGCTGTTGGAATATGCGGACGCTGCTTGACTTGCCGTCAGCAATAACCCGTCCAGAACGTAGATCTGCTCTTTTATCTAAGCAATTTCAACATAATGACATGAACATAGTTGCGTTATCTGAAACTAGGCTGGCTGTAAGGGACAACTTTCTGAGTTGGCTGGGGCTACACAATTTTCTGGTAGAGCAGATGGATGCAAGGGGAAATCAAGTGTGGTTTTTGCTATAAAGGCATCAATTCTTTCAAGCTTCCCTGTGGAATGATGGCCGGACCATATCTATGAGGCTACCTCTGGTAAGTGGTCGTTATACAACTCTTTTGAGTGTCCATGCACCCACTATGGATGCAATAGAAGAGGAAAAGGTTGCTTTCTACATTGCATTGTGCAGTGTAATTAGACACATTCCTTCTGTTGACAAGATCGTCATTCTCGGAGAGTTTAATGCTAGAGTGGGAAGAGATTTTGAAACCTGGGATGTGCTGGGTAAACACGGAGTGGGCAAGTGTAATATCAATGTCCTGATGTCGCAGTTTTGTTCAGTTTTGTTCAGTTTAAAATCGGTAACACAGTGTTCCAGCAGAAGGACAAATTAAAGATGACTTGGATGCATCCTATTTCCAAACAATGGCACGTGATTGACTATGTATTAGTCAGAAAACGTGAGATGAGAGATATCTACAGTGTTCGTGTCATGCCAAACATGAATAGACCTTGTGTTGCGTTCTCAAAGCGACTTAATGTTGACCGTCTAGGGGGCAATATTGTGAGGGGGAAAATAGTTTAGGAGATGGAAGACATTGACTGTGAAAACTCTTGGTCTGCTTTTAGAGAGTCTGTCTATGAGGTATGTGAGAGAGTATTATGTTATTCTTAATGTAAACATTAGGATATGTTCCATGAGAATTATACTGAAATTCAGGCTCTGCTTGATTCAAAGACCAGGGCGTTGCATGCTTATATCGCAGGTTGTTTGACAGATGGTGAGCATGATCGATTGAGGGATACTTTTAAGGCAATCAAAGGTGAGGTGCAGAGGGGGTTGCGAAACATACAGCGCGATTGGTGGAGGGAGAAAGGGGAGGAAATACAGCTTGCCTCGAATTATAACAACACCAAGGTATTTCTCAGCCTACTGCGCGCGGTTAATGGACCATCCAGATCACCTATCACTCCATTTTGCTTGGTAGATGGTTGGGATCTTCTCCGAGATCCTTACGACATTCTTCATGGCTAGATGGAGCATTTTGATTACCTCCTGAACAGGCGTTGTTACGTTGATCAGGAGCATATTTTGGCAGATGTTCCCTCTCTCTAGGAGGATGAAGCAGATGTCCATCAGCTGAACAATGGAAAGTATTCTGACCTGAATCGGTTGCATGCAGAGATCTTTAAATGTTCTGTGCACAAGATGATGCAACGCCTGGCGGACTTGTTGCAGACTGCTTAGCGTGATCTGTGTATGTATATGTAGTTCCCTGTGTGTGCGCTTTTTGTCATATGTGTGCATGCCTGTATGTTTTATGATGTGTATATGTGTAATTGTTTACACATGTGCATGACTATAAGGGTGCGTGAGTATATAAGTGTGCATGTGTATGCATGGTATGGATCAGTGTGTATGCTATATATATGCGTATGCATGCACATGTGTATATGCATGTGTATATGTGTGTGTACCTATGTATGTGTGTCTGTGGGTGTATATGTGCTTATATACGCGCTTATGTTTGGGTTTGGCAGATGGATATACAATTTGTTAATATATAAATAGTTAAATTCAACCACATTTTGACAACCTCACGCCTAGACCCGAATATGCATCAAGTCCCCTTATTATAAAAATAGCTAATTAACCACAGTATATAAAGCATTCACTCAAACATCGATTCCAACCCAACGAACAGCAAAGCGAACTTATCCATAGATCGTCTCCAAAAAGAAATACATACATTTTAAATGAATTTAATTAAACCAGATCACACTTCGACAACAAGCGTACTGAACAAACTGCATCTCAATTAATCAAGTTACGTTTAAATATATCCTCAAAATTAAAAGCACCCGACCTTAACCTTAAACACACTTAAATAAGTAAAGCTCCAAACATTCCAAAACTTCAGACCACGACTCGACGCATTGACACCTCACCCACTTACCAATCCGCTCAGCAAAAACAGCACACCCACCCCATCTTATACAAAATCCCATTTAAAATCACAAGAATATCAATTTTTTACTTGAACTTAAAATGAAGAGGTCACTACTTCTGTCGAGTACTAAAATATAACTCCCCCCGAAGAAATTCCATTAAGCACCTGCCTGCTCGCCAATATTAATCCCCCTCATCTCTTTACTCTCTCTACTTCACATCACTCTCCTCTTTCTCCCTCATCTAAAAGGCTTCCCTCACCTACTATCAAGAAAGCTGACCAGCACTATACCGAGATTCACACCAGAAGCTAGCCGTCAAACGCATCGTTCTGAATATCATCTTCAGGATTATTCTGCTACCCATATTACTGATTTCGCGGTCTATTACATGCAAATTTCAATGCTCAAATTGTTTTACCCACGGGGATATATACAATAGAAGGTATATCCATCCAACACCTGATACACTGTGTCAACATCAAAAGATTTTGGATTACATCTACCAAAACACACTCAACGCACCAACAAATAAGGCTGCCCCATATACCTTTCGGAAAATCAATAAGGAAAAACCACACTATTTTGTTATATGGGATTAAAGCCTTCTCCCCTGGACCAATATTCTGCGTAATCCTTCCGAGAATGAACTGCCAAGGTTGTATCAAATTCCCTTTTCCTACATATATCTCCATATAATTATCATTCACCACTCAATAAAACTATTTTCAATATTTCTGCTGAAAAGCAAAAAAAGTGTCTATTCAGAGCTGAACATTTTGCTAACCGCATTTCATTTCCTCTGAAAATCCATGGATTAAGAAAATCAACATAACCCCTTCTATATATTCCTTTCGTCAAACAATACACTCATAATTCGAATATATCTATCTATCTGTTGTTTTTTCAGAATTTAAATATAACCACTAAACTTATATGTATATATATATATATATTTACATATATATACGTATATATGTATGTATGTATGTATATCGACACGTATATTTATGTATGTATTTCTATATATATGTTGTAAGTTAATTTTATAAACTTATAAACTAGAGCTAAATTCCATACCATCTTTTAAATCATACTTTTAAACCATTATGAATTTATTTTAGCTACGTTCCTTACACCTTAAGTTAAAACGTATATTTCACTCAAGAGTCGCTTTACTATTTCAAGTAATTTAAATGCAATTTTAAATGAACCAAATAAAAGCCCCCCGACTTTTAGCGAAACAGTAATTAAAAACTTATTGAAGATGACTGAAGAAAATCAGTTTAAATTACTTGCAAAAAAACAGGTTGACGAAAACAACTACAGAAGTTCTGCCCACAAATTGACGTAAATGATGGAATGGCCATTCGTAAAAATGGAAAAAAAAATTCAACAAAAGAACATTAAGCAAAAGCATTCGGCACAATTTAACAACAACACACACACACACACACACATATATATATATATATATATACAGAGAGGGAGAGAGAAAGAGAGAGAGGAGGGAGAGCGATTGTGTGTGTGTGAGCGTTCGTGTGGATTTTAATCTCCAATGTTATATAGAACAGACAGCTACATAATTTATCATTTTCAAAATATTGGTGTGATTTGAGCACAGGAGCCTATCACAGTACCATACCAAAATGTCAACGTGGTGGTCACATTCTAATTATGTCAGAATATTTTAATTTAATAGAATTACACTATATTTCTTTATGAATTCATACAAAATTGCGTCATTAATTTATATTTAAACTAAACATAATAGTCTTAGATTGTCTGTATGGTTTTTATGATGCGACCATTGTTCAGAAGAAATATATGGTCCACTAAAATGTTTAAAGAGTTCTATTTTAAGCTGCCAACATTAATACAGTATTCCACTACAAATTTGTTGTCCGCGTTTTTCAATTGATTAAAGGTGAATCTGATGCGTTCAATCCAATGATTTCATTTGTTTTGTACACTCATATCAAGTTTTTGACTAGTCGTGTGGTTTTTTTTTTACTTTTGGTTGGAACATTTTAGAACAAAAAGTTGGGGGTAAATACCATATCGATTCACTGTTTCTATTGAAAATGAATATTTTAAAGACCAGATATATTAAGCTAATAATTCCGAGTAATTATGCCGAATAAAGATACTGATTAAGACATAAAACCTCGAAATCTCCCAAGGATTCGTATCCAGCAATACCATAACACTCTTTGTTTTCAGAAAATACTCCTTTATAAGCAGATAGATTTGAGATTCAATTAAGGATGTTTATTATAGGTGTTCCTCCATTATGTTTTTAGTGCTTAGATTGCTTATCAATATATAATGTTTTCTCGTTATACGTGTGATAAGCTTTATAGGTATTGCCATTTAAGTTAGATATGATTTCTAAAAAGATGTCTTTTGCAATTTCTAAATATGCTGATTTAAAATTCCAGTTTATTAAATAATCTATGGGGATTTACTCCCAAATGAAAGCATTGTACTTCTATCTTTGTGCATGGATAATGTATCATCTTTATATAATCCTCCATTTAACTTAATTTAAATTTCACTTGGGTAATATGCAACTATACAGAATTATATAAATTTACGTCCACCAATGTTTATATTTGAAAATATTTAAATAACGCCTCAGTAGAAACCCACATACTTAATTTGGTCCGATAATTTATATTTTATATATTTTTTAAACTTCGTTACTTATATTTGTTACAGTTACTATGCTAGGTGCAACTTATCTTTTATTAGGCTATTGTCAAAGTTTCTTTATATATATATATATATATATATATATATATATATATATATATATATATATATTTGGTTGTCCGGAAAATAATGGCCAATTTTAGAGAAATAGTATTTATTAATCAAATAGGTGACACTAGACATTGAAATTAGTCAAAGTATGATCCGTGAACAGCCATGCATTTTTGCCATCTATCAACTAGATCATTTATGCCTCGTTGATAAAAAATTCTTTGGCTTAGATGCTAAGAAATCTTTGAAAAAAGACTCAACCTCTGCATTAGATCTGAAAGTTTTGTTGCTTAAAAAAGCGGCTAAATGCTTGAAAAATGGTAGTCCGTGGGTGAAACATCTGGAGAATAAGGAGGGTGTGGTAAAGTTTCGTATCCCAAGTCTGTGAGTTTCTGCAGTGTCATTCTCGCAACATGAGGCCGCGTATTATCGTGGAGCAGGATTGGACCACGCCTGTTCACTAATGCAGGTCTCAGTTTTCGTAAATGATGATGAATTTCTTCGAGTTGATTGCAGTAAAACTCTGCCGTGATGCTCTGATTAGCATCCAGGAAGCTGTAATGAATAACACCAATTGCACACCACCAAACAGTCAGCATAATCTTCTGTTAGTGAAACTTTGGCTTTGGAAAATGTTTGGGTGGTTCATCACAATCAAGCCATTGACCTGATCGTTTCCGATTATCATAAAGGATCCACTTTTCGTCACAGGTGACTAGTCGGTCAAGAAACGGATAATTAATGTTTCGCAAAAAGAGCATCGCACACACTTCAAAACGTCGAGCTTGTGGATTTTCATTGAGCTCATGTGGGACCCATTTGTCGAGAATTTTCACCTTGCCAATTTACTTCAGATGATCCGACACTGTTGAACTGCTGACACCAAGTTCCCGAGTCATTTCCCTGACACTTTGCCGTGGGTTTTGCTCAATAATGGTTCTCAAATTTTCATTTTCAAGATTAGATGACCGTCCTCTACCTTATTTATCTTTAAGGCTCTCATCACCACTACGAAATTTTGGAAACCACCTTCGTACTGTTCTATCACTTGTGATGCCTTCTCCCCATGCCCTATTGATATTTGCAGTTGTTTGAGAAGCATTGTTACCAAGCTTAAACTCATGCAGGAAAAGTAATCGTAAGTCTTCTGTTCTCATATTCTAAATTATGGGCTCATTCGCTCATAAAACGATTTATGAAAGAAAAAAGGAAGAAATTATTAAAGAGCACATATAAATCAATAATCATGTTGATGTTTACCTGAAATATAATAAAAATCCTATGATAAAATCCAATTTTAAAACAGACTTCCTGAAATCGACATTATTTTCCGGACAACCTAATATATATATATATATATATATATATATATATATATATATATATATATATATATATATATATATATATATATTTGTTTACTGTTTTGGGGGGAAATAATTCGAACAAAGTGCTGGATTAAAAAGAAAACCTTTTTCAATATTAGAACTTAATATTTATGTATCTATTTATTTAAGTGTACAGAAGTTCAGAAAAAAATATTGGTGCCGTCGGTTTAAAGCCCAACATAAAGGAAACCAGTTAATGGTAACACGTAAACAATGTTCGGCTCTCGTCAGCCATGTTGGCGAGAGCCGAACATCGTTTACGTGTTACCATTAACTGGTTTCCTTTATGTTGGGCTTGAAACCGACGGCACCAATGTTTTTCTGAACTTCTGTACAATTAAATAAATAAATAAATAATATATATATATATATTAATATATATATATATATATATATATATATATATAAACCTGTGGATAAAAAATCGTTAGGTATATAGGTTAAGAAGTGTCCTTATACACATTCTTATTTTCCCATATGTGTATACTAGCCTGGGTGCGCAGCGTTGCCCGGGTGTTTGGATGTGTGTGTGTCGAGCAAAAATAGTGGTATCCCTCAGGACGGCTCAACATATTACGCGAAGGCGTAGACATTGAAATACATCTGACGCCTTACCGCTACTTCATGACGCGATCGGAAGTTAGGAACCTGGAAATTAAGTAAAGTCATTACGACCGAAACGATGACTTGCCAAACTGGCGATGCAAACAAAAATCAACAAAAATAAAAACGATCCTCCTTGTAAAAAATTGTTGAGGGTAAAGGAATAAATGTGTTTAGCCAATTTTTCGATATTTGTCGTCCGAATAGTCGGGCTGGACAACGATCCCAATCTCGTAGAAAATCCCCCGGCTCTGTTGAAACTTTTGGTGAAAAATACATACATACATACATACATACATACATACATACATACATACATACATACATACATTTAAACTAACAGGTGCGATTTATATTATAGATTAAGGCATTTGCGTATATGTTTTTATGTCCGTTAACATTAGGTCGGCAATATGCCCTACATCTTGCTTCCCATATAATTAAAAAAAATTGAATATATAATGTGTACTTAAGTTGACCCAGCATGCCACTCTCTTTCTCTTTTTCTCCTTACTCCCAACCCTATCTCATACACACACCACACCATAACACCCACACCATACCACTAACCACTTTTAAAAATTTTGAATTATTCGTCGTTTCTCTCTTTCGACGTCACTTAATTCATCTGCATTGAGCATTGTAATTCATACATGTGCTCATTTAACTGAATTAAAACAACAGCAACAGCAACAACAACAACCATGGCGACGACATACGAATTATCCAAGTAGACAAACGAGAAAGCGTAACCTTACATTTCATATACACGTTTTTTATATGAAATATATTTGTCTTTATGTAAGATAGTGTTTTGTATTGAAAGCAAATACAACATGCATTAAAACATAATTATACGAAGGAGCATTCAATGCATTTAGATTTGGCGGAAAATGCAATATTTTCGATAAACAGCAAAAAAATCTATTCTCATTTAGAATAGAAAATTATATATATATATATATATATATATATATTTATATATATACTCCTACTCTGATATACATATTATACACACACACCCACACACACACGCACACACATATATATATATGTATATATTCCTACTCTGATATATATGCATTATATATATATGTATATATATATATATATATATATATATATACGTATGTATGTATGTTTGTATGTATGTATGTAAGTATGGAAATATAATTGTTTCTCATACTGTATTTTCAAAATTCAATTACGAATTCCTTCATTGTCTCTTTAAAATGCATTATCCATGCTTTATCGTAATCAAAGCCAGTTCGCTCATGAGTATATATTTTAATCTTTTGTTGTTTGTTATAATTTGGGGAAGTATTGGAGTCATAAGTAACCGGGCATTTAACATATTGTTAGTCCGAAGAACGCAAATCTATTGATACTTATGTAATATATCTACATATCTGTATATATGAGTAAGATTGAACGTATTTATGAAATATTTAATATGCATAAATGATGTTTTTCATATACAAGACAAGGCTCTAGACAAAACACGAGGCCAGGATACTAAGGACTTAATAAATATTCCTTAAAGTTCAACGATTATATAACGATAAATGTTAGACTGAATTAGTCTATTTTATTGTTTTATTTATTTATTTGCTTCGTCAGAGGAATAGCTTGCGGATACGTCGTATAACAACAACTATAATGATAAGGATAATATAAGTAAATAAAAAAATATATATTCAATTCACTCATCTCTAAAAGAATTCGAATTATTATATAATGTTAATGAGTCTTGGAAATTCGAAAACGGCAATGTTTTCTCTTTTATCAGAAATATTGCTCAGTGTATTTTAAGTGCTACTGAGAAAAATACGGAAAAGAACATGACTACCGAAAACAACCCCATAATCCACACTGCCTTATAAGTGACAGATAAAAAGTTACGATCGTGTAATTCGATGGGAGTTAATTACTAAAAAATACCTGACTTATATATGGGATGTTCCAAAGGTTTTGGGCGCATTTTGACACTGAATATCCCCTGAACAAATAAGCATTTAAAAACGTATCTAACATATTCAAAAAACTTGTGACTTGAAATATTTTCAAAAATCTTTAATGTGAGAACCGTTGTCTGCACGACACACAGCAAGCCAATAGTCCAATTTTATCCAAACCCGTCCCAGTCGTTATTCGATTTTTCTCTCATCTACTTCTCTGTAAATGGGGGGCATATAGACCAACTACTTCCACCAAGGAAAAAATAATTTCAGGCTTTGTAAGCTGTTGATTTCGGCGGCCACGGCATGGGATACGTTTTTGCCAAATACACGTTGAACAAGTGTCTATAATTCGATTTTTGCAAATTTAAGCACACAAAACATCTGAAAAGAAATGAAAAAATTGAAATGAAGAAATCTGAAAAAACATTTAAAAAAACAAATCTTACGACATACTTAATACATTTAGCTTTTAAATGGCGTCACTGTCATCTTACTACCATCTATATTTAAGTAAATATGAGCAAGTGATAAAAAAGTGTCCAAAAAGAACAAATTCAAATATGCATTTTAATGCTCATACGTAGAAGACAGAGTATGTTGTCCTTCTCATCTGCAAAGTCCCTTATTACACCGAATGATATTTTCTGGAGAAAGTTGTATAATATCTTTATAGTAGATAAAAAATACATTTTTATAAACACAGTTACAATTATCTTAATAAATCAGTAACACAAAATGTGATTTCATTTCTATTTAATAAACAGACAGTGGGCATGGATAATGCATGGTTGGATATGAAGATTGGGTTCGTGTATTAATCTTTATATCTTATGAAAAAAGGACAAACCTGGAATTTTAAAACAGAATCCGACGTGTCGATTTTAATTAATTGAAGCGGCGATTTATATTAAAATATTGTGTTTTATAAGAAGTAGGCACGGATGAATAGAAGTATAAATTCAAATTTTGTCAACATTGCAATATCGCTGCTATATATTCATATGCAAATAAAGTAAAACAAAAATAAAGCCAGTTGTTTTCATTTAAATGTATTTGTTAAACTATAGCATACGCCTTAAAATAATTAAGTATGAAAAATTATGATTGATTTTAATACAAATTGGAATAAAATTAATGACAGTTCTAAATGACGTACTGACAGGAGAAATACTTTTCCATTGGAAACCCACTGGTTGAAATACGATATTAATTTTAAGATTTAACGGTTAGAAAAACGATAATAATTTAAGATTTTACGGTTAGAAACACGATAATAATTAAAGATTTAACGGTTGGAAAAACCAGAAGAGTGTGGATTTTGTTTCATAAATATAGCTGCTTATTAAAAATAAAATTTAAATAATTTATTTTTGTTTAATCAAAAAATATCTATCTATCTCTAATATATATATATATATATATATATATATATAATTCAAAGGAGATTAGAATAATAGTCTAAAGAGCTAAGTGTATTTTAATGTAATAGTGAAATTACTAGTTTAATTAAAATACAGGAAATGCTCGTTGTAATTTAGATATATAATAAGCTCGATAGTTAAATGTCCTAGAGCTAATTCAATATATATATAATTATTTTCTGTTATAATAATTATATACCTACAGACGCTAGTGTTTCATCCTTTCGGGAATCTTCAGTGCAGGGTGTCACGATTACTACCAGTCGAACGATTCGAACCCCGTATCACGAGACATCTCTGGCTCGATTAGCGGAGACCTAATCCATTCGGCTACCATTAACCGCTTGAAATAACGTTGAATTTTAAACATCTTAATTTTAAGTGTTCATTTACTTCAGTCAGACAGTAATCTAATCGTTATACGATGATCTACACATATATAAATATATTATATACCTATATATTCTAAACCGGATCCTCTAACCTCATAAAAATAACATTTAAAAGTAAATGCAAAAAAATATTTCATAGTTTAATGTAAACTGATTAAAAACATTTCCTTTATTTCGACAGACGCGCAAAACTGTAATCATACTTATTAACATCATTTTTACTTAACGCAAAACAGTCCATATTATGTCAAGACTAATCAAGCCCCTGGCATAGAAGAGGACTACAAAATAAAAAAAACACAAAAAAAAACAACAAAATACCAAATTTTCAATTTGCTGAAAACTAATTTTATTATTCGACAATTTAAAAAAAAAGACCATGTTATTTTTTAATAGATGGTATTATTTATTAAAAACGATTCAGCACCTGGCTCGTCTTCCGAACTATAAGATTTTAAATTTCTATTGATTCTAGTTGGATGTTAAATAATTAAGTCCGTTCTAAACCTAAAAGTTACCACACCTGGACGTTGCCCACCTTGCTTGCTTTCGTTTTACATCAATACTACTTTCAAGGTGTGTCTTATATAACCAAGTTTCAGATTCTTTGATGAGACCAAATAGAATTCAGACGTTATTGTTGATTACTGATTACTGGTGTTAAAGCGGTCATCCGATTAAATTCTATCATTAAGGTTTACTCAATGAGTCTTTTGCCAGTCAGTAATCTTATAGGATTTTGAAATGTTTTTAACAGTGGCGATGCCCAAATCATGAGATCCAGTCCATTAGCGACAAGTGACATTATACATATTTTATGAATTCTACCTTTAATATTTTTGGCAATCTTCTTGTAATAGAAAAATAATCAGCTTTTTCAAAAACTGGTTTACTTTAAATAGAGATGTTAATCTGGATATTTGATAAACGTGATGAAAAACTAATCGTGTTCTGGGAGTACTGTAAGAATAGACCAGAGACTATGAAATCTACTGAAGCGATTATTTAAATATACTAATAATATGCTTAATTTTTCATAGAACATTAAAACATACAGTATATATATATATATATATATATATATATATATATATATATATATATATATATATATATATATTCAAGAGGGTTGCCCGCCGTTGTATGTAGACATGTCATATTTCGCCTACCACATGCATTAACGAATGCATGATATCATATGTCTTTACATTATGTGTGACGTCATGTACGACGTCAGTATTTATGACATCACTTTATATGACGTCAGGTTCTATGGCACCATCATCTTTTATGACATGTATAACACCATGGTATTATATATGTTGTGACGTCATCTATAATATACATCTAACCCGTCTGTTTAAATGTATTTATATGTGTGTGCATGTATGTATGTATGTATGTATGTATGCCTAATAATTTCGACAGAGACGCTGGATTTTCACAAGATAGGTTTGGGACGGGAAATATCGAAACATTGCCCAAAAGCATATTTCTTTCACCTTCATTTTTTGCTAGTAATCGTATCGGTTGGATTGTCTTTGCCTAATTTTAACGTTCCGAATTTTGGTTGCATCATTGAGTAGCTGTAAGGCGTCAGATTTTCTTTCACTTTTTTCCGCCTTCGTGTCACTGTTTTTTATTTAGCTCTACAGGCACCTCAAAACACACGGAACCGAAGCTCGTCTATTATATAAAGGGCAGATGGGCACGAGCGTATATGCATTTCCACGAAAGGCTTTTGAAATGTTCTTCTCGCGTCGGTTAGATTCCGTGAGAAGTTTTCGCATACTTCCCAGATCTTAATATCTCGCATTCGCAAACGGACAGAATTCCCACGTGCCGTCGTCGCCAGTTTTTTTTCTCGTATAAATAAAGCAACACTATTGGAACGCAACCGCCTTGCCTTGGAACCGATTTGGATACTGATGGTACGAGAACAGGTCGCCTGTTCTTGTAAGTAAGTAAAAATGAGATAGGATAGTCCGAGTATTCAAACCTGGGAAGCTACGTTTGGAATTAAGATTCCGGAGAATTCCGATCATGAGTTTATAATAAATTATACAGATATGTTATTGAAAAGGAATCCGTTGTTTAGAAATGTTATTGAAAAAGGAATTTGATGATTCAATAGAAAATGTTGGAAAATAGGTTAGGCAAAAAATTCGGTCTACCGAATGGGATAAACATGTGAGGAACAGTGCATGTTTTAGACACGGGATCGATATGCACGTTGTTTGGCGATACAATGACGATATTGGTAAGAGATGAGTTGTCAATATAGTTAGAGCTTTAGTGAGACAAAGGGATATAGGCCAGATAGTGTCGAGAGACGGCCGGGGCAGCGTCGAGACAGAACTGACATTGGGGAGAAGGACCCCACCTTTGGACGCGAAAGGGTGGAAGTAGAAATAATGTAAGACTTTGAATTCCTTGATGTGAAACCATTGACCGGTCAAGAAATAAAGGACGTCATCATATTTTGTAACTACTGTCTTGTGTTATGTCATTCTACAAACAAGGTGTTGTGAATTTCTGATGTAATCAATCTAAGGGAGCAATTTGCCTTCATTGGGGCGCTTTAGATCCCCCAGGGGCCCGAGGAGGGCAGAATAATTATGCTATGACCGTTTTAATACATCCCGGGTAGCGACAAATATTCCGAGGAAATAGAGAATATAAATATATATTTTATTTCATTGTCAAAATAGATATTGTTTGAAAGTCAGAGAAATATATTTTGCATTTACAATTGGTGACAGGAACTTAGAACAATAACATAACATTGTCTGACCTTGGCGAACTCCAAAGCCAGATGTCAGACTGACTGGGATGACCTTAGGGTCCATGTGAATTTAATGTATCTGTAAATCTCAGATCACAAAAATGGATGATTTCACACCCGCACAATCTGGGGTTTCCCGATTCCGTGGCGTGATCTGATTGGCTTAGGAGAGACTTCCAATCCCGACCATACACCGTTATTAATACGAGTGTCGCGCGGAAACTAGCCAGCTTCGAAGCTGGTTCCGAATGAGAGTGTGCCCGTCACTCGAAGTAAACCACTGTCTCCCTGGAGACGCGACTCCTCCTCCTCCTGCTCCTCCTCCTCCTCCGCCCGTATGACGATGTCTGTAAAGAGATTTGAGACTTTGAAAACTTACTAATAACTGACGATAGGTGTAAAAGCATTGTACATTATTTTGTAAAATTATTCTTTAGAGTAGAATTCTTGTGTCTGTTATTCGTTCAGCCTGCGGCTTCGATATCCGCTTTCAGCATATAGGATTCAATGTAACAACCCCAAAGAAGGACCAGACGCATATAGGTAATGTGTCTTCATCATCTTAAGAATGGGTTTCCCTCTCAGTATCAAGAAATAATAATGCCCCCTCCTGTGATAAAATATTGATAATCCCCATCTCAAAAATATACGTGAGAAGAAAATATATGTGTTATAGAAACACTCTCAAACTATATACATGCCTCTCTTATATATATATATATATATATATATATATATATATATATATATATATATATATCCCTCATCCGAAGTGAAGTACATGTCACTGTCACATTGAAATGTAATCCATCTCTCTCTAATACGAACCACAAAAAAATATAAAATATCCGTCATCTCTCTAAATATAACCCTTATGCAACATTATGGGAGGAAGCTTGGTTTCACCAACATAAAAAACGATCTTGTGTCTAATTTGCCTTTGTAGAGAAACAAAAGAATAATACGAAAGAAAGCTGGAAGTTTAACTGGCTCCCAGCCAGGTTTGAAAGCAACGTTCATTTTTGCGCCTGCGTGGCGAGTTCTAAGTTTCTTTAACTTTATTACCGGCACGTTGGATTTACCGTCCTCTTTGGCCTGATTGTTAGCGAGGAAGAATAATTACCCTTCGAGTTCGATCTCACCTCTCCTTCTGACTTTGTACTTTTTTTAATTACAACACATTTAATTCAATATCCTCTTTTTTCATGTTCTTTTCTTGCGTCGCCTTCCTACTACCACATTTATTATTATTATTATTTGTTTTTTTTTTCTTTTTGCTCAACGCGCCTTTTATCACTCGAGCACGCTGGGCACCTGGCTAGTTGTAGAAACCCATACAAAAGGCAGGAATGCGGATTTATGAGACAACGCTAAAAAGAAGAAAATATCCCGTATTGGTTGTCATTTAACAAATTAACTTATTAGAAACAATAATGCGTAGTTTTTTTTTAAATTGGTTCTGTCCATCTATAACATAAAAATGGCTTCTACTTGTCATGTTTTTTTCTGTCCATTTATTTAGAATTAGAAGCTATCTTGTATTTTTTGCACATATACTTTTATTTTCTTATTTTAATATTAAAGACGCTTTAATTTCTACTATCTGAGAATCTATACAAGTTGATATATTGTATCCATTTCAAAAATCCAGGTAGTCCTCGACGGTCGCACATCTAAACAATATGATATAAATGCGGGAGTGCCCCAGGGTTCTATCCTTGGACCTCTATTGTTCCTGATATTCATAAATGACCTCCCCGACAACATTGCCTCTGAGATGGGTATATATGCTGATGACACTACACTCTATGGCAGACACGACAGGAAGACGAATGAACACATTTCTAAAGAAATGGCAGAAACACTAGAGGAAGACCTCCAATCTGTAGTGGAATGGGGACAAAAGTGGTTGGTCGCGTTCAATGCTGCCAAGACTAAACTAGTCTCATTCAATAATTACAAGAAACCCTCTCTACCACCAATAGCAATGGCCAACGACTCTTTATCTGAGAGTCCATCTTTCAAACTCCTTGGCCTAACGTTCACAGGAAACATGAGTTGGAACAATTACATTGAAGGCATTGCCAGGGCCGCTGCAAGAAAGGTAGGCTCTCTCTACCGTGCTAGAAAACTACTAACACCCGAAAGTATCCTGTACCTCTATAAGGCCACCATTCGCCCATGTATGGAGTATTGCTGCCACATCTGGGCTGGTGCATCTGCTACTAGTCTCTCGCTCCTTGACAAGGTTCAAAAGAGAGTCGCAAACCTGATAGGCCCTGAACTGGCATCTAAGCTTCAGCCTCTGTCCCATCGACGAAATGTTGCATCCCTCTGCCTTTTCTACAAGTATTTTAGTGGTGAATGCTCTGATGAACTGCAATCACTTGTGCCCCCACGACGCGAGCACCCTCGACAAACCCGACAGGCTACTAGATCCCACCCCCACACTGTAGAGGTCCCTAGATGTAAAAGATCTTTTTACTCCAATAGTTTCTTCCCCAGAACCGCAAGACTCTGGAATTCCATTCCAGGTCCCTGCTTCCCCAACAGTACTGACGTGCAGAAGTTCAAGTGTAACGTGAACCGACACCTTGCTGCCCAAATCCCTACATAGTACCCCAGTAGTTGTTGCCCCTGATAGTAGCCCCCTACACCAAAGTGGCAATTTGCCTTGTTTGGGGTGAAAATGTAATAAAAAAAAAACAAAAAAAAAAACAAAAAAAAACTTCTATTTATTTGCTGAATTATATTCTATTTGTCAGTTCACGGCGACTGCTTTTTCTATGATTGTGCCTTTATTTCTTCAGGGTAAATATTCTTTTCTTTGTTAGCCTCTATTGATCGGAATCTATTTTTATTTGTATCTGGATTGTTTGAAAGTCAATAATTCACGTTTTTGTATTTTTTCAATAAACAAAATACCTGTTATATACAACTTTCAAGTTTTCAAATAACAGCCATTTTTTTTTTAAGATACAATGGTGAAATGATGC
>NC_136508.1:54120249-54162749 GCF_053919585.1 Euprymna scolopes
TATATATATATATATATATTTAAAATATATACAGAGGTGTCGTCTTTTACGATTCATTTCTCTGTTCCCCTCTCCGTTTTCTCTGTCTTTCACTCTCTTCCACTGTCTCTGTTTCCTTCCTTCTTTCTTACTCTTTTTTTCACATTATATATATTATATATAATGAATATATATATATATATATATATATATATATATATTATATATATATATATATGTATTATATATATATATAATGAATATATATATAATGTATGTATATATATATATATATTTAATTAAATAGTATTATTTTCCTTTTTAACTTTCATCAATATAGAGCTATGTGTAAACACTACCTCTTAAAACCTTTTACGTTAGCCGATTCTAGTTACTACTAAAGCGTGTTCCCATTCCAAAATACATACATTTATTCACGCTTTAGTTTTATACTTTTTTCATGTGCAAATCATTTTCTGAATTCATAGACCCCACGAGGGCGTATGCAAGTCTTTTAATTCCATGCCAGTTCCTCTGCCGCCGTTACCCCAAATCACCGTAGGTGACTTTACGATACGTTGCATGTTTTGATTTTAATGTTAGCCGTGCTTTAAATTCTTATGCATAAAATATTACAATTACATGTCAACTTAATAAATGCTCCGGTATACTCTATCGTTCATTAGACTAACAGTGTACCCATAAACTACCAGATCATTAGACATATTATGCTTGCATATGCTGCTTTAAGACTAAAAGATGGTTACATTAATAAACATCTTTGCTTCATCCAACATGGCTATCTGGGTATACGACTAGCATGGAACATTAATGTGTTCTGACTTCGTTTGGCTTTCTTTAAGTTGATTACACTATACATTTGTATCAGCTTCATAGGATTCCTTGACCAGTGGCCAACAAAACCGCATAGAACGATGACGTTATCACTCTTAAAAAGACGATATGATTCTATTTCCATTTCATGATAACCAGATTGCTTTATCTGTTGCAGATCGTCTACTATTTTGGTAGTTGTGTACAAATCCCAAAAGCTATACTGCGCCTTCTATCATGTCTGAAAGTGAAACAATGTTCAACAATCGAGATGGAAGTTACGCCGCTGTAAAATATCATGCTTTCTTCTGATTTAAGTCATGGAAACACACTAAAAATACATCGCTGGATTGACACGGATTACAGGGTGATGAACTCAAAGTTTTCAGCCGCGGTTATTGTCAATAGTGTGACTTCAAGTGAAGAACACATAATACCATTTCACATTTTTCAATTCGGCTTGAATGTCAACACCTAAGTGTATTCGGATAGGTTGAAGAATGTGATTGCCATAAGTATAGATTTATGCGTAAACTTAAAGAATTTACTTCAAAACTGCTCAATATGTAGGTAGAGCTATGTCGATTAAGCTGCACTGAATATTCCACGTTTCATTCACACAAGGACACTTCAGGCTTATGCGCAAATTCTGTGGTTGTTTATCGTTTTTATATGTTTCTCTTCTATTGAGATTTTAGTTAGCCAATCAGCTTTCTAGTATCCAGCGCGCCCTTCCTATAAGCCAATTGGCATGCATTTATCGGACAAAGGATCTGTTTTAAAACTATTTTTTTTTAAATAATAATAATAATAATAATAATAATAATAATAATAATAATTATAAACCACCCCCGAACAAGAACAATCATACTATAAATAAAAATATTGATAACGAACAAGATAAATGCAACTGTAAACACTGCACACTTTGCCCAGTTCAAAATAAATGTCAAATCAAAAGCGTAGTTTAATATATATATATATATATATATATATATATATATATATATATATATATATATATATATATATATATATATGTATGGACAATGTCAAAGCATTATTAATTCACAGCTCAACGGTTAGAAGCTCCGACTGTCTTTTAGGAGGTCGGGTTTTGCTCCTGGAGCGTGGAAGTTGCTAGTCTAGTTGCACTCATTAGCAGTGAAACAGTACTGTGTGTGGATGATAATGCTCCCTATATTAGGTTGGGAATATTGGGAAATGATATAGAAATTACAATTAGTTTGAGTTAGTTGCCTGTCTAGCCGCACTGATGAGTATATACTGACAATGATGCATATATATATATATATAAATATATATATATATATATCACTGTTGACATATATATATATATCTATATATGTATACATATATATATATATATATATATATATATATATATATATAAAGTCGTCGGTGTCAGTGATATATATATATATATATATATCACTGAAACTGATGGCAATATTTATGTATATAAATATATATGTATATATATATATATATAGTCATCAGTGTCAGTATGTAGTCATCAGTGTGGCTAGATAAGCAACTACCTAACGCTATATATATATATATATATATATATATATATAATTTTTTTAAACTCATTATTTATTTACTCATCTATTTTTGTGTCTATATGTGGGTGTGTTTGTTGTCTGTATATATATATATATATATATATATATATATATATATATATATATATATATATATATATATACGTGTGTGTGTGTTTGTCTGTGTGTGTGCGCGGGTGTGTGTGCGTAATTGTATGCATTCATATATATGTATGCATGTGTATACATGTGTATGTATTTAACGTATTTTTCTTTTCATTTAATTCGCTTCCTTTAATAACACCTGCTAATAATTTTATTCTTAAGTAATAAATTTTACATTTCAGTTGACCATATTTTGCTTTAAATTTGGCACCTTTTCAACATCATCTTGTCTGAGTCATTTAAACATTGGCTTTTCTATTCTAAAATTAATTCAGTCACCATTTTTTCTTCTTCACTCATATTTCTTAAATTAGCCCAGCCTTGACAGTCGTGCTGTAAATTTCTTCCAATTCTTGTTTCTACGCACGTCTTATCTTTTTTTAAATAATATTATTTGAACTCATTCCCCTTTCCTTGTACCGATTTGTGAATTATCCCACGGATTTTTGCCTTTTGGATTACTTTGGACTATCTTCCAATTCCTGGATACCCTTGGATGTTACTTGTGGAAATGGAAATTTAACCAACTTTTTTGGATTCGCGATTAGTGGATTTTACCGTTATTGAATATTGTACCCTTCAATTTTCTCGTCACGATATCCCCCTCTGCTTCAATATTTGTTACTAAGTAAGATCAATGACTTACTTGTAGTTTAATTAAGTAGTTTAACAAGCAAAATCCGATCCCGTATTTTGCTAAATCTTATCCTCTTACTGAAAAGAAAGTATTTATTCGGAACTCCGCGGATTAACGACTATCTTCTTATTTTTGTTTACTTTTTAAAATTAAATGTGTGTTTACCTCTTTCTCAAAGTGTTTTTTAACATGTTTTATTAAATAGTTGTTCTTTTATATACCTATATATATATATATATATATACATATATACATACATATATATATATATATATATATATATATATATATATATATATATATATATAGCAATCAGTGTCAGTATATGCTCATCAGTGCAGCAAGACAAGCAACTAAGATAATTGTACCACAACCACAGGCCAGGATTGAATCCTGACAGCCCAAACGACAATCGGAGCTTCTAACTGTTGCGCTATTCGACTCCTGCTATGGAACTAGGGAACTGGTTGGCTAACTAAAAACTCAGTAGAATGTATTTAAAAAGACAAGATAACCACAATTCTTTGAATAAGCCTGGCGAATCCTAGCGTGGATCAATATTCTCTCTAGCTTAATGGTCATATATATTTTTATAAATTACTACCTAGCTCTAACTATGTATTGAAAACTGGTGAAGTGATGTAAATACTTAAAGTTTACGCATAAAATTATATCTTCGTATATTAATTCATGTGATTAAATGATGTAGATATATATATATATATATATATATATATATATATATATATATATAATATAAAGCTGGATGTGTGTTTGTGTGTGTGTGTGTCTGGTCAGGAATAGGCTCCTATATGGTTGACTATTTTAAAAACTGATTCCATATAATGATAGAAGATGTATCGAGACACAGGAATGGGTGTGGTTGATCTGTCAAAACGGTGGTCCATTAAAATTGTGGAGGCTGCGTTCGCGCCTGGTCCACAAAGTATGAAAATAAAAAAAAATAGAAAAAAAACGTTTACAAATATTTTTGATATAGATGTACATAAGAATACTTTGATAAGTATGTTTTAACTTAAATAGGGATAGTATAATAAAATTGTGGGGTCTGCGTTCGCGCCTGCCCTCCATAGAATGAAAATAGGCATACATTTTTAATGAAGACTTTTCATATCTATCTGCGTAAGTATACTTTGATAATTATGTTTCAGCTTGAAGAAATATGTTATAATAAAATTATGGTGTGTTCGTTCGTGCTTTACCTCCATAGAATGGAATCATGTCACAAAGTTTAACAAGTTTTTTTTTAATATACATCGACAGAATGTTGTGATAAGTGTTTCAGTGTGAACAGGTATGGTATAATAAATTATGGGTTTATCTATTTTATTTTTATTTTCATCATATTTTGCTTTGGTTTCGATACCTCCAAATTCGAAGCTATCTCTTTACAACCCTTCCTTTTTATAAGCTATCATACTTCAATAAATCAGAGTCCATTTTCTGTAGGCTGTTTTTGAACCCAGTTAACGACGGGTACTTTTGCTAGTATATATATATATATATATATACATATATATATATATATATATATTCATGCAAACATTATTAAAAACAACAGAGATACCTTGCTTAATAATTCTTTTTTTTTCATTTTTTCGATCTTTCGTAAGATTTTTTTAACTTCAAGATTGAAGGTATTTACAAATGTTCCATGGTTCACACGAGCGCTTTCGATTCTTTCTTGAATCATCATCAGGTGAAGATAAAATATTAAAAATAAAAGTGAAATATAATGTTACGAATGATAAAAGGAATCAATGAAAAGTCGATTAAGATATACATTTACGCGTGATAAAAAACTTGAGTGATAAAAAACGGAGAGATGATAATTTCAATTTCATGTTATGAATGCATGAGAACAGTCATCGTAACAATTAAATTTGCAATTCTCTGATTATTTCAGGCGGAATTTAAAAAAAAAACCTTAGGAGGCATTACGTTGAGAACGTGACTCGGAAATACTAAATACGTGGACTGAAAACCCGTATTCTTTTCTTATTGATACACGCTTTATTATACTAGACAAAGAATAATAGTATGTTTGTGATACGAAATGTATACTCACTCTCACTCGATCAATCGATTCGTCACTTCACGGGGATAGTATCAATCTTGATAAAATCAATGTCCACATCTTCTTTTCTATTTATTTTACAGCTTTGAAATAAAATGTGTGTAATAATTTATTTTTCATTATCTCCTACTCAAACTATTTGCCGAATTAAACATGGATTTTCTAATCTGTCATTTTTTTTTTCCGAAAAGCCAATATGACGCCCCTGTATCCGAATATAAAAAAAAAAAACACACAAAAAAGAAGACGGAAATACTTGGATTCCATATACGAATAACCCCAGCCGATGGCCATAAGATATGTTTCCATCTGCTAGATTCCCAGGATATTAATATGCAGGAATATCTATGACGTCCGCAGAAACACACACGCACACACACACACACACACACACACACACACACACACATACACACACACAAACACACACACACACACCCACATATATATATATATATATATATACACACATATTGGGCTTCACTTGATTTATCCCTTATCGTACATGATCCGTCGATTCCTTTTCTTCAAGAGACTTCTCACTTCAAATATTTCGCTTTCAGCCAAATAGAATTTCCACGCGAATTAATAGCGTTACTTATGTCTTTATATCCGATAACAAGAAACACAGCACGCGAGCGAAACTTTTTTTAAACATATTGCCTCAGCATATGAAATAATGATACATTTACTTTCGAAACCATTAATATTCTATGAACGATATCAACACATAAGAAAACGGAAGATTCATAATTAATATAACGCACTACTTAGCATTAATACTTTATAATTATTTAAAAAAAATACAAAAAATACGATGCGATTATCAAGGTTTGCCTACAAAATTCATTAGATCATTTATAAATGTGGATATAACACCAGCTTAAATTATCCATATTGTAAGTGAATGGCTGCCGTTTACACTGGCTTCACTAGCTCCATTGTTGGCGACTATAGCGTGATTGGCTCTTATAGAAAACAAAAAAAAAATATAAACTTGTTAAAAATTAGGTAATAGTTACAGAAGACACTGATAGGTATATACTGGCATCCATGAATATAAAACTCGAACGAAGTCAACTATTGAAGAATATACTGTCACCAATTTACATGTGCCAACTAAAAATACGAACACAATGTTATTAGAAGAATTGAGAAGCAAATCAAAATTGGTAATAAAACATATCATATATAACATTATATTGTAATATGAAAATATGGTTTCAGTAAGTGGTATTTATGCAAAGTGCATTTTGGTAAAGAAAGTTGAGTGGTTATTCAGAGATTTATAGGTGTGTATGTTAATGTGTTTATAACCAGACACATATGTGTGTGTCAGTAATAGACGTATGCAGATATTTGGTAGCGTGATGCTTATTCTGTTGCTTTACCTGGGTCTAATAGTGTCTATACTTGAAGAACTTTTAGAAGTAGTTGAATAGAGTATTATAATGTGTTTATCTTAGCATAAGGATAGAATTGAAGGTTAAGGTAAGATTGAAAGTGATAAAAGGAATTCGATAAAGATTAGATGTACGATCACTGGATGTTGAGCTGATCGAGGAAAAAAACGTTTTTATCTCTTCAGCAAATTTGTCTTAGTAGTGCTAAGATTAAAGAGATATAAAGTAGGAGGATAGTGACATGGGTTGTGAGCTGTTGAGGATCCAGCATAGTCGACTTTATATAGGTAGCAAGATTCTCTTATTATAGTATCTACAATATGTACATAAAATAATTTTCTTTTAGGATTATTTTATCGATATATAGCTTAATTCTTCTGTGATACGGAGTGCTTTTATTTTTACTTTAAAAATACCTTGTTCTGACAGCAGAGTGAAATTAAATGTGAAGTGTGGCATTGGATATTTTCATTACTGCGACATAGCAATTCCGTATATACTATTAGTTTAACTTATCAATCAATATATCGATTTCGAAATATCGCTACAATAAAAAAGAAGCACTCAAATGTTTACGAATATTCTCATTAATTATATTTGAAAATAATGTATTTTATTAAAAGAAAATGTGCGAAAATAATGATATTTTCTTAATTTTTTTAGTGAAAGTACTTACAACTCGCAACATCTCTTCTATGAGAAAGAGGTTGCAGGGAAGAGAAAAGGGCATCTCCCACAAGGCTATGAAGTCTATTTTGAATTCTGTTAATAAGTCCTTTGTAGCAGCTCCTGCCCGAATGTGGCAACGGTATAGATTGAAGCTCAGTCGAGCACTTGCCATGAAAATAACGATAAAGCAGAGACAAACTCGCTAGGTTGCAGGAGAGAGAAAAGGACATCCCCTACGAGGCTACAAAGTATATTTTGAACTCTATCAAGGCAGGACAAGTCCTTTCTAGCAGCTCCTATGTGGCAACAGTATTCCATCCTTGGACATACCTGACTCTTATACAGATAGAGAATTGCATCAGCAGTGAGATATCTACTGGATCGATAGAAGGATCCGACCATTTTTCCAGTGCCCTTTTTGTTATTATTTAAGATTTCTAAGCATGAGTTTATTGTAAGAAACAATATATATGCTTATTATTAACACCAATGATTGTTACAGAAATTTTTTTAAAGAAAATTTTAAAATATTTTTTACAACAGATATTAAAAATAAACGGAAAAATCCACTCATTATTTAAGAAATGCATAAAAAAAAAATTTATACAAAATTGTAGGTTTAGGGATTTAATTCAGGCTACGCTCGGCTTAATCCGGTGATTTAAGGTTGAGCTTTAACTACAATTAAAGTAATATCCGGAGGATCCGGTTCACATTTAGCAAGAGTAGTATTCTTTTTAATTACGTCATCTTTTCATTATTTGAGTGGATTATTAGCGATTGCAAACCAACAAATTTAACCAAAATGCAAAAAAAAATTTAAAAAAAATCAATATTTAAAGATGTTAATGGGAGCTAAATTCTAATACAAAGTTCTAATATATCGATTCCCTTTATTGCAAATACTCAAGAGAAATACTAAACCGAATCATTACCTAAATGGTTTGGATATGGTTTTCCTTTTTTTATTTTACTATATTCAGCAAATTATTATTATAAGCTACCAATTTCTGCAATTAGGTTGAAATTCCAAAATTCAAGTTTCACTGGATTCACATCTAGGACTAGGAAATAAAGTTTAAGGAAACAATTACTTATATATATATATATATATATATATATATATATATATATATATATATATATATATATATATATATAACTACTTCATTTACTCATATAAATTTAATATACGAAAGTATAGATTTATGCGTAAACTTTAAGTATTTACTTCAAAAGTGCTAAATACGTAGGTAGAGCTAGTTAGTAATTTATAAAATATATATGGCGATTAAGCTACACTGAATATTCTGCGTTTCATCCACTATAGGATTCGTCAGGCTTATGCGCGAATTTTGTGGTTGCTTCTTGTTTTTATATATGTTAAGGATTTCTAGGTAGCCAATCAGCTTTCTAGTATCCACCGCGCCCCCTTCTATCAGCCAATGGGCATGCATTTTATCGAACAAAGGATCTGTTTCAGAACTAGGTTAGTGGTTTTAGGTAGATCTTTTCCTTCCTTTTTTATATATATATAACTATACATATGTGTACACACATAAATGCACATATATATATACATATATATATATATATATATATATATATATATATACATATATGTGTGATCGTTTATGTATATTTATGTTTATTTAATTTATTTATTTGTTAGTTTTCTATTGTTATTGTTAGTTTTAAAGCTATTTTCTATCGCTATCCTAGAGTAAGTTTTATTTTGTGAACACAGTTGTTTGCTATTTCTCGTCTATAGTTTAATAGATTTTGAGGTTCTTTAAAGTACAGGATAACAATTTTTTCATGAAGACATAATTTACATGGGTCGTCTAAATGTCTGCATATGGTAGCTGGTCTCATTATTTTCCATTCGACTACCGGCGAATGTCCGCTTTCTTTGAGTTCCCAGTATTTATTCGCTAGTGTTGTTTTTATACGGTGTTTTTTTATTTTTGAATGTGCTTTTGTGGTCATAGTATCGGGTTTTGAAATCTAGGGAAGTCATGCCTATGTCATATTTCTTGTTATTCGGGTTTTCTTTCGCAAATATTGTTGCTTGATAAATTACACTTTTTGTTAGACATTTATTTTGGACTGGGTAAAGTGTGCGGTGTCTACAATTGCATTTATCTTGTTCGTTATTAGTATTTTTATTTATGGTATGGTTGTTCTTGTCCGGGGTTGGTTTGTTATTATTATTATTATTATTATTATTATTATTATTATTACTATTTCTGCTACTGTTGGTTTTATTTCTGTCATGGTGTCTACTTTTTTATTGTTTATTTTGTTGTTGTTTACATTGTTTTCATTTAGTATTTTGTTATTATGTGCTTTAATTATCATCTCTAAATTTTCGCAACAACTGTAAGATAACTTCAAGGTATTTTTATTGAAGATTTTGTGTAAGGGGTTGGTTGCGGGAAAGTGTTTTTCAATAAGATCTAGAAATTTCTTGCCAAGTTTTGTTTTTAACATTTGATTGTATGGGGCCGTATACCAAATTATTGTTCTTTTTCTTCTATTTTTAATTTTATTATAGTTTTTGGTGTTTTGTTGCTTATATTTGATATCGATATTTTTGTATCCACTATTATTTAGGGTGGTTTCGTAGATATTGGTTGACCTGTTAAATGTATTTTCATCGCTTGAGTTATTACTGAGTCTACTTACGATCGAGTTAGAAATGTGTTTTATAATTGATGGTGGGTGATTGGACTTAGGGTTTACGTAAATTGGAGTAGCGTTTTCTTTTAAGTATGGTTCGTATGTGTTTTTATCTAAGTTTAACGTGACGTCCAGAAAGTTTGTTATTTTTATGTTAGCTGATACGCCCGCTTTTATGCCTAATTTTTTCATTTCTTTGTGTATGATTTTCTTAAAGTTTTCTCCCTTGACTTTGTTGGAGTTTTTTATTATAGCTAGTCCGTCATCTCTATATAGGCCGATATCCGTAGTATCGAATATGCTTGTGCGGGTATATAGAATGAATAATCCCACAAGATCTGATGCCTCTGCAAAGTCTCTGGCACCCATCGCCAAATCGAACGAATTTTTCATTTTAGTTTTTATCCATTGGTTATTGTTATTTATTAGAACTGATTTTCTACATTTTTTTATGATGTTGATTTCTTCTGAGGATATATCAGTGTATGCCTCGGCAAATTCTAGGGCAATGTTAAAAAGTTCTTTGGATTTCGAGGAATTATGCCTCCATGAAAAAATTGCTATCCTGTACTTTAAAGAACCTCAAAATCTATTAAACTGTAGACGAGAAATATCAAACAACTGTGTTCACAAAATAAAACTTACTCTAAGATAGGGATACAAAATATCTTTTAAACTAACAATAACAATAGAAAACTAACAAATAAATAAATTAAATAAACATGAATATACATAAACGATCACACATATATGCATATGTATATATATGTGCATCTATGTGTGTACACATAGGTATATTTATATATATATATATATATATATAAAAGGAAGGAAAAGATCAACCTTAAACCACTAACCTAGTTCTAAAACAGATCCTTGTTCGATAAAATGCATGCCCATTGGCTGATAGGAGGGGGCGCGGTGGATACTAGAAAGCTGATTGGCTAACTAGAAATCCTTAACATATATAAAAACAAGAAGAAACCACAAAACTCGCGCATAAGCCTGACGAATCCTATAGTAGATGAAACGCAGAATATTCAGTGTAGCTTAATCGTCATATATATTTTATAAATTACTATATATATATATATATATATATATATATACATGCACATACACATATATATGAGGGTATATATCCCTCTATAATTTATATATATATATATATACCAAATTATAGAGGGATTTAGAGCGGAGGTATAAAAGGTTAATGCTTAATTTAATATATTAATACTTTAAAAGAACAGTGTTTATAGTAGTGTAGTTATATAATAAGCTCAATAGGTATACTAATCCTAGAGCTATATTAATATTGATAATGATACATTTTTGTTTGTTATGAATTAGTTTCTAACGAAGAAAGTAAAAATAAAATCAAATTTGGTGTACGGTCGTTTCGGAAACGATATTCATTTTATTAATATTGAAAAGTACTATTGACAATAAATGACAATGAATATATTTTTTTAATATTGTAACCTCATCAGCACAAATTGGGTAGAGGGAGAGTTTAGACACCAAAATAAACTAGCATTTTAAGAGTAAGTATTGTGTATACTTATTCACTATATTTAATATAAAATGCCAGTTTATTTTGGTGTCTTAACTCTCCTCTAGAGTAATAGTTAGAAACGTAAGAAAATTGTAAAATGTTTCTGAAAATGTGCGTAAGTAAGGAAAACACATGTGAAGAGAAAGAAAAAAATAGATTCATAAGGAAAAAGATTGTTTTAATATGTCTTTGCTGAATGGTATGTGGATATTTCTCTTAAAGTGTGTCACCATATGATTACACAAGTCATTATATAAGTATTTTGGGCATAAATGATTGCATTAAGTATTTATTGTTTAGTTTAAATAGGACGCTGGATAAATAAGATGTTTTAATATCTGATTAATTAGACGCTAATTTTAAGATGCAAGGGAGGTAACTGTTTATATATATGTATATATATATATATATATATATATATGTGTGTGTGTGTGTGTGTATGCGTGCGCGTGTGTGTGTGTGTGCATAGAAGGAGATATTAGGAAAAAGAGAAACGAAAAGAAAAGATTTTCGCCTCCACTCTAGACAAGTATTCTACGGCAAATATATATCGTGATTGTTAGAACAATTAAGCTTACTTCACCCGGGCGTCCTCACACTGGCTGTATAGTTAGATTTCAAATGTTCAAGTAAAACTACTCCGCCTAAAACTGTTTGAAATAAGTTATAATATATATGTCAATTAAGCTACACAGAATATTCTGCGTTTCATCCATGCTAGGATTCGTCTGGCTTATGGGAAGACTGGTGGTTGTCTCGCGATTTTTATACGCATATTCTATACAGTTTTTAGTCAGCTAGTCAGCTTCCTAGTTTCCACCACTCCCTTCTTAATCATATGCTGATTAGGAAGGAAGCGCTGGAAACTAGGAAGCTGCTAGGCTAACTAAAAACTCAATATAATATGCGTATAGAAAAACGCGGGAAAACCACCATTTTTCGCATAAGCCTAACGGACCCTAGCGGGGATCAAACGCGGGATATTATATATATATATATATATATATATATATATATATATATATATATATATATATATATATATATATATATACGTATGTATGTTAGATCATGTCATATGCTACTGGTACCATGTAACCCAGTACTACCTGCCTCATGCTCGGGTCACCGGCGACTAAACTGGTTCTCCCACCAGACTTGTTTGGTGAGGAGGATGGCTAGTCTCCCTGAAGTAGTAAAACCAAGACCTTCCAAAGGGCGAATGAACCCCGTTTCGAGGTCAGCGGCCAACTAGCACCGTGTGTTTGTGTGCATGTATGTGTGCGTATGGGTGGAGAGGCATCCTGTAAGTGGAGGTGAAGGCAAGCTTTCTAGGAGAAGCAACTCTATTATTTAAAAAAGCCATAAATTGAGAGACCAGTACCCGCATAAAGCTGGTCTGCAGTTTAACTTGTTGCTGGCTATCTTGCCCTTGCTTGTTGCTGGATCTCAACATTTTGAACCGAGAGAGAGAGAGAGAGAGAGAGAGAGAGAGAGAGAGAGAGAGAGACTTAGATGTCGTACAAAGCAAGGACTCTGTAACATCATCCGTGTATAGATACTCCCTCAGACATTTGTCTATTAAAATGGTCCTGTGGCGATAGAAAGTCATTTTTTGCAATCATCATAATCATATGTATATATATATATATATATATATATATATATATATATATATATATATGTGTGTGTGTGTGTGTGTGTGTGTGTGTGCGTGTGTGTGTATGCATATCTTTATATGTGCATATATATGCATATATATATATATTATTTGCTATGATAATTATTAAATACCTACAGACACTAGTGTTATATACTTTCGGAAATCATAAACGCAGGGTGTCACGATTTAGAGCGGTCGAAGGATTTGAACACGGCCATGAAGCCCTCTCTGACTCCATTAGCAAGGACCAAATGAATTCAGCCACCATTAACCGCGTGAACTATTGTTGAAATTTTAACATTTAATATTTAAAAGTTTTTAACGCCTGTAAGAGTGATCTAATCGTTATATAATGATCTGCTCAAACGAGCTAAATTTACGGATTTCTTTCAAATCTAAAGTGCACAACGGTTATAAGCGACTTTATAAAAGGGTCTGGCATAATTGTTTATTATAATAATTATCAATATATATATATATATATATATATATATATATATATATATTAGTGTGATGAAACTATTGGAAACAGTATTCCGACAAAATAGAGAAATAAAAAGGAACAAACCGTATTATGTGCTCATCAACGTTTCGTCTTTATTTCTTTATTAAAGGAAGTCTCGAAATAAAGACGAAACGTTGATGAACACATTATACGGTCTGTTCCTTTTTATTTCTCTATATATGAGTGTGCATGTTTGTGTAGAGATGCTGGGGTAAAATAATAAAAATTGACAGCAAAATGGTTGATCCATAAATTGTGAGGATAAACGCTACCCTTAATTTGCGCTACCATATTATTGTTATTCTTCACATAATATTAATTTACCACCCCTTCACTGGACGATATTGATGTCCCGTCGGTTCGAAAGACATTTTATTTTTGGATGAGTCTGATCGGCGCAAATATGCATCATTTTGCAGGTCATATCAATACGAATGTACAGACCTGTAATGCAAGTGAAGGCCACGCGTGGGATTTCTTTTTCCGCACGATTGACTTCAATTCAGATTGCTATTTAGGCAAGCTAAACATCTTTTCACACAGGAACGAGTTAATCTAGCGGACGACGCTATCGTACGTGGGGAGCCTGGGAGGCGTTGGCATTTACAGAAATGAATTGCCTGCTATAATGCATGAAACGAATATTTAAATCCGATGTTTTTCATTGCACCTCAGTTGTTTTATCGTATTTATTTTTAATTTCGATAATAATTAAGAAAAAAAGCAAATTCATATCTAACTTCTTTTTCTTTTTACGGAGATAACTCTTATTCGTCCTTTTCTATTTTCTAATCCCCTTTTTCTGTCGCTCCTTCGCTTTCCTTTATATAACTCATTATTTCTAACCCTCTCTCTCTCTCTCTCTCTCACTCACCTCTCTCTTTCTCTCTCTCTATATATGTATATATACATATATATATATATATATATATATATATATATATATATATATATTTATATATAAGATTTGTCATTTTTTAGCGATATTAACAACTTCAGAATGTTGTTTTTTTTCCCGCTAACTTAGCGGTTTTTTAGAGAACTATAAGCTCTTATTGTTATTCCTATATATAATAATATATCGCCTTTATTTTTTATGGGACATATTTATTTATTTATTTTTACTATTAAATATTTTTTACGTGCATAAAAATATCAAAGCATATTTACACCTTCATGCACGTAAAAAATATTTAATAATAAAAAGGAATATATATATATATATATATATATATATATATATATATATATATATATATATATATATATATATATATAGTGATAAGCAAACGTGTTTCAATGACCCCCTAGCAGGGAAAATCACCTCATCAGGCCAAAAACCATAGTATTATATATAGGATGGTTTTTGGCCTGAAGAGGTGATTTTCCCTGCTAGGGGGTAAGTGAAACACGTTTGCTAATGTGTAGCCAGTAGCTCTCCAACAATCAATATATTGCTCTGTTTCACGCATTGAACACTCTTTGGAATGACATATTGTGTTGTTGTCATGAGTTACTGAAAAAATTGTACCAACAGTATAATAATAATAATAATAATATATATATATATATATATATATATATATATATATATATATACACGCACATATTTCTATATATGTTTATATTTCTCTCTCTCTCTCTCTCTCTCTCTCTATATATATATATATATATATATATAAATATATATATATATAAATATATATATATATATATATATATATATATATATACATTCATATATACATATATCTTTATGCACGTAAAAATATTTAATGATAAAAATGAATATATATATATATATTTCTATATATATGTATATATGTATGTGTGTATGTGTGTTTATATTCCCATATATTTTTATATTTCTATGCATTTTATATGTATATATATGCATATATATATATATATATATATATATATATATAAGAGCAAACAGTTAATAAAACATGTTAAAAACACTTCGAAAAATAGTTAAAAACATATTTAATCTGGAAAGGAAACACTTGATAAGTGGATAGTCCTTAATCCGCGGAGTTTCTAAGAAATACTTTCCATCTCATCAGAAGGTAGGAATTAGCAAAATGCGGGATCGGATTTTGCATACAAAAGTATTTGCTGAAACTGCAAGTAAGTCAAAGATCTTACTTGATACCAAAAAGTGAAGCAGAGGGAATAGGGTGAAGAAAAAGGTGATTACACGTGATTGGATCGTCTGATGAAAAGTAATTAATCCAATGACGTTAAAATCCAAAATTGAATTTCCATTTGCACGAGTAAAATACAAGGAAATCACGTAATTGGAAGATGGTACAAAATAATCCAAAAGGCCGAAATCCATGAAATAATTCACAAATATGTACAAGGAAATGGGAACATTTCTAATAATATAAATGAAAGCATACCTTATTTTTCTTTTATTAATTATTTTTGGCCATCTTTCAAATACGGGGTTTCCTTGAATTTTTCTTCACCATATTCCCTCTGCTTCACTGTTTGTTATCAAGTAAGATCTTTGACTTACTTGCAGTTTCATCAAATACTTTATACTGTATTAAACGATAGGATATTGGCCACGTAACGAATATATAATATCTTAACTCTTCCATTATTATTCCGAATCGTTGATGTGATAGCGAGAAATCGGCTTATGACAGGAACTGGAAAACTGCGTGTTATAAGTTCGATGGCAGTTCTCCCCCCCCATTCCCCTAAAAAAAACACTTTCAGTCTAGCTGTCTGCAAACTTCACATGATCCTTATTGCAAGTATTCTATGTCTTTCTAGAATGAACCCTTACTACATAAATACCGGGCTAACCAATGGCAATATACACACCTTTCGGATCAATACGATATGATTAATTTGGGTAATACCTTTTTTTAAGAATCAATATTGCTAGAAATAATAATAACATAAATAGTATTGTGGGTTTAACTCAGTGATATATATATATATATATATATATATATATATATATATATATATATATATATATATATAAATATATATATATATATATATATATATATTTATATATATATATATATGTTTATTCGAGGGTAAACAGTTACATATGGTCGTTACGAATGACCCTATGTTTCAGTCAATAACACTTCGTCAGCAGATTCTGAACCATTATCCGCATTAGAAAATAAAAAGAAAAGACTGAGAACTTGAAAAAAAAACTATAAAAGTTGCGAGCTCTCTAAAAAGAAGGATAAAAAATGGAGAAATCGTTCAAAAAGTGATACAGCTGGATTTATAGACAGTATAAATTTGAAGTGATTTAAAAGGGTCGTGATTTTACTGGAACAGTGAACTGTGTTAGTAGGTGGGGGAGAGTCTATTTAAAAACTAATTTTTGCGTGTCAAAAAAGGGGTTGCTAAGGTGTTCGTTGACATTACAAGTCATGTGTCAGAAAAGGGTGAAATTTAGGGAGGGATCAAGTGTTTAATAAAAAGTAATAGAGAGAGAGAGAGAGAGCAAATAGAAAAAAGGGGAGTATCTCTATGATAAAAAAAAAAAAACTTTAAGCGTTTAGAAACTCAAGCATGCATATTCATAACGAGACACATTTATATATATATATATATATATATATATATATATATATATATATATATATATATATATAATCGAGCCAGAAATGTCTCGTGTCGCGGGGTTCGAATCGTTCGACTGGTAGTAATCGTGACACCCTGCACTGAAGAATCCCGAAAGGATGAAACACTAGCTGTAGGTATTTAATTATTATAGTAAAAAAAATAATTATGACAGCCCCTTTAAGAAATACGTTTCTTATCGTTGAGCACTTTCTGTTGAATTAAAAAGTCGGTCAATTTAGCTCTTATGCGTAGATCATCGTATAACGATTTGATCACTGTCTGTCTGACGTAATGAACATTTAAATTAAAATGTTTAAAATTCAACGCTACTTCACACGATTAATGGTAGCCGAATGGATACGGCCTCCGCTAATCGAGCCAGAAATGTCTCGTGTCGCGGGGTTCGAATCGTTCGACTGGTAGTAATCGTGACACCCTGCACTGAAGAATCCCGAAAGGATGAAACACTAGTGTCTGTAGGTATTTAATTATTATAGTAAAAAAAATAATTATATATATATATATATATATATATATATATATATATATATATATATATATATATATATACATACATACACAAACACACGCATACATATACACGCACGTACATACGTATAGACACATGCACACACATAATTATATATACACACACAAACATACACGCATGCATATATATATATAGACACATATGTATCTATTAATAATAGATATTGGAATCTACAGAAGGAGGTTAAAAATAAATAAGTATCTGGGTGTTGGAGTGCGTGTTCATACATATATCCAGAGAGTCAAGGATGCCATTGACCTTTCACCCCGACCAATACCTGGAACCATAATAAATTGATGATTCCAATGGGAAGCATCAGCAATTGTTCAAAAGTTTCTACTGGCCCGTCTACATTTGTTCATCAGTCTCCATGTGTATGTGTAAGTATGTCTATAAACGCGTTTGTGCGTATTCTGTTTGTTTTTTGTTTGTTTGTTTTTTTGTATTTTACTTCAGTAAACTTGTAAACTTTAAGAGATCAAGGGGCTCCTTCCTGGAGCTAACACTTGATACCGTTATAATTTAAATGTATATCCGAGGACACTTTTAAGAATAGATAATGTCCCCTTTATGGCTGCTATCTGTATTTCATTAAAGCTTGGTTTTCGAGGGATCGCTTCTAAGTATTCATGAAGATTCTTTTTTATTAAGCCATTTGCACCTATCACAACCGGTATAATGTTTATATCTTTCAGAGACCATGTCGTTTTTAGATCATTTTTTTTTAATCATTTTTTAGGTCCTGATATTTTGTTATCTTTTCCCGTTCAGCTCTGTTAAGGGCGGTCTGTGTACGGTTATGGGTGCACAGTAATGTATGTTTACATATGCGCGTGTGTACGTGGGTATTGTGGGAGTCCAATTTAATATTTTATGGAATACATAGTTTTGAAGAAAGGGCACACAAGCTTCTGACTATTCGATGCCAATAATATTGAGCTGGTTATATTCAGATAGATCTTATACTCATTGGCTATACCCGTTCAATTCTTGCTGCTAGCCCTGTCCGCTCTGCACTAATGTTTGCATCATTCCCATTAAAGAAGACCGTAGAATCAGTATAAATTTATGTGTTCTCGAAAGAAACGTTTTCTTTTTCTTTAATATACATTTTGTATTCCGTCACCTCAACAATTAGGAAATCGATATAGAGAAGATATAAACATTTATATATCTTTCGTATTGATTTTTATCCATATCTCTATATCTATAAAAGTGAAAGTTTCTGTGGGTCTGTCTGTGTGTGCATTGCCCTATGAAATAACTCTATCAAATTTAAGTCTACATACGCGCAATTTGATATACAGGGTACTGAGATTTGGGAGAATTATTGTGATAGGTTTTCGGACAGAAATTCTGCTGTTAAGGGGTCAAAGTTCAACGATTTGTCCTTTGAGAACACTATAAAACTCCTCCGATAATGTTGGGTCTAAACACTTGAAATTAAACATATAGGTTGTTTGGACAGGGATCTAACTTAATAACTTGATTTGAGCCCAACACAATAAATGTTAAGGGGTCATAATAGACGTCAAAGTTTAAAAAATCCGACCTCTGCAGCGTCTACCAAATTACTCAGACAATTTCTGGTCTAAGCATTTGAAATTTTACATAAAGGGTATTGAGAGATAGTGCAAACTTTTTAATCGGTTTGGGTCGAAAATTTTTACTTACAACTATAAAAATATATGTATGTATGTTTGCATGTCTGCCTAAACTTTCCACAGAGGCGATAGATTGTACTATTATCAGTATCGTTTGAAAGTTGCACCCTTCATAAAACAAATATCAAAAAATTGGCTAAAAACATTAATATCTTCACCTTCAATGGGCACTTTTCTACGAGGGGGTCGCTTTTTTCGCGGATATTTTGGAAAATCATCCTCTCCTCTCGATTGTCTAACGTTTATTTAAACCTGCATCACTTCTTGTTTGGCGGTGGTAGAAACAGCAAAGACGTCAGGTTTTGCCCCCTTCTTTTCCTCTTTGGTGGTACGGGTTCGAGCCTGCCTTCCTATAACCACTTTTTTCTCAAAATTCACCTCCAACATCCAGGCAACGCCGGGGTAAAATGCTAGTATATATCTATATATCTATAAAAGTGAAAGTGTCTGTGTGTGTCTGTGTGTCTGTGTACATTTCCCTACGAAATAACTCTGTGATTTTTTAGTCTACAGACGCGAAATTTGATATACCGAGTACTGAGATTTGGAAAAATCTATGTGATGGGTTGTCGGCCAGAAATTTTTCTGGTAAGGGGTCAAAGTTCAACAACTTGACCTTTGAGAACTTTACCCAACTCCTCCGACAATTTTGGGTCTAAACACTTGACATTTTAGATATAGGTTCCTTGGATATGGATCTAACTTAATAACTTGATTTGAGCCAAAACAATAAATGTTAAGGAGTAATAATAGGGGTCAAATAAAAAAAAAAAAAATTGAACTTTTTTTTTTTGCTCATCATACACCCCCGAAACACCCGGGCAACGCCGGGCATCCATGCTAGTATATATATATATATATATATATATATATATATATATATATATATCTATATATATATATATATAGATAGATAGATAGATAGATAGAGAGAGAGATTTGTATATATATATATATATATATATATATATATATATATATATTGAAATATATTAGCTTTCCTGCAAAGATGAAAAAAAAACGTGAAACGAGCTCGTTTTTCATAACTTTGGCATCGTACATAAGACAGTTCATCGATTTCCTTTTTGTTTGGGTTCACCTTGACATTGAAATGTATCTGACTTTAAAATCTGACCCCCAAATGCCGACTCTTTAAATGAATGATATTGTTTGGGCATTGAACTACATACTCAAAGCACAGTAGATTGTTGGATTTCAAATCAGGAATTCGTGCCGTGCTTTCAAACATGCATGCCTATCAGATGATTGATGTGTGATTCGCGACTTACAGGCATGGACGAAATGGAAATCTGGCGCCAGTATCGTGTTATAACAAGGCTTGTGTATCTGCATTTTTCTGTCTCTATATATCTATGTATTCTCCCCTCACCTCTCCCCTTTCTTTCTATATCTATCCATCTATCTATCTATCTATATATATATATATCTATCTATCTCTATGTATATATATATATATATATATATATATATATACATATATATATATGTATATATAGATGTGTGTGTGTGTATGTGGGTGTGTGTGTGTGTGTGTGTACAGGATAGAACTGTAAAATTCTCGCCCTTAATAAAACCACACTACAGCTTTATTTTGAGAATTAAAAAAATCAATTCATGTAACTTGATTATGCAGTACAGCTGACATGTATTCAATGTAGACTCCTTCAGCCTTAATCACAGCTTCGATACGGGTCCGAAACTGAGAACATTTCTTTTCCATAGGCTCTCAATACAACGTCCCAAGATCCAATCGGACGGAGGATCGCACCCTATAATTTTATGCATATTTATTATATTTCTTACTTCTATTAAAGTTACAAATTTATATTAAGAAAAATATTAATAATATCTCCGAAATATTATTTTTTCTTTGCCATAAAGGTAAATGTTTTCTAATTTTCTATCAAGTTGTCTATTCGCATGTATGTATTTCCCACTTTTTATTAAAGACTACAGCGCAGTTCTGATTGAACATTTGTATGAACAATTTCTATGATGAAGTACAGTGAAGTAAGCGTTGCTCTATGCGACCGATGCAGAGTTTATGACCAATAGTGATTATATCGGTTGGTTATTAAGTTCACTTATTCACGGTAACCACTGCGTCGATACGACTGAAATTTGATATGAACCGTTTTAAGAAATGTTAGTGAACTAGCGATTATGCTATGTGTTTCATGCAGAGTAAAGCTATTTTTAGCCATCAATATTTTATTAAAAATTAACAGGAATTTAATAATAGTCAAAGGTGGATTCGCCATGTGTGTGTATATTAGAAATATAACGAATATATATATATATATATATATATATATATATATATATATATATGTATGTATATTTATATATTATTCATCATTATATATATATATATATATATATATATATATATATATATATATAAATATATATATAAGCGTGAACGTGTCTGCGTATCTGCCTGTGTGTCTGTGTGTGTACATTTCCTTACGCAATAACTGTCGTTTTATAGTCTACAGACTCGAAATTTGATATACAGTATACTGAGATTCGGGAGTATCGATGAGATCGATTTTCGGCCAGAAATTTTGCGATTAAAGCATCAAAGTTCAACGATTTGGCCTTTGAGAACTCTACCAGATCCCTCCGACAATTGTGGATCGAAACATTTGGTATTTTAGATATAGGTTCCTTGGACATGGATCTTACTTAATAACTGGATTTGATCTCAAAAAATAAATTGTACGGCAATATAATAGGAGTCAAATTAAAAAAAACAAAAATTGACCGCTTCTTTTTTTTTTTTTTTTTGCTCAACATACACCTCAAATAACCCATTCTAGTATATCAAATAACCCATTCTAGTATATCTATAACCCATTCTAGTATATCTATAAAAGTGAACGTGTCTGTGTATCTGTCTTCCTTTGTATATGTATGTCTGTGTGCCTCTGCGTGTACACTTCTCTACGTAATAACTCTGTCAACTTTAAGTCTACAGACTCGAAATTTGATAAACCGGGTACTGAGATTTGGAAAAATCTCGATGTGATCGGTTTTCGGACAGAAATTTAGCGATTAAGGGTTCAAAATGCAACGATTTGACCTTAGAGAACTCTACCAACCTCCTCCGACACTTTTGGATCTTAACACTTGGCATTTTAGATAGAGGGTCCTTGGACATTGATCTAACATAATAACTTGATTTGAGCCAAAAACAAGAAATGTTAAGGGGTCATAATAGGGGTAAAATTTTTAAAAAATTTACCTTTTTTTTTTGCACAACATACACTTCCAGATATATATACAGGTGACACCCCCCCCCAAAAAAAAAACAAATGCTAAATGGAGGCCATCTAGAACATATGCTGTAGGACGGAGAAAAAAAGCCAAAGACCCTTGTGTTTTGATGTGAGGTTTTGAATGTAAGAAACTAGTTATGACCAAAGTTTCATTTCATTCGGGCAAAACACTAAGAAACGGGGCCTAATTATAGTTGGGGTCTTTTTTTGGGGGCCACTCTGTATATATATATATATATATATATATATATAGGTTGATAGATAGATAGGTAATTAAACTACCAATTTTCGCAAATTTATTAGTTTAAAATCTAAGCGACTATTGGTTAAGGCTCGGTGGAAAGCTAAGTACCTGAATTGTGTAGTAGGCTTCCTGACATGTCCCCATATTGTTGCACATTAAAGAGATAATTTATTATCAAAATCCTTTTTTGCCACTTTGTTACAATTATCAATTGTTCTAATGTTATTCATCTGTTTTCCTACATTTGTATATAGATTACAAGATATGAGACATTTCCCAAAACCACATGACCTTGCTAGAGAGGAGACTAAAACTTACTGCTATGATTACATATGATATGAAATAACAGCAAGAGGTGATTTGATTCAAAATATTTCTTATATTTAATATCTCGTCTTTTTAGTTTTCATACATACAGTAAATTTCGCATAGTATAAGTCTTATTTGATACTGGAGATTTTAATAACAGTACTGTATTTTCCAAAAGAATGGATATATAATAACATATGATAAATGTTTTAAATTAAGTCTCCCTTGCTGTTATTTCATATCCTTTGAAACAATAGCAGTATTTGTTAGTTTCCTCACTATCAAGGCCATAGATTTTATATATATATATATATATATGTACATATATATATATGTGTGTGTGTATGTGTGTGTGTGTGTATTATTTGGAGCATTAGGAGCATTATATATATATATATAGTGTGTATATATATATTATTTGGAGCATTAGGAGAAATATCAAATGTTATGGAATGTTTTTTTTTTCATTATATGAATGAGTTATCCTCATGAATCGGGAGCAAATGTACTCGATCAAATATCCGAAACATGCTTTTATTTAAAAGAGATAATGTCTGACCAACACTGCTGAGGAGCCATGATTTAATATACTATTTAATATACTATTTTATTTTTAATCTTGAAAATTGTGTTTACATTAACAGACAGTCATTCCTGGACTCTTTAGGCAATGATGTGTTCGTGAGAGCACGTTGATTCAACGATTTCAGGAGATTAAATGAATTTCTAACAAAATAATCTTCGTACGAACGACTAAGAATAACATTAAAAAAAGATATACTTTTCAAGCTAAAAATGCTTCCCAGCATATATATATATATATATATATATATATATATATATATATATATATATATATATATATATATATATATATATAGTAGTATTAAGTTATAACATATATATGACGATTCACTATACTGGATATTCCGCGTTTCATCTACTCTAGGATTCTTCATGCATAAGCCTGAAGAATCCTAGAGTGGATAAAACGCGGAATAGTTAGTGTAGCTTAATCGCCATATATATGTTATAACATATTAACTAGCTGTATTGAAAACTGTTGAAGTAAATACTTAAATTTTACCAATAAATTTATACTTTCGTATATAAATTTGTCTGTAAATGAAGTAGTTATATATATATATATATAAATGTATATATATATATATATATAAATGTATATATATATATATATATATATATATATATATATATATATATATATATATATATATATATATATGAGATCCATTCTTGAGATCTTTAACACAGATGGCAATTGTTTCACCGATGCCCTCGTTTGTAAGACGTTTCCTTTAAAATATCCTTTCTTCTTTACCATATCCTTAAAAATATGACTGCGTACGTCGATACGTCCAATCAATTAAATTATTCGTTAGCACGTTTTTGAGATTCATTCGGTGTTTTTTTAATACGATTTTATGCCCGCTCATCATCATGTTTTATTACCTCGTATATTGTTTCTTACTCCTTTTCCACATCATAATGCTTCATTTTTTTATGGTCCTCTCTTTTAAATTTCATATTTTTCTCTTATCTTATTCGTTTTATTCATGCATAATCACTTGTTTCCCCGTTATTCAATACATTTTTATACACTTACATCAACTTCCATGTTTCAGCTTTTTGTTATTCTCTACATACCGCTTGTAGCTTCTAATGCTCCAGGATTTCAATGTATCTCATTCTTCTATTATTTCTATTTCGCTGCAACTCCTGTTTTATTTTTTGTGTTTTCCTTCGTTTTCTATTTCTTCTTATTCATATCTGATTTAATTCACATCTCAGTATCTCTCCGTGTTGTTATTGTTGCTGTTGTCGTTGTTGTTGTTGTTGTCGTTGTTGTTGTTGCTAATGTAGTTCTGCTATTATTATTGCTGTTGCTGTTTTTGTTGCTAATGCTGTTCTGCTCTTTTCTTTTTTCCCCTTTCCCTTTCTTTCTATTTCCATTCAAATACTTCAGTTTTAAGTTTTCTATACCTAACCCTTGATCTATCCTTATTCGTGAGAACAACGCCACCTGTAAAATCCCAATTTCATCGATAACTGAACACCACCACTCATCATTATATCCCGAAATATTTGCAATGGCGTCCTTACATTATCTGAAAAACATGCACTATTCTCTATCTCCAGTTTTATTTATTCTCTTTTGCACAATTTTTCCTTGTATTTCGTGGAAGCTTCTTTTTGTTCTGGATCTTTTTCTCCTCATCTGTGTTTGCTAAGTATGGAACAAACATGATTAGCGTAAGCTGAAATACACGTTAGTTTAAAAGACACGACAAATATATGTAACAGTTCATATGCTATTATTTTTCGATTTTGATTTTGTACATAAAAACTATAAAATTATTGCATGTTTCAACTAATATTGACATTTTTACGGCATTAAAACTTACATCATATTAAAATACTTATATGTATATATAAAGTTATTAGTCCTATTGCATTTGATTTACATCGCGCTATTTATATAAATAAAACAATTCTTCAGTATGGTTATACTGTATACACACACACACACACATATATATATATATATATATGTATATATATATATATATATATGTATATATATATATATATATATATATGTTAAAACTAGTAATTAGTAAAAACCTGAAGAGAGTGTTCAATACTATTGCAGATCAAATATGTGTTTTATTTTTATTACCGTTTTATCTGTTTGGTTACATATATTTCGGATTTTGGACCATGTTTACGATCCAACAGCCTCGTCAGACCTAAAAGAAATCTGTAAGGTCTGACCAGACTGTTGGATCGGAAACATGGTTTAACATCCGAAACATATGTAACCAAACAGATAAAACGGTAATAAAAAGTAAAACATATATATATATGTATATATGTGTGTGTGTGTGTGTGTGTGTGTGTGTGTGTGTGTGTGTGTGTGTGACTGGGCGTGTATGTGTTGTAGTCTAGTCGCACTCTAAAACCGTTATACAGCGAAACCCTCCGAATCTTGATAACTAATAAAGCCCCCTCTTTGGATTGAACCTTGTCGTAAATGATTTGAAACATTGTTTTCTTACCTTTTGCTTAATAAACAAAAAAATCGAGCACTGTAAAAAGCTATAGTCAAATGTTTATAAAAAAACATAAATTTGATGACAGTGTTTTCTGGCCTCTATCACATGAACCAGAGGAGAGAACTAGCGACTATCAACTGAGAGTCTTAGGTTGGAAAAGTGGTTATGGAGCAGAATTTTTTCTCGTTTTCTGTATTGTAAAAGTCAGTTGTCATACGGGCCATAATGATATAAATTTCTTAGAAACGGAGATAATATATAAGCGGTCACAATAAAAGAACGACAAAACAATGACCGGAATATATATATATATATATATATATATATATATATATATATATATATATATATATATATATATATATATATAGTACTTCAAAATTACGGCATGATTGACAATTCAAATTTACTGAATAAAAATTATGCTGTTATGCATAAATGTTATAAAAAAGTATTCAATTTTTCATCACTCTTTTCTTAAATAAATGTTAATCCCCCATTCTTTGGGTTGAGCACTTTTTAAATATATTTTCACCTGTAGCGTATTTAAGCAATTAAGCGACGCCTACTATTTATTTGTTTGTAAACAAATGATGGTTTGAACACTTTCTTCAACGAGAAAGAGTGGATTAAATACATACTCGAGAAGAAATATTGACGGCACGTAATCGTAGTCTCATTGTTAGAGCTGTCAACGCAACGTTTGAAGGTTCGATCCACGGCTGGGGAAAGGTATTTGTCTAATCGCGCTGATGAGTTGTGATACAACAAAACAGAACTCAATGTGGATGACAAATATATATATATATATATATATATATATATATATTTATATTTATATACTCCTATACATTCATTTTCCTTTTGTGTGTATATATATTCATACTAAACACCCCCCCCCCCATTTCTATTTATTTAAAAAGAAAATACAAGTCTTATATATGGGTTGTGGAATTGCATTCCCTGGCAAAATATCTATCTAATTTACATATTCTTTTAAACATTCATTTTAATTAATTCCCTATTAGTTGATTCGGTTTTCTAATAGGGATAGGCATCTTTAGTTAACCATTACGTGTAATTATATTCATGCAGATATTATACATGGTTTATACTTGCATAGTGTTTGCGTAAAATGTTTATAGTAAACGCGACATTATTTCCATATATATTTATGTACATATATATATATATATTTGTTTAACAAATTTTGCCTACTAACCTCCTCCTAGAGTTTTTAGTATACAAACATAAAACTTCATATATAAGGTATTTGACTTAATGCTAAACTTTATATTTCGGCTTTAGCCCGAGAAAATCGGTGCAAAATGTAAAAATTAAAAAATATGAATTTGTCGGGTGAAGGTCGAACGCCGGCATTACGAATGCATGACGTAGAAGCTATTGGTTCATGTTTAAACTTTAAGCTTGCCGTAAACAAGTTTTCATAGCCCAGCCATTGACAGCAGTGGCCAAATAAATAGTGATCTGAATGTTTTGGGTTCGGGTCTCGGTGGTGGCGCATGACTTTATTTATACTTTTAAAATCATTACTATATATTGCATCCAATTTATCCATCTATCGATCTATCTATCTATATATCTATAAAAGTGAAAATGCATGTCTGTCTTTTCACTATGGTAGTTAAGGAAGACTGTTATACAGAAAGGCATTACTTTACATATTCACACATTTTTATACATACATACGCACATAACCTATGAACAGTGCATAGGGTTCGGGCAAATAGTGTAAAAGTGAAAGTATCTATGTGTGCGTTTCTATGTGTGTACATTTCCCTACGTAAAACCTATCTCAATTTTTAGTCTCCAGACTCGAAATTTTATATGCAGGATAGTGAGGTTTGGGAAAATCTTTGTGATCGATTTTAGGCTAGAAATTTTCTGTTAAGGTGTCAAAGTTTAACGATTTGATTTTTGAGATCTGTACCAAACTCCTTCGACAGTGTTGGGTCTAAACACTTGAAATTTTAGATATAGATTCCTTGGACATTGATCTAACTTAATAACTTGATTTGAGACGCAAACAATAAATGTTAAGGGGTCATAATAGGGGTAAAATCTAAAGAAATTGACCGCTTTTTTTTGTTTTTGCTCAACATACATCTCCAAACACTCGGACAACGCCGGGCTGAAATGGTAGTATATATATATATATATATATATATATATATATATATATATATATATATATATATATATATATATATTTATATTTATATATATATATATATGTATGTATATATATATGTATATATATATGTATATATATATGTATATATATATATATATATACATATATATATATATATATATATATATATATATATATATACATATATCTGATTGTCGTCAGGAGCATTTTTTGTTAATTAATATCTGGGTTTTTTTTTTCTATTCCGTGTTTTTATATATTGATTTACTATTTTTATTTTATTATTTTATTATTTATTTATATTTTCTTCTTTTGATTTAAGTCGGCTTTTAGGAAGTAAAATATGATTTCTATATTTATAAAACTGTCTAATTCTGTCTGTCTGTTTCCATATTTTCAAACTCCATCTCTCCGGAACTAAAAGTCGCAAATCGGTACTTAGTGGTCTCTAATGATTTGATTTTTATGGGCCGTTCTTTTAAGGCGCTTTTATATGGGTTAAATAATATTTAAGTGGTCAACACGGGGTCAAAATTGAAAATATCGGTATACATTTTTTCATTTATCTTAGGTTATTTTTAATCAGTTCCTATGCGTGTTTAGTTGGTGCAATAGTAACGTCACAAACCCTGGTTTCGATTCTGGCTGATGGTAAAAACTATTTTTTTAATCTTTGAATCCACGACTCTATAATAATATATACGAAATATTGACAAATAAAACTATCATATTAAGCGTATTTTTCACCTAGCAATCCGGGTGCCTCCCGATTCTACGCTAGTATATATATATATATATATATATATATATATATATATATATATATATATATATATATATATTCGTCTAAATTCGTTTTTCTTTTGTGTATATGGATATTAATATTAAAAATCCTCTTTTCTATTTATTTAAAACGAAAATACCACAAATTCACTTGCAAAAGATCTAGCTAATTTGCATATTCTTTTAAACATTCATTTTAATTACTTCCCTATTAGTTGCTTGGATTTTCTAAGGGGATAATCATCTTTATTTAACTATTTCGTGTAATTTTATTCATGCCGACATACTATTTGCGTAAAAGTTTATAGTAAACACAAAATTGTTTCCATATATATTTATGTATACGTATATATTTTTGTTTAACAAATTTTGCCTACCAAACTCCTCCTATGGTTGTTGGTCTACAGACATGAAACTTCATATATAAGGTATTTGAATCCATGCAAAATTTTATATTTGGGGTTTAGCCCGGAAAAATCGGTGCAAAATGTGAAAATTAAAAAATATGAAATCTGCCAGGTGAAGATCGAACGCCGGCATTACAAATGCATAACGTCATAGCTATTGGTTCATGGTTAAATTTTTAAGCCTTACAGTAAACATGTTTTCACAGGCCAATCATTTACGGCAGAGGCAACATAAATCGTGAGCTGAACGATTTTGTTTCGGTTCTCGGTGGTGACGAATGAGTCTTTTCTATATATTTTTTAAAGTCATTACTATATATTGCATCCAATGTATATATCTATGTATATATCTATTTATCTATCTGTCTATCTATCTATCTATCTATCTATCTATATATCTATCTATGAAAGTGAAAATGTCATTCTGTCTTTTATCTATGGTAGTTAAGGAAGACTATTATAGAGAAATGTATTACTTTATGCATTCACGGTCGGAATTACTAGTATATATATACATACATACATACATACACACACATTATATATATATATATATATATATATATATATATATATATATATATATATATATATATATATCCCTTGATACCTTACACGACCGATCGCCAAAGTCGATTGAAAATTTCTTTGGGCGACTGAAAGTCGTAAATCACTCGCCGACCAGTCGATAAAATTTCTTGTAATAAAGAAAATCGGAAAAACTCATTTATTTTATGACCCTCAAATATGCGGTGACTTAGATTGACCTATGTCGTCTCATTTGTGAATTTTTTCAGCTCTAGCTGTGAGACCGTTGGAATATCGTATTGAAAAAAGAGTGGTCACGCTTAAGGTTAACAAGAGGTCAAATGTACACATTCGGCGTGTAGTCAAAATGTCTCCTTCATTTAGCTCTCTGATTTTGAAATTCATTTGGAAAAAATGCTTTGATTCTACAACTACATACACGTCCTGCTTACAATAGTAAAGACGAACATTTAAAAGAGAAAAAAACGCATCGTTCCGTCAAGCATCCGATGAAATGATTCGTATTTCTATTGAACAAAAATATGAATGATGCTGTATAAAGAAAATGGTGCTGTATTTTAACGTTTTGTTGAATATTTACTGAAATGTTTGTAGCAATAAAATAGTTAATTTAAAAGAGTTAAACAAGTATTTTCTTGTTAGATTATACACACGGTAATTTCTTGAATTGTTGTAAAATTGTTTACTATTATTTACTGAAACAAAGACATAAAGTCGGACGAGTAAAAATATTTGGGGGCGAGTAAATTTTCCCTCGCACTCGACCGGCGGTCGTGTGATTTTTTTTTCAAATCTCAAAGGCTATATATATATATATATATATATATATATATATATATATATATATATATATATATATATATATATATATATATATATATATTAAAACAATAAGAATGACCAACCTATTTTGTATAAATGCTGTGTAGATAACGCGGCAGATAAGCGTTGGAAAGTGTTCCTTGTACACCGCGAATTACCTTAATGCCATTTTAAGAGTGAATTATTCAATACAACTGATAATAGAAATACTTTTCTATTGGCATTACATCAGCATTCATCCAACATAATATAATTTTTAGCACTTTAAATTGTTGGTTATTTGATGTCATTCTACTTTTATCTACACGTACCAAATCCGATACATATTTAAGTTGGTTGCTTAACATAAATAGTCTATCTGTTCCATGTATATTTAAATATTATTAGTTAAGATTTCATTGAAAGTGGAATACGACTAATTAAATGTGTAAGTTATGTAGGCTCAAGATAAGTAATACATTCTCATGAAATTTTCTAATTAATTTATCCATGTGTGAAAAAGTATCTAAATTGGTTACTTGTAAGTCCTGTGTTGTATCTAAACTTCAGAAATTAAATTACTTCTACATCGTTACATATCAACACTCGGGACTCACACGTTGTGTGCACAATCGCAAGGAAACAAAGACAAGGAAATAATTCGACTCATTTTTTTCAGTTGGAAATTATTATTATTATTATTATTATTATTATTATTATTATTAATATTATTATTATTATTATTATTATTATTATTATTATTATTATTATTATTATTATTATTTACTCACAAGAAGCTTTAACACAGGTCATCAAACATTTCTCATTGAAAAAAAACTGTGGTGTTCCCTGGAAGCTGAGAGTCAACACGTCTCCCTAGATTTCCAGTACTCTCCACCTCCTCCGATAACATTTGAAAATAAATTTGCGTTATCGCAAAAGCTGCTTCCCATGGATTACTCGCTGGTAGCGGCCATTGGTCTCCACCGGAATTTTAGTAGCAGTAAGCCATCCCAATGCATTTGTCCAGCGGAGGGCTGCTCAGCGCTCTTTCCTCTATCTTTTCATACTCCTTGCAACTTTTCGACTATTTTGCATCACTTTCTCGGGAGGTGGGGGTGATGAGGCAGTGGGAGAGGATGAATGAAAGGATAAGGGAATTGTAGTTATGCAGCTTCAATGTTCTTGGTTCCATTTACCTTTATTATTATTATTATTATTATTATTATTAGTAGTAGTAGTAGTAGTAGTAGTAGTATCATATAAAAACTGGATTAAATGAAGTAGTTGAAAAATTATTTCATAATCGTGTAATATTTTTTCTGTAATTTTTAACTTAATAATGTGACACATTCATTAAAGTTAATATACATTTTTTACAGACAAGCGTCACCCTTTCGCCAAACTGCTTATATAAATACACACAGACACACAGACACACACATACACACACACAAACACACACACACGCACACATACACACACACACATATATATATATATATTAAGTTATAAAAATATATATGCCAATTAAGGTTCACAGAATATTCCATGTTTTATCAACGCTAGGTTTCCTCAGTCTTACAAAGGCTAGCGTGGGTGAAACGCGGTCAATTCTGTGTAGCTTAGTTGACATATATACTTTTTATAACTTACTACTTAGCTCTTCCTATGTATTGAGCATTGTTAAAGTAAAGTTTACGCATAAAATTATATTTTCGTATATTGAAATGGAGTAGTCAGTAGTAAAAGTGTCAGTGTGTGTGTACATTTCCATACGCAATAAACTCTGTCAATTTTTAGTCTACAGACTCGAAACTTGACATACAGGGACCTGAGATTTAGGAATATCGCTGTGACTGGATATCAGCCAGTAATTTGGCGATTAAGGGGTAAAAGTCAAACGATTTGAGAACTCTACCAAACTCCTCCAACAATTTTTGGTCTAAACACTTGAAATTTTAGATCTAGGTTCCTTGGACATGGATCTAAAATAATAACTTGCTTTTAGCGTTTTTTTTAGTTTGCTAAACATACATCTCCAAGTACACGGGCAACGCCGAACTGAAATGCTAGCCTATTATATCTATAAAAGTGAACGTGTATGTGTGCGTGTCTGTGTGCCTCTGTACATTTCCCTACACAATAACTTTGTCGATGTTTAGTCTACAGACTCGAAACTTGATATACAGGGTACTGAGATTTGCATAAATCGGTGTGATCGGATTTCGACCATAAAGTTTGCTGTTAAGGAGTCAAAGTTCAACGATTTGACCTTTGAGAACTCTACCAGACTCCTCCGAAATTTTGGGTCTAAACACATGAAATTTTAGATGTAGGTTCCTTGGACATTGCTCTAACTTAATAACTTAATTTGAACCTAAAACAATAAATGTTAAGGAGTCATGATAGGAGTCAAATTAAAAAAAAAAATAACACTTTTTTTCCCCTCTCAACATACATCTCCAAACACCCGGGAAACGCCGGGCTGAAATGCTAGTATATATATATATATATATATATATATATATATATATATATATATATATATATATATATATATATAAGTGAACGTGTCTGTCTGTGTGTGTGTGTCTGTATACATATCCCTTCGCAATAACTCTGTCAACTTTTAGTCTACAGACTCGAAAGTATATATATATAGTGTACTGAGATTTGTGAAAATGGATGTGATCGGGTTTGGGACAGAAATTTGGCGATTAAGGGGTCAAAGTTCAACGATTTTACCTTTGAGAATTCTACCAAACTTATCGGACAATTTTGGGTCTAGACAATTGGAATTTTAGATAGAGGTCTCGGGGACATTGATCTAACTTAATAACTTAATTTCAGCCAAAAACTTAAGTTTTAAGGGTCATAATAGGGTTTAAAATTAAAAAAAAAAATGACCGCTTTTTTTTTGCTCCACATATACCTCCAAATACCCGATTATTAGCACCATGCTAATATATCTATAAAGTTAACATGTCTGTCTGTCTGTCTGTGTACATTTCACTACGCAATAACTCAGTCAATTTTTAGTCTACACACTCGAAATCTGATATACAGGGTACTGAGATTTAGAAAAAAATAACTATCTGATTGGTTTTCTGCCAGGAATTTGGTTGACAAGGGGTCAAAGTTCAACGATTTGATCTTTGAGAACTCTACCAAACTCCTCCGACAATTTGGGGTCTAAACACTTGTAAATGTACATATCGATTCCTGGGAGATGGATCTAACTTGATAACTTGAGATGAGTCCAGAACAATAAATGTTAAAGGATGATGAAAGGGGTCAAATTTTAAACAAATTGAGCGTTTTATTTTTTTATTAATTTATTTTGCTCAGCATACACCTCCACACACCCGGGCAACGCCGGCCATACATGCTAGTATATATATATATATATATATATATATATATATATATATATATATATATAATTTTAGTGGTTATATTGACATTCTTATAGACACATACGGGATTACTCACTTCTACCCTGGACCAATATTCTGCGTACTCCTTCCGATAATGGACTGCCCTGGTTGTATCAAGTTCCCTTTTCTCTATAATTATCTCTATATAATTATCATTCACCATTCACAAAACTATTGGCAATATTTTTGCTGAAAAGCAAATAAGTGTCTAATCACAGATGAACATTTTGCTAACCGCATTTCATTTCCTCGGATGATATGACCCCTTATTGAAAATCTATGGATTAAGGAAATCAACATAACCCCTTCTATATATTCCTTTTGTCAATTCGAATATATGTGTCAATATGTTATTTTTGTTTTGTTCAGAATTTAGATATAACCACTAAATTTATGTATTGCTCTATTCTTAATATAGAGTTTCTCCTCTTTGGCTAGGATCGCCCTGAAAGTATTACTTCAAGTAATATTTTTTTATTAAATTTTCACCCAAAACAAGGAACAATGCCACTTTGGTGTAGAGGGCAAGAACTACTGGGGCACTTTTTTGAAATTTGGGCAGCAAGATGTTGGTTCACGTTACACTTGAATTTCTGCATGTAGAAGCAGGGACCTGGAATGGAATTCCAGAGTCTAGCGGTTCTGGGGAAGAAACTACTGGAGTAGAAAGATCTTTTACATCTAGGTATCTCTACTGCGTGGGGGTGGGATTTAGCTGCCTGTCGGGTTTGCGAGGGTGTCTACGTCGTTGGTGCACAAGTGTGTGCAGTTCGTCAGATCATACACCATAAAATACTTGTAGAACATGCAGAGGGATGACACGTTTCGTCGATGGGACAGAGGCTGAAGCTTAGATGCCAGTTAAGGGTCTATCAAATTGGCGACTCTTTTTTCAACCTTGTCTTGAAGCGAGGGACTAGCAGCAGATGCACCAGCCCAAATGTGACAGCAATACTCCATACATGGGCGAATGGTGGCCTTATAGAGGTACAGGATATTTCAGGTGTCAGTAGTTTCTAGCACGGGAGAGAGAGCCTGCCTTCTTCGCAGCGGCCCTGGCAATGTTTGCAATGTAATTTTCCAACTAATGTTTCCTGTGAACGTTCGCCCAAGCAGTTTGAAAGATGTACTCTCAGATAGGGAGTTACTGGCCATTACTATTCGTGGCAGAGAAGGTTTCTAGTAATTATTGAAGGAAACGTGTTTATTCTTGGCATCATTGAATGTGACCATCCATTTTTTTACCCATTCCCCTACAGATTGGAAGTCATCCTCTAGTGTTTTTGCCATTTCCTTAGTTATGTGTGCATTTGTTTTCCTGTCATGCCTGTTATAGAGTGTTATGTAATCAGCATATATACCAATCTCAGAGGCAGTTTTGTCGGGGAGGTCATTAATAAATATTAGGAAGAAAAGAGGTCCAAGGATGGACCCCTGAGGCACTCCCGCATTTATATCCTATTGTTTAGATGTACGACCGTCGAGGACAACCTGGATTTTTCTCTTATCTAAGAAAAATTTTATTATGTTAAGTATTCTACCAGTGATACCGTATGATCTAATTTTCCTGCCTTAGATATATCTAGAGCTACCGCTCTGCCCTCCCCCGCTTTATCCAGTGAATGGTATATACGTTCAGAGATTACAGTGAGGGTGTCTGCTGTCGAACGGGCTTGTCTAAATCCATATTGTTTGTCAGTCAGAAGTTTAGTATCTGTAAGCTGACGGACTAGAGCATGGTTAATTATGGTCTCAAATATTTTGGCGAAAAGTGGGAAGAGGCTAATGGGGCGATAATTTGATGGGTCAGTTCTTTCGCCAGAATTCTTGACTACTGGTACCACAGAACAGTTTTCCAACAGCCCGGAAAGCATGGATCATTTAGGCATTTGTTGTAGAGTTTAGAGAGAACTGGAGCTACTTCGGCTCAGCACTTTTTTTAGGATTTTAGAATAGCACAGGATTTTCATCTGATTTCTAATCAGTGCCCTTCCTCGAGATATATATATATATATATATATATATATATATATTAATATATATACATATATACATATATATATATATTTATACATATACATATATATATATTTATATATGCATATATATATTTGTATATATACATATGTATACATACATGATATGAATATATATATATATATATATATATGTATATATATGTATATATATATGTCTGTGTAATTTGCTTTCTTGTTTATACTATACATTTATTCTCATAACCCTATTCATATTCTTTTATGCACATCTGCAACTAATATCTAAACATTTTTCAAAAGCTCTTTTTTCAGCAAATGTGCTCTCATGATTATTACATTATTACTAGATTACTTTCTTTAGTTCTTATTCACAATTATTATATTCTGTCTATTTACACTACTTATGTTCATTACTTTACGTTACTGGTGTCCCTTAATCTAAATTATTCAATGCGCAATCAAGACAGATTTAATAATTATTACAGCTTCTACAGTTTATTCTTTTTTTGTGTTGTATTATTGAGTATACTTTTTAAACAATATAGAGAACAATTAGAAATTAAAAAAAACACGTGATACATGTTTATATTTATTCTCGGGTAACTAGGATTTTTTTTTTTCTGTTCCTTATTTCCCCCGGAAATATTAAATCATATGAAATCTGTGTGGGTCTTAATACATGCTGAAGAAAATATGCGAACTGATAAATATCATCTCGTATACTAATATTAAAAGTACAAAACCGATAATTATAAACACGTGGATGTTAATTAGGATGAGTTTCGATATATTACGTTTTAATTTTATGCAAATAATATTCCATCTTAATAAAGTTCATTCGTTTTCCGCAAATATCATTCTCCAAACCTCTTTCTCATATAACATTTGGCTCGTCACGCAAAATCACACTTTGATTGGATCAAAACTAATTCAAATTAAAACCACATATTTCCGAATCAATAGAAAACGAAAACATAGTAAAGATTTGGACGCGATTCATTCAGCCGCGGCTTCTTTCACTGTTTACAATTGATTGATGAGTTTTGTTCATGTTTCAGGAGAACTCGCAGGAAACAAGATAGAAGAAAGAAAGATCATTATCACTTCGGCATTAACAATATAATCATAAGACTTCGTTAAAAATATAAGCGATTTACATAATAGTAATGTCTGCTTCTCATAGATATCATATCCCTTATATATATATATATATATATATATATATATATATATATACATATATCCATATATATATCCATATATACATATATATATTATATATACACATATATACATATATATATATACATATGACATATATACATATATATATATACATATATATACATATATCCATATATATACATATATTCATATATATTATATATACACATATATACATATATATACATATACACATATATACATATATATACATATATATATATATATATATATAAATATATATATATATATATATATATATATATATATATATATATATATATATATATATATATACAGGGTTACCCCACCAAAAAACAAAAGCTATATTGAAGCCATCTAGAACATATGCTTTAAAACAGAGCAAAAAAATGCCAAATACTCTTGTGTTTTGATGTGATGTTTTCAATATAATAAACTAGTTATGACCAAAGTATCATTTCATTCGGACAAAACCCTACGAAACGGGGCCTAATAAAAATTTGGTCCCTTATTATTCGGGTCGTCCTGTATATATATATATATATATATATATATATATATATATATATATATATATATATATATATATATATTTGGTAAAGTGGTAATTAGTAAAAATCTGAAGAGATTATCCAATACTATTGCAGAATAAATATGTCTTTTATTTTTTATTACAGTTTAATCTGTTTGGTTACATATGTTTCAGATGTTGGACCACGTTTATGATCCAACAGCCTCGTGAGATCTTACAGATATAGTTGTTAGTATTTGGAGCAAGTGTTTTATAAGAAATACGAGAAAAAAGGGTGGGTAGAGGATAATAATGTTTGTATATTCATATTTTTATAAATACGTACATTTATGTAATTGTATATACGTGTATATGGGAACATGTGTGTATATATGTATGTATGTATGTATACATCCACGTATATATATGTATGTGTGTATATATATATGTATATGTGTCTGCATATATGTGAGTATGTATATGTGTAGAGGAGTTGTGTGTATGTGTGTTTGTCAGCATATAGATGCATGTATGTCTGCTTATACCTTGGTAATATTTGTGTATGTGCGTATGTGCCGGTATATGGATGTGTAGAAATGTACATATTTATGTGTATATATGTATGCGTATTTGTTCGTGCGATTGCGTATATATTAATCCTTAACTACCTAAAAACAACTCATTGTCAACTGAAATTAACAAGTGGACTTGTAGCGACTACAAAAAGTTTAAATGGAAACTTGCACTTGTTAAACACATGACACCTACACAAAACCTTTCTCTCTCTCTCTCTCTCTCTCTCTCTCTCTTTCTATCTCCCTCTCTCCCTCTCTTTATCTCATCTACGTCATATATCTGACTGAACAAACAAAAAGCAGTAAAAAATTAAAAACTAAAAATTGAAACTCTCCCCCTTCTCCTCTCCTAGCCCTCCTTTCTCTTTTCTTTACTATCCTCTCACCACCTCTCTATCTATATATATATCCACCCACGCCTACCTGAATCTGTTACTCCCCCCCACAATACAATCTAATGTATTTTAACCTTAAACATTGTAATATTGTCCATACCTGTATCCCCCCGCCCTTATCATAACCTACTCCCTTTTTTCTCGTATTTTTTAAAACACTTCATCCAAATACTAACAACCATCTCTTTAAGGTCTGATGAGGCTGTTGGATCGTAAACATGGTCCAACATCGGAAACATATGTAACCAAACAGATAAAACGGTAATAAATTTTTTTTTAAAAACATATATATATATATAAATATATATCCATATATATATATATATATATATCCATATATATATATATATATATATATATATATATATATATATATATATATATATATATATATATATAATCCTTGTACGAGACGAAGTAGGTGCATTCCGTAGTCTGATTTTGCCGCAGTTTGCTTAGTCTGAGAAAATTAGTAGACTTTCTTGTGCGTGGCGCGATCGCTAATGTGGCAGAGAACAAGCCCCATATGCAAAAGACTCGGGTTTTGAATCTCAATTTCGGAGATGTCTAATTCATGAGCCTAACTGGACTTCCGGTTTTTTGGCTATCGCCGCCTCTTGTTAGCTGAGACATTGGTTGGCTGGGGCGTGTATAATCGCTTAAATTCTGAATAGCGCGATGACACTACAGTCGCAACAAAAATGTATGTATGTATATATATATATATATATATATATATATATATATATATATAGTAAGGTGATTGATAATTTCTAATGCAAATTCAAATTCAAAATTAAAAATCTGTTTCATGAAGCAGATTTTTAATTTTCAATTTTAATTTGAATTAGAAATTATCAATCACCTTACTAAATATTGAAGTAGCTCCAGGATATATGCCTATTATTAGCGTATTATATACCTGCATTACAACAAGCACTTTTCTGTTCTTGTATTGTAATTAAATTAGTGATTTTACTATAATATTAAAATACACTCTTCTCTTTAGACTGCTGTTCTAACCCCTTTTAAATATATATATATATATATATATATATATATATATATATATATATATATATATATATATATACGCAGACGCTCTTACATAAAACACTAGCAATATATGCACGAGAGTAATTTATTCGGCTTAATGAGGCTATTCTCCAAGGAATCATTACAAAAGGTTGTCACTCCTGATTTTTTTCCAGAATTTATTATAATACTTTCGGGAGTACCCAGTGTTGCCCGGTTGTTTGGAGGTGTGTAAGGGGGGGGTAAAGTAAAGAATAAGCGGAGTAATAACCCTAGATTAATATTAAAAGTAAAACGATGTAGTACTTCTAAAAAAAATCGGCAAAACGAAAAACAAACAAAAAACAGCGAACAAACGTAAAACTTCGTTAAAAAAGAAATTGGACAAACAAAAAACAAACATCAGGGAAAAACATGAACCTGTTTTGAAAAACAAAAACAAAAAAAAAACACAGCGAAAATGGAAAAATGACATAAATAACCCTTCGATTCGCTTAAGTCCAATGGTGCGTTTCATCCAGTACAAAATTGACGTTAAAATTCCATTTTAGTTTTTTTAATCAACTACAAAACGAAATAAAGCGAAAGAAAAAATGGCATAAATAACCCTTAAAATCGGTTAAACCTATGGTGCGTTTCACTCAGTAGAAATCATGGAACGAAAAGGAACGTTAAAATTCCATTCCAAATCGGTGTTTCTTTGCACTACCCCTTTTGAACGATCCTGCAACGGTGTAATTGGTGGCGGGGAAGGAGGAATTTATTAGAGAGAAAAGATTGTACAACTTCCATTGATTCTAACCGATTTAGGCACTGAACTCTCAGCAGAAAAATATAGGAATCTAAGAATATCGAGGAAGTGTAGAGGTAATAGGCCTATAACACACTTCAGAAAATGTGCTGCAGTTTGTGCGTATTACATTTTACATGAAATGTCTTTATTTTTAATCCTATTATGGTCAAAATCAGAGGGAAGAAAATGAGCTCATTTTATATATATATATATAGGGATTACTAATAGTGGCAAGTTTGCTATTCCTCCTCTTGTTAATGGTCTCCAAGTCATTTCTTCGTCTTAAAATGAATGTATTTGCTCGTCTTTTTGCTAACAATTATCCTATCGATGATTCTGGTGCTGTTCTTCTTGATTTTCCTTCTAAAATGGATTAGATTCTTTGTTTTGTAATTACCAGTGGAAAGATGGCTGATAGAATTCTTGCCAGTCTTGAGAAATATAAGGCTTCCGGTCATTTTTCTATTCTTGTTACTATTTTCCAAAGTTGTGCACCAGTACTTTCTTCTACTTTCTCGAAATTATGTCATCCTTGTTTGTATTTGTTTAACTTCTCGGTGAGATGCATCTTCTGTAATCTCTTTCTTTAAAAATGCTGGTAACCAACTAAATATCATACTGCATGCCTTGTCCTTGTCATGAGTAAATATTTGAGAGGTTGGTCAACAGCAAACGAGTTTATTTACTAGGTCATTTACGCATCCTTATTAAGGTTTAGTATAGTTTCCCAGATGTTCGTTAAACCGTACATCTAGTAATTGTTGTAACTGAACAGATATGCTAGCTGATCGGTAATTCAGGCGAAGGTAGGGCCATTGTGTCTGATATTTTGAAAGTGTTCGACAGAGTGTTACAGTCTGGTATTTTCCACAAACTTCAAGGTCATGGTGCTTATGGTAATATTCTTGACATTGTTACGTTTATTTTTCTTTCTGTTAAAAGTTTACACGTAACTCTTAATAAATTGTCTTCATTTTCTTTTCCTATATATGCTGGTGTCCTTCAAGGCTGGATTCTAGATCCAACGTTTTTTCTCTTCTGTATAAATGACATTGACCAAAATATTATTCAGAGAATCAACATAAATGCTGAACACACAACCCTCTATTATGGTATTCGTTCGCGCCCATCTTCCTCTGATCAGTTGCAATATTTAGTTACCTTGAAAATGTATCTATTTCAAGTTATGGAGTGGGCTTCTTCCCTGCAACCTTTTTCCCCACAGAAGAGACCTTGCAAGCCTGTGTCTGCTTTATCGTTATCTTCATGGCAAGGGCTCAGCTAAGTTTTAATCTATGGTCCCCCTCGCCACACCTTCA
>NC_136508.1:54172749-54215249 GCF_053919585.1 Euprymna scolopes
CTCCGCTTACCCCCTTAGGGGTGCCTTTAGTGTTAAATGGCTAAAATTGACACTTTAGCACTTATTAAACAATTGATGCCTTGGATTTTATTAAACTTTCTGAAAAGTTGTAACTAACTGATTTCTATAAAATTTTGTTTGTCTATACTTCGCGATAACTATTGGGTGGGACCACAAGGGCTCTTTTAGGGCTGACAAAACACTCGATTTTGGGGATTTTTTTTCCATATATGTTAAAAATTTACTGTATGTCAATTTATCAGTGTTATATGATGCTGAACTACAATTTAAATATGTTAAATCGTTGAAGAATCTCGGGGCAACATGGTGGGGGGCGCCAAGTGAGGACTTAGTCATTTCTTGCATGATGCAGAACTGAGAGTTACATATGTTAATGCCTTAAACTGCAGCCTTTGTTCATTTTCCTTAAAATGTTACGTCTTCTGGGGACGTTAAGGGCTAAGTAGGGGGTTAATGCTGAACTTAGTCATTTTTTATGCCTCGTTCACTGTGTACCCACATGGGTCTATGCATGATTCACTTGTTTTTAAACAAATTGTAATCGTCAGTTATAAACTTTAAAACAAAACTATAAAACAGATTTTCAAGATCACCTCTTTAGCTTTTTTTAGGAACACCTACTAGCGAATTATATAAGCTAATTATAATTATATAAGCTAATATAATTATATAAGCTAATAACCATAATCTCCTGCTGGTCGAATATTTATCCTAGTGCATAAAATGTAAATGTTAACTTTTTATTCATGTACAACTGATTGTGACATATTTTCTTGACGTACGCTTAACTCCATGAATAAAGTAGTAACAACAGGGTGATCTTATAACACAAGTACACATACTAAACAATCCACAATTGAAGCAAGTTTCCATGGGACAATGGTCTCAGAACAACATAACAAATATAAGGGAATATGGTAAACTTCAACGGCACATGCACTAGAAGCACAAAATGTAGGCAGCAATCCTGGGTAGATAATGTCGGGATTATTTCACCAACAAGAAGAGGGGGTTGTGAAAAAAGGCAGTAAGGGATTGCAACGAAATGGTGACGTTGCTTACAAGCAGTCTTTTCTTTCCTTGTAAAGGTAACAATTAACAGGTAACGTTTGCCGAACAACAGTAACGAGGTAATCAGTCTAAGAGACGCCAACCGACTAGCAAGCCGGGTAACTAGGTTCTTAACTAATAACTAACACGTAGTGAGACAACTCCTTTTATACATACTAAATCTCAGGGGCGATAATTCCAACGTGATTTCCAACGAGATTAGAATGTCTATTAAACTTAGTAGGAAATAGACATACAGTTTCTCAGTAACGGCAGACAGCAGTTCAACGTCTTTTCTTCCCTCCGACCCACTCCCAGTAAGTCAAATCAATTTCAATTCGTACAATAGTTAAAAATCACAGAACAGACATTACACTACCACTGGCCACCCAGAAAAGGTAATATAAATAATAATAGTAATACCTCGGAGTGTGCTTTCGTAAGAAGAGAACACATACTACACTACCACACCTTCTGTAAAGCAGACCTGTTCAAAAAGTTTCGTTTATATGGTGATGTCAGAGCTGTTGGCAAAAAGTCACGTTTTCGCTGATAATCCAAATAAATTCAAAAGAACAGTTACCAACTACATGTAGACCTACGAGGGTGATTATCCGTATCTTAATTATTTAACTTTTAATCTGGTAACTGTTTGGTATCTTAAAACAGATACTCCTGGTTTTGTTGATATATCGACACTGTTGGAATTTTTATTTTAATATGTAAAATATTTTCATCGCAATTGAAATTATGAACTCATTTTAGTCTTTAAAATCCATGAAACACCACCTTTTTTATTCAATGTTTACGCATCAAGAATACTTTTCTCATAATTTGTTTCGCTTTTAATTATAAGTTCGATTTCAGTATAAATCGTGTTTATATTGGTTTTAAATTTATTTATTAACGTATTTTAATGCCTTTCCTTTAAATTTCTCATTTATTATCGAAAGTCTATACGACAGACGTTGCTTTCTTATTACGTGCATAACGCCATTTTTCATGGAACAAATTCCTTTACGGAGGTGGTGACATGTACCTCCTTGGAAATTAAGCATTTAAACATGACACAAAAAGACGATTAATAGAATCAGTAGTATGGATGTATCTTTAACCCATTATTATTGTACACTCCGTGCACTCGTGTATATCTTTTTTTAAAATGAGATAACAGGCATTCCAGTGATATATTGAGAATACACTAAATAGTCTAAAATTATGTTAGAATTATATTAAGCGTTCGTTTCTAAAACAAATACTCATAAATTCATTCATACGAAAATTCTTTAAATAGCTGTCACATCTCATGCGTTATTATATTCGGCGAGATTCTATTATTAGACACACGATGGGGGAAATATGCAGCGTCGTATTTTAAGGTGTTTATTTAATTCTAGTTTGAATTCAAAACTGTCTAATTGTGGACTTGTTCCCGAAAAAATTTTAAACTTATATCTGCTGGTTTGCTGTACATTTTCTTAGGAATCATCATGAAAATACGAAGATTGTTCAAACAGTATTTCCTTCCATTTTTTATTTCATTCGAATGGACACAATTGGACTAAAAATTAATTTTTTATATGTTGCCTAAATTAATGCATTCATGATCTGGAAGTTGATTTCCCTTCCTCTAAATGTTGACGGTGTGAGACTATAAAACAAACACCTGCATTTCGATGCGCCAGAAGCAAATGAACGTCATTAAATTCCTGTCAAAAGAACATCGAAAATAACGGTGACAATATAAAAAAAGAAGAAAAATCTGGGGTACAAAACGTCGCCTTTTCTAATGGGACAAATCGCATCTCCGTAGCTGTTTAGATTTCTGAGTTAAAAAAAATAAGAATATTTACTTTTGCACCGATCACGGATTGGAGCTCTCAAGTGTGCATCTATTAATTACATAATATACTGCCGTATGAGATGATACTATAGATGATGTTTTTCAAATAACCAGCATTGCTTGACGATTAGTTTCTATGAATAAAATAAACATATTTTTTTTTACATTGTCACTCCTTATCAAGGCCCAGAGCCCACTCAAGGACAAGGGTTAATCGGTATACATTAGTCATTGTGATTTAAACGTAGTAAACATTAGTGGGAATTTTGTAATTTGGATTACTTAGGGGGGCGTTTCAATAAAACTTGTTCACGTTGGACTTGAAGACAATCAGATTGTAGTCAGCTGGAAAGCAGGCAGAAATATTTCTGTCAAACATCAGCATAAAATCTTCGTTATAAACATTTTACACCGCTCTACGTTAGGAACAGTTATACATAGCGTGTTATTCTTATATATGGTATACGTAATCAGTATTTTTGTGAAGGGGTTACTGTTAAAACACTGTTATAAGCTAGGTGTTGGCGTATACATCAACAAACAAAAATTAATTGCAGCATATATATATATATATATATATATATATATATATATATATATATATATATATATAAGCCGTTGGGCTCAGAAATATAAGCCAAGTGTCATGAAATACTGACGCCGTTATATTCACAGTTTTACTTATCACTAAACGTGGTAAAACGATATTTCAATCAACTTTATAAATACAAAAAGATAAATTCAATAAAACTAATATACAATATGTCTGATAGAAACAAATATGTGCGCTTAGTAAACAAACAAAAAAACACAACGAGCAGGAATAAAATTAATGATAGAAATACAAGCAAAATAGATGTTGCGAGTTTGTCTCTGTTTTATCGTTATTTTCATGGCAAGTGCTCCACTAAGCACCAATCAATCCCCCCGACAACATTTCACAAGAAACACCCGTCTAGCAGAAAGCACTATCAACAATTTCCTCCACTCTTTATCTGTGCCTAAACCTAAACGTAGCTTCCAGGAACAAAGCTTCTTTCTTAGAACTGCACACGCCTATGGAATTGTCTACCTTTTTCCTGCTTTCCAGCTGACTACAATATGACTGTATTCAAGTCGAACGTAAACAAGTTTTTGATAGACGGTTCCATATCAGTTAACAAATTTATCGAATTTCCATTACTAACAATTGCTATATTGCCCAATTTATACTGTACACATTTTACCCCATATCCTCGAGTGATCTCTTGGCCTTGATACATGATAAACTTTTGTAAAAAAGCATAAAAGCATATAGTGCTAGATAAAGGTGAACGCCTAATAAAATATTAACAAGCTAAATTTATCTTCAATTTATGCTGTAAAATATAAAACGCTTATACAGATATTGCCAATATTTCTTACTGACAATACACCTATTTCCGACGACGACAAGAGGACAGTTTACGTCCGATCATTAAAAAAAATCTAAGCTGCCCATCAGATACAGCTGGGAAAAACGTAATTTGAATAAATATTCTCATGTCTAAAAATCGTAAACACTTTACTTCCGCATAATTCTGGATAATTCATTAACATTTAAAAAATAAATGACATTGCCTTTATCTATGTTAGTCACACGGACATATTTATTGTTAAATGTATTCTAATATTTTCTAACTTTAATAAGCAAAGACACTTTCTTTAAACAAAGCAACATGTATGAATCTTATCTCTGATAAGAAATATAGATTATAGATCCCATATTGAGGCAGAGAAATTACAATAGTTTCGGGTTACGATCCTGGCTTGAGGCAGTTGCCTGATGAGCATAGAAACAGTACTGTATGTGGATGACTATATATATATATATATATATATATATATATATATATATATATATATGTAATAAATATTTGTGTGTGTTCATATATAAGTACACACGCATATATATACACACACATATATATATATATATATATGCATATATACATGTTTCTTATGTACGCATGAATATGTTTCTCAGCATACATACAACTAACGCATCGAACTTATCTAAGGCAGATCTTTAATAAAGTTTAATGTTTGCAAAATAATAACAATAGTAAAAACCTAAGGTAATTGATAAGTTTTAAGGATTACTTAAGTCATTCAAATTCAGATATTCAGCACGAACATTCTTTACAAACCAAATTCCCATTTGGATAGACTATACATGTAATACAAAATTCATTTTGAAATAAAAAAAAATAGAAATTTACTTCCATTTGGCATTAACGTCTGTCAATATTTTTATTCATAGCTTTATTAAAACTTTCGAAATAGCGATTTAGAAGTTTAGTATTGTGCTTTATATGTGTGAGGAAATGACTTCCGATGAGAAGCAATCTGAATTATATAAATAAATTGTTTGATATTAAGACACACATACACACGTATATATATATATACATATATATATATATATGTATATATATATGCATATATATATGTATATATATATATTTACACAGGCATATTTAGATCTGAATTTATGGATATATAAATATGTGCACGTATACAGATGTAAGTACTTATATATATATATATATATATATATATATATATGGGTTTATATACACGTTTATAAAAAATAAATCCTCAAACGAATATATATATATATATATATATATATATATATATATATATATATATATATATATATATATATATATTATTCAAATATGTTTGATTGAACCTGGCAGAGTTATTTTTTTCCGATCTTTATGGATAACTTGACAATGGGCTCAAAAGTTGTTATTCGACCATATTATTCTCTAGCGCTTTCTATCGGTGCATCCGATTATCATCAGGAGCGATAGTTGTTGTTTTATTTTAGTTTTTCTTTGAGGCTATGTGTATTTATATATATTTTTTAATTGGCTGTAAAGGTGGGTGCACAAGGGTTGGCAGCGATTTGCTGTTATTTTATTTAATTTTACAATTTAAATTTTCTCATTTTCCGATTGATTTCTTTAGTCTATTGTTAGTTATCAATACTGTTTAAAAAATGATAAATACACCAAGCCTCCAAGAAAATGAAGAGAACAACAATCGTTTCTGATGATAATCCGATGCATTTTTGGCGCCATTCTTGCCTACTGAAATTAAAAAGATCGCACTGCAAATTGAAAACTAATCCATAAAGGACGGAAGAAAGAATAACTCTGTCGTGTTCAATCAGGCATGTTTGAATAATGACTTGCTGCCAATATATATATATATATATATATATATATATATATATATATATATATATATATATATATATATATATATAATACAAAGCTGAATGTGTGTGTGTGTTTTGCGTGTCTGGTTGACTATTTTAAAAAAACTGATTACATATAATGATAGAAGATGTATCGAGACACAGAGATGAGTATGTTTGATTTGGCAGAACGGTGGTTCATTAAAATTGTGGGATCTGCGTTCGCGTCTGGTGCTTAAAGTATGAAAATAAAAAAAAAATTAAAACACATGTTTACAAGTGTTTTTTATATAGATGTACATGATAATACTTTGATATGTATGTTTTGACTTAAATAGGAATGGTATAATAAAATTGTAGAGTCTGCCTTCGCGCCTGCCCTCCATAGAATGAAAATAAGCACACACTTTAATAAAGAGTTTTCATATCTATCTGCGTAAGTATACTTTGATAATTATGTTTCAGTTTGGAGAAATATGGTATAACAAAATTATGGCGTGTTCGTTCGCGCCTGACCTCCATAGAATGGAAATATGTCACAAAGTTTAACAAGGTTATTTTTAATATAGATCCACAGAATATTGCGATAAGTGTTTCAGTGTGAACAGGTATGGTATAATAAATTATGGGGTTTATCTATTTCATTTTTACTTTCATCATATTTTGCTTTGGTTTTGATACCCCCAACTTCGAAGCTATCTCTTTACAACCCTTCCTTTTCATAGCCTATCGTGCTTTAATAAATCAGAGTCAATTTTCTGTAGGCTGTGTTTGAACCCAGTCAATGACGGGTACTTTTGCTAGTATATATATATATATATATATATATATATATATATATATATATATACATATGCATATGTATATATATATATATATATATATATATATATATATATATATATATGCGAAAACATGTAGTACTGAGTCTATAAAGATTTATTTGTAAGATACTACTTTTGTACGATATATTCGCTATAAACTTGATAAGTATGTTGTCCATTAAACAAATGAATATCCGCTCTATTAACATAAATCGTCCTATTGGGGGCTGTGAAACTTAAAAAAAAACGTTTTTCTACGCGTGGATTAAGTCTATATTTTGGAAATTATGATTTGATAAACCCTTTATTCTTATATTATATCCTAGTGAAATCATTTTCCTCCTCAAAGTTGTGACTAATGAAAAGCTTCCTGAAATGGTTAAAAACTGTTGTGGTGGCACACATTCATTTGCATATGTGGTTAGTAATTACACATAAATAGGAAGACTTAGTTAGTTTGAGTGTGTGTTAACCAGAAGCCACCGAAGGCCGCCGAGAACAGATATGTTTCTCTAGCAAAGACTCTCTTATTTGACATCATTATGTAAATATCCTGTAAATATACCTTTTCCTAATACACTTCTTATTTGATCTACCTTTGTTAAGTCGTCATTTGTATTGCTTTCCAGGTTACTTGTTTCAACCTGCAAATTTAACAAACACTGTAAAGAAAAATGTATGATTCGAATAGCACATTATACTTACGACACAAAATAAGCAAATGCATGAGAAGTTTGAAACGGCAAATTGTTCCTTTTGCTCAATTGAAAAAAAATGCGTATACGCGATAAATATTATGTTTCCAAAAGGTAACACGCACATACCTATTGTTTGTGGTCACATATGTGTATCTGGTTTTCTGTGTTTATGTTATCGTCTGTTTGTGATACATTATTTATATTCATTCCTATCTTGCACGCTTGTTATGGATGAACTTTCAATGGCTCTTTCGCAAAACCCTCGCTTTTTTTTTATCCAAGTATAAGACCCGAAAATTTATTTGAATGTTCTGGCCGGAAGGATAGAGAATTTACATTGAAAACCGGAGATGCGTATCTATAAAAATATATATGTATAAACCTAAAGCGAATACACATACTTCTTTTAAAAAATGATAACGAAAAAACAATATCGACGATATTTTTACGACGGGTCCATCGAAAATGTGTTCACAGTTTTGAGAATCCTATTTAAAGAGAGTCGAAACATATCAAGAGAATAACACGTTGTTTGGATTTATTATGCATCAATTTTGTTTATATCAAAAATTCCAACGTTAATATATTAATGTTTAACATTGAAATTTCATCTCTATAACCTATTTGGCTTCAATTATATTCTTTTAGCAATCCAAACATTCATCTGTTCACAATAATTCACACAACTCCATGATTAGGCATCCGGCGTTTTCCCGGAAATGAACAATATAAATCAACAGTCTTATTTTAGCACTATTTTCTTTACAAAATGTGAGGTTTGGGTAAGTACGTGTTTAACTGCACAGACTGGCAATTTTGGTATACTGGGTTCGAATACATTCAGGGCTGATGTAACTAAAACCTACTATTCTCGTGAATGGAAATAAAGAGTTATGTTAGAAATTCCATCCGGATTCCCAAGTTCGACAAGATATATGTAAAGAAGGTCGCAGGTTACATCGACCAAAGCGTAGTGAAAATGACGCTCAAGATGAGAACAATAGCATGAAATATCGAAATAATAAGAATGCTTGGGATATCTAATGCCTTAACCAAAGTGAGACATATATTTCAGTGACGCTAAATGTTATTCCGTCGTCATTTGTTGAAAAAATATATATAGTAAATAAATGCGATTTTCCGTTGAGTGAATCGTGTGAAGACTGATCAATATTTTTGTCAAGATATGAGAGGCAATAAACTGAGAAGTGCAACATTGATAATGTAGTATGTTTTTTTTTTTACTAATCAGAGCTCTACGTAGATGGGTGAAACTATGGAATGCAGTGAGGTGACCATGCAAGCAAGAAATCGGTAACTGCTATATCGACGTACATTATAATGTCGGTTTCTCACTCACTCATGTGGATTGGATGATGCAACATTTGCATTGAATCGACTAGGTGCTTGTAAAAACACGCCTCCAGTCGATCCGTTTTTAGTTTATCAGTTTTAGGTCATCGTTCGCTCGTTCACTTACGGTTCTTTTTTTTTTTTTACAATTACAAGACGAGTTGTCGATGTAAGCAACGAGGAAAATCTGTTGCAAAACTCACATAAGGTTACCCAAAAGTCGTGAAGGAGTTACCACACAAAAAGGCGATTTCATTGTTTTTCCCCTTCACGTCGACTTCAGGTGTTGGTAATTCGATTTGCCTAAACCGTCCGCCTCCCCAGTTTCCTTGGTTAAAAATCCGACAATAATAAATCAGAAAATGATACGGGGTCTCATGGTTGCATGCGTGTTCCTCTTCGACTCTGAAGTAAAAAGACTTTAAGTATAAGAGGCTCTATGGTCAGAACAAATGGATTACTATTTACGAATAATAAGCGCCGTACGTTATCACCTGCAACTGAGACGGACACACTTACTGGGGAGCGCATGTGATTATATATTCGTAAGAAATTATTACTGTCAGTTCCAAACAGAATGACTACCTATGGACTAATAACGCACAAATGGTATTACGGTAATCCGATAATAGTTATAATTAGATCTGTGTTTAATGGAATAAAAACAAATGGAGGTCTTCGACTACTGCTCTTTCTTTCCGAATATTCCTGGCAAAAAATGTCGCTCTAAAAAACATTCTTTATTTTGAAACAAAAAAACAAACTATATTTGCAGAGCTACGAAGCATTGCGTATGAATCAAATTACCGGTGACAAAAGGCACAGGCGATGAAAAGTGTGTTTATTTATAGAATAAATCAACGATATTTTATACACTTAGATTATCTACATGCTTGCAGCTTTGAAATATCCGACAGATGCAGAAATACGTACGAGCACTCTCTGGGAGCCGATAGATGAGGCATAATAAAGTAAGGACATTTTTTAATGAGCTTCAGAAACAGTTAATAAACCATTTGATAAAGCAATTTATATTTTCAAAGAAGGAATATTTTAAAATACTTGTGTAAAAAAGCAGAGAACCTCATGTTTAACGTTGAACGGGGCAGGAGGTTTAATCTTCATAGAATACATGCTCCTATTTCCAAGTGGAGAACACGTTTAGGAGTCCGCATCCATATATTGTCAATGTCGCCAATAAGTGAAAAAAAGAAGCGTTTAACATTGTGTTAATGGTTTAATTTTGTTGCAAGTTATAAAATATATGAGAATAATATACTAAATCTATGGAAAATCATCGTATGTCTCACGAAAAACCAAACGTGTTTTTCTATTTAAATTATCCCCCTTCAACAAAATATTGATTATTATAATGATACATAAAACATAAACCAGATATGGAATGAGACTCAAATAGCATCGGCACTGATGTCACAATTCATCAGAGGCAATTTATCAAAGTCTTAGTATCGCGAGATATTACTGTTAGGTTCTGGAAGCCATTCTGTAACCCATCTAAATTCCAGTAGCAATGCCGTCTTGGAAATTAAACCATCGTATAAATTGTATGCATATATTTTGATTTAGCAAAGAAATAACGATTTCTGTGTAAAGTTTTTTCTTAAAACATAATACATATGTGGAAAATATGTATACGATTATTATAGAAACTCAACTTTACTTACGTTTCAGAATTTTAAAAATGAGAATTGGTCATTCGCATTATTGGATTCGTCAGATTACTGTTCTCATATTGAATGCCATTTTCAGAACCTGCTAGTTGATATACCCACAGACACCTGTGCAACAAAGGTAAGAGTTGTGTGAAATCCCGTTGTAAAAATGGCATTCATCTGAGAGATGGAGGTTCAAATCTCAGTGCAGGCGATTGAAAATAAAATTGCGATTTACTTAGGACATCAATCCAGTCATGGCTGACGTGACAGGCGCATGCTTCACCCGTAAATAAACGAAAGGGTTGTGTTCAAAATATACCCTGGTTCCTGAGTCCAACGAGAAGAATCCAAAGTTAAACGCCTAGCGAAGATCAGTAAAATCGATCGAAATGTCATGAAAATTACACTCAAAATGCGGGCATTATTAACGCAGTCTATTTATGTTTATGGTGATAGCAAGTGTGATGGGGGATTATTAAGATACCTTGCAGATAAATGTGAGAAGTGTCTAGGAGAGAATGCCATTGTAAACACATCTACTACGTCTGCACACACTGAAGGGCACCGTTGCCTCTATTCATTAAATATATATATATATATATATATATATATATATATATATATATATATATATATATATATATATAACGTTGGCACACCAATTCCTAAAGTTAATAAACCTTTAGCTTGGCCAGTACGAGATGGGTGACCATTTGGGAATTCTAGACGCTGTATGTGATTACCGCTGATCTCAGTATTGTTCCCAGTCGTTCTGAACATGGACTTGCCACTGATATTCAATGTCGACTCAGGATAGGTGTGGTTTGAGATTGTGCAAATCCTGCCCCAAAAGTTTCACGCTCCAGCACCCTTACCGTTGGTATACATAGTCTGGCAAGACTGAAGGAAACCCCTCCCTCCCCCTCTCTCTTCTCTCTCTCTCTTGTATATATATATATATATATATATATATATATATATATATGTACAAGTTAGAAAAGCATTTCATCAAAGGCATGAAAATTGTAAAACAAAATGTTTTTACTATAGGCTTTAAAAATAAAGGTACAATATTCAATTTGAAATTTATTTATCTTCAAAGTGTACTTTTATACATTTTACAAAGTAAGGTATGCAAATTTAATACCTTACTTTGTAAAATGTATTAAAGTACACTTTGAAGATAAATAAATTTCAAATTAAATCTTGTACCTTTATTTTTAAAGCCTATAGTAAAAACATTTTGTTTAACAATGTTCATGCCTTGGATGAAATGCTTTTCTAACTTGTATCCTATCTTTTTAAGATTATATTTTATTTAATTTATTAATTTGGATTTTAAAAAAGATGAATGTGATTTTGCATGTATTTATAAAAACACTCCTACTCTCTATTTCAGATTGTATTTCTCCTCACACCACAAGTCATTTTTGCATCCCCTCTTTGTATTATTACAGGTCTGAATATTCTCTCTGTTTCAGTTTGTAATTCTCCTCACTCCACAACTCTTTTTTGAAACTCTCTTTCTGTCATACATGTCTGAATAATAAGAAAATCTGATTTTTTTTAACAAAAACTTAAAAAAAAAACTTTTTAGATTAATTTTTAAAAAACTTCTATCAGAATAGAAAATCTTTACAATTAAATAAGAAACACATTTCAGATAGGTTTCATCAAAAATATTCAGTAGTTAACGAAAAAATAGAGATGAACATTTCAAAAGGAGTGTATAACAGGTTACGCTCAATAGTAGTCCTCGCTAGCGAAAGACTTTGTTATTGTTATTCTATTATTATTATTATTATTATTATTATTATTATTATTATTATTATTATTATTATTATTGTTTAAAACATTTTGTGTCCTGCGCTTTCGCGCGAGGACTAATAATATATATATATATATATATATATATATATATATATATATATATATATATATATATATATATATATAAAGAGAGAGATGTGTGTGTGCATGTGTACGTTTTGTCTGTGCGTTTTTGTGTGCATTTGCGTGTGTATCTGTATATATTTGGACTTGAATAAAATGATACAATATTTTTGCAAATAATGGGCAATTCGTTGGTGTTCCATATACCTTCCTACGTAAACAGCAGACTGTGGTATTATAAATATTAATGCTAAGTTAAGAGTGAGCTTTTCAGTTCAGATGCGCATTAATAATACATGTTTTCTGTATTTATGCTATTCTTTTATACTCGATTCCGTTGTTTCCAGTCTTTTGACAAAACCATTCTCGTCTCCTCACATTCTGCACAGGGTAATATTTTATCACTAGCATATATTTATCTTGTATTTTCGTACGCATAAATCTGTCTACTAGAATAATTTAACACTTACCCTCACGCTATTTGATACTAGAAAAGAAACATTGTGGTGGGAAAAATATATATGTTTATATATACTTTTTTACTTTGAGACACCCATTCTGATCCGTTATTCATGTATCTATAATTCCCTCTCAAGAATTGAATAGTACTCAATAGAATACATATACAACCATGAATTGAATATTACTTTAATAATTTCTAAGATACATTTTCTTCGGTGCTGATGAACAAGCAAACGAAAAATCTATATATTTAAATATATTTCCCTCGGAGTAGCCTACTGGATACACTCCTGGAATTTCTCTATAGTCTATATATCAGAATATTTTAAATCGAGCTTTGTTTGTCTACCTGGCAAAACCTAATTTTACTCGAAGAGTACTTTACCGATCTGTCGTGAATTTAGTACGAACATTACTCGTGATAAATTATAGTAGACGAAGTATTATAATATCCGTTCGATGAAGAAATAGGGATAGAAACGGATTAATATTAATGTGTATTTACTGCTAACACAGATCCAATCATATTCCACCACAAAATTTGCTGTGGTCCCTTTTTCTATGTCAATTATCTTTATTTATTTTTTTACATGAAGGGCAATCAGGTATAAGAGTTATTGCGTGTACAGTAATCAATGAGATAGTATTGTAGTAATCATTAGTATTGGGGGTATTGATAGAGTGTCTTACTTTAGGGGGTAGTTTGTCAGGAGTTTGTTTATATTGGACTTGAAGACGTCCAAGTTGTAGTCAGGTAGGGGATTTACCGTTGAAATCTGGCTCATAAAGCAAAACTAAATAATAATACTCTGATGCGAAATATATTGTCCATAATAATGTTATAAGACCAACCCTTTTCTAAAAAGGTTTAATCGTCTAATTGCCCATGAAGCATTGGAATAAAATGTATTTCTTAAAAGTTTTTCTAGTGTTTATAATGAGAATCATATATTAGTTTTGTAGTAAATCGGAGTAAATCTTTCATTTGTTTCATCGATATCTCTCTGGTTAGAGGTCTTTAAAGTAATACACCAGATACCTACGGTGATGGCAATGTGAATGTAACCAAAATGAAGATGTTAATTTTTCTGTCCAATGAAATGGATTCGGATTTGGCACACTCATATTTTAAGGCCATGTGTTAGAGAATGGATCAAGAGAGAGATAGAGAGAGAAAGAGAGAAAGTGTGTGTGTGTGAGAGAGAGAAGGAGAGAGAAAGAGGGAGAGAGCGAGAGAGGGAGAGAGGTGTAAATTATAGTAAGACACGTTGACCGGAATCAGAACCAGCTGATCAGATTACGTGTGAGTCACGTGATCAGGTTAGCTGAATCGTTGTCTCTTCCCCTTCACTGGGGGGAAGGGAAAGCTGACGTGTGCAGAAACGAGACCAAGAGATTGGACACAAGCCAGACATCTGGAAAGTGAAATAAATTATAAAACCAATTCTTTGTCTTCGAGTGATTGAATATTCGTCCAAAACAGGTACCAAGTCTCCCCTCCAAAACGAGATGAATTTCAGATGGACCAACAGTCAAGACGCAGAAGGTATGTCTAAAAAATACATGTATAACACACACACGACGGCATATGAACAAATAGATAGAACAACTAGACGATTCACATGAGGTTAACTCCGACTAGACGATCACACACGGACCCCTTTATGATACAACAAATATATAATATAGTCATCTCTTCTAATCCCTTATTAGAGATGACAACACAACACAGGAAATTAAACTCTAAAAATAGAAGAATACCGTAATTTCTACATCAAACACAAAAAGAAACCATAAAATCAGTAGTTATAATAAAACTGAAAACCAACGAACAGAATTTCTTATATGTCACCCTATAATCCGATGGTAAAAAGAAACAGCAAAAGTTCTATGGTTTTATCAGAAAATACGTCTTTGTAACACACGCTTTACAAAAGATCCTCAATAAAATAAACTAACACTGTTATTTATGTGCTGTGAAAACTTTGAGATAAAAAATAAATTACACCATATTAAAATATTAAATAACCAGGGCATTCAAATTGGAAAATAACAAAATTATTTTTTTAAAAATGACTAACATAAGAACAAAAAAATAAACAAAATAAAGATACCGTACTCTTCACTGTGTTCAGAAGTAGTAAATCTATTTCTTTAACCACCATTTCTAAAATCAGGAATACCTTTCTATCCTAACTGAAAGATTTCCTCCAGCGTAGCATTAGTAAAAAAAGTATTCAAGATAATTAAGTATCTAAACTTGACCCTGAGACCCTTATTATTTATCTATAGGGTTGGTTATAAAATAATGTCGTTTTTCTGACGTTCAACTTCCAAAAATCATAACTCCTTTCACATGAAATAAAAAGCATTAGATTGGACACATCTTTTCCAATGAGAAACAAGTTTACTCATACCATTGCCATAGAAACCCGCAGTTCTGGACGCGATTAAGCAATTGAAGGGCGATTTGGCATATATTTCGCGCAGGAAGTTGTCGAGTTGCTTGTAAAAGTGATAATCGGGGGACGAAAGGTCAGGTGAATATGGCGGATGAGGCAAAGTCTCGTAGCCTAATTATTCTGCTCCTGCAAGGCCAGTTGACCAATATGTGGGCGAGTGTTGTCATGGAAGAGAATTCTTCCCTTCATATTAATCAATCTCGGGTACACACGTTAGAGCCTCTGGTACATTTCGTCAATTTGTCGGCAGTACTTTTCCGCTGTAATCATTTCGCTCGGACACAAGAAGCTGTAATAGTAGACCGGCCACATACCACCAAACAATAACCATAAGATATTTTGGTGCAATTTCGGCTTCGGGAAATGTTTTGGAGCTTCTACAGCATCCAATCACTGTGCCAAACGTCGGCCCTTGTCGTAGCCGATTTACTTTTAAACATACGTCACAACGCGCTCGAGAAATAGGTCGGTTTTGTTGCTTAGAAGGAGCGTGGAAAACGACGATTTTTTTTATTATCGTTTATTTCATACGGCACCCATTTACCCAACATTTTTTGTCTTCCCTCTTAGCTGTAAATGGTGAAAGGACTGTTGAGCTGTCAACCCCAGTTCAGCAGCAACTTCTCGTTTGGTTTTGCGAGCATCAGCTTCACATAAGGCTTTAAAATCTTCGGTATCACCCGCAGTCGGGCGCGACCGTCTTCATCTTTGAGGCTGTCACTATTGAGAAATTTCTTGAAGACCTGTTGAGTCACACGTTCATCAATGGTTCCCGGGCCGAATACATGATTGACATCACGAGCTGTTTGCCGCCTAGTTTTATCTGGAATAAGAAAATCGTACGGATTTGGATTTTGTCCATGCAGTCAAAATGCCCGTAAAAATGAATGAAAAGAGTGAGAACGATAACGAATAAAATGATTCGATAGAGCGAAAAACACCCTTTTTTTTTACATAGACGTCACCAATTATCAAGGCCGATAGGCCACTCAAGGATAAGGGTTAAAGAGTGTAGAGTAGTCAAAAGGACAATATAGTAATCGATAGTAATGGAAGTTCGGTACATTTGTTAACCTAAGTGGAACGGCTCATCACAAACTTGTTCACGTTGGACTTGAAGACAACCATATTATAGACAGCTGGAAAGCAGGAAAACGGATGACAATTCCACAGGCGTGCAGTTCTAAGGAAGAAACTTTGATCATGGAATCTATGTTTAGGTTTAGGTACAGATAAAGAGTGTGGAAAATTATTGATAATGTTTTCAGCTAGTCTAGTGTTTCTTGTGAAAGTTTGGCGAGGGGGGACCATAGATTGAAGCTCAGTCGAACACTTTCCATGAAAATAACGATAAAGCAGCGACAAACTCGCAACATCTCTTCTGTGAGACAGAGGTTGCAGCGAAGAGAAAAGGACATCTCCCACCAAGCCCCGAAATCTATTTTGAACTCTATCAAGGCAGGACAAGTCTTTTCTAGCAGCTCCTGCCCATGTTTCAAAATTATATATGCAAGAATTAATTCAACATAAGTGAATAAACGATATTGTTTTTGCACCAACCTTATATAATATATATGCCTGTGTGTATAGAAATTGAGATAAACAACGAGAGACTTAAAAATTTATATATATTTTTTATCCAAAATAAATGTAAAATTATAGAAATATTAAATTGCACTTCAGAATCTAACGAATAATCGCCTATATATTTTTGCAATGTAATGTATTCTGGCTATTTATACTAAGTCTTTTCATTATATAAACTTTTACAATTTTTCATGAAATAGGCGACATTCATCGTTACAAATGTTAATCTCACTTAAGCGACTGCAGCTCAAATTTATTCATTAAATTTACCGATATGACAAGGTTTTCCTGAGTTTGATTGAAAAACTATCCAATCTACTGCCTCCGTTCAATCTCGTCTCGAAAGATAAAGGGTGACCCTTGGAGGGGAAGCTGCGCGTGTAATTGTGAGGCTTAATCGGTACTGTTTGAGTCCAGTGGCAAGAAAAAATTCAGGATGGCTGAAAGCAATACGGACATAAGTGGAGAGCGCGTACAGGCCATGGAAGTTCCAAATGGTCACCTATTTAGTACTTACTAGGCTAATCGTTGCTTATCTTCGGAGATCCAACGGGAAGCGGTGTGCCAACGTGATTCTGCCACACTTGATTTAAAAACAGGTAAAGATAAACAAAGGTTGACCCAAATCACAAGCAGCTTCCACAACCTCAATGTTTTCATATAAGTGTTTGGATTAGCATCTAAATAAAACCTACTGAAAGAAGGAAATAGTGCTTGTTTTTACTTTTACACTTTCTTTTTTTTTTAGTCCACACATTACATGAGTGATGTTGCTGACAATATGGAACAATTGCTGTTTCCTGTTGAAATTTATGTAGATACCGTATAATGTTTGATAATTATTGCATTTAAGTCAAGTTGTTCGCTGTCGACCTAAAGTGGCCTCACGACTTGCCTTGATCGATTTCCATAAATATCAAGGAGGTGGGATTTAATATAAATTAATTATTTGCAAACGTAAACATAAAGGATGTTTGCTTTTGAATGGCACATAGAATGCAAATATATATATATATATATATATATATATATATATATATACATATGTGTGTATATATATATATGTATGTATATATATATATATATATATTAATTAATGTGATTGATAATTTAAAATTCAAATTAGAATTAAATTAAAAATCCGTTTCACAAGAAGGAACAACAACAAAGTCAATTTTATATATATATATATATATACATATATATATATATATATACATATATATATATATATATATATATATTTCGTGGTTCATTTGAAGTGTTTCCAAGGGGTGGAGGCTTGTAAGTGTTTATTATTCATTGGCATGTTCAATTTTTATTGCCCTTTATTGAAGTTGTCCAGGTCGCTGACCTGGTTGTAGTAACTCTCTCTTTCTGTTAATGTTGTTTTTTTCTTTTCCTTTAGGGCGGAGTAGTGTGTGTGTTTTTGTGTGTGTGTGTGTGTGTGTGTTTGCGCGTGTGTTTGCGTGGGTGTGTTTGCTTTTATTGGTTTGAGAATGTATATAATATTTTATAGTATTATGAGGTTATTTGCTTCCTTAGGAAGGTGACTGTTATCCGAGTTCGTTACTAATGTGTATGTGTGAGGAGGGGGCAGCTCTTCTGAAATAAGGGTAGGGGTGCTTTCATTCTATTTGGATATTTATTTTTTTGATTCTTGGAGTTTAGTATTGCGACTTTTCGTTTTAGTCTTTTCGGGTATTCCTTATATTATATTTGTTTAGAAAGAGGGGTGTATTTAAAATATGTATACGGGATTTTTTTAATGTTTCTATTTATTTGTCTCCCCATGTGGGTATGGCCAGACCCAGGATCGGTTCCTAGTGTGGGGGAGATTTTGTTCCCCATATATATATGAATATATATATATATATATATATGTATATATGTATGTATATATATATATATATGTGACTATGAATAATAAAAAAAACGAACAAAACACAGCTATATATTTACTTATCACAAGTTCTTCATATGGTATTTTTGTGGATGTGTAGACATTTGTAACATACACCTGTATTAACAGATGAATAAATTATTGTAGTTTTGTTTTACGACTACAAGAATTATCGTCAAACATGCTAGGAGATTAACTTTCGCATGACCAAACGTTGTATGTGTCATTTTATTGCATGAGATAAACAAAATTGTTATTCAAGCAAATGCACTTGGTCAACCGCTGAACTACAAAAATAGATTAGAAAAATAAGTAAAACGCAGAAAAGATATTTAGTATTTTTGTTTTAATATAAAACTGTTTTATAATATGCGTTTTAAATATTTCAGCAGTTGGTGTTATGTTTCGAACAGACCGGCAAAGTTTAATCGTGCCACCGGGAATAATTTTAAATAATCCAGGAACCTCATGCTTCACAATGGGATTATATATATGGTTCTTATTATCTTGTTTTTTTTACTTAGCGACAAAAACAAATTAAGCAAGTCTTAAACGTGCGTATTATTATATAAGTACGAAGGAGCATACGTGAAACTATGTATGAGGTATATTTTGGTGTGCACTGTTGAGAATACAACTTCGAATTATCAAGGAAGTCAAGTAGAAAATGCCGCAAGATCGAGAACATGCAGCTGCCGTCTATTAAATAAAAGAGTTCTATTGTAAAACCAATGTTCGAAACAATAACTGTCGTGTTCGATAAGATACCCAAGGAAGTGTGAGGGGCGGGTAAACTTGCTGAAACCTTGTGCGAATAACACTTCAAATGAAAACACTATTCCGAATAATCCAAATAATAACTTCGTTTTTTCGTACTGTTATCATCATCTTAATGGATTTTGTTGTTTTTGGCCAGCTCCTTCTCCGGGGCTAGTGGGGCAGTAGATAGAGGCCTATAGTCTCTACGGTTCCGGGTGAGCGTTTTCTGAAAAGTGCGGTTTCAATCCTACGCAAGCTGGCTAAAAAAAAATAGTTAGGCAAAAATGCGGTGATGCAACAAGGATTGAATTACTGAGGATGCATTATAATATACACCGTTTCTTTCCCGGCGCGGTTATCTGAAGAAGTACAGAAGATAATTTGTCAAAAATGTGTTTGAACCGCAACTACTCTGATGATAAGGATAACAACCATCCAAAAGAATCATTGCAAGAATTATGAAGAATAATCTAAGAGGATTTAAACAATTTTAACAACACAAACAAATCATGAAATTTCAAAGATTAGCCGATATTATGCCGGAAATATATGATAATTCGGACAACTTTTATATGGCTATTATTAGTAAACTCCTTAGAAATAGGGGCACATATATTTATCGTCAATCTCTCTCTCTCTCTCTCTATATATATATATATATAAATATATATATATATATATATATATATTCTCTTTGGGTAGCGCACTGTCCAATATATTTATATATATACTCTTTGGGTAGAGCACTGTCAAAAGTACTCTGACTTGCTACTTAATTGGCTGAAAAATGCGACGCTCGGGCTTTATAAACAAAGTGGTTAGAGCACTGTGCAAGTTGCGGACGGATCTTTGTTTAAATAGACAATTGACGAGATTATTTACGGGCGCCGCTCCCGTAGGTCGATCGGTAGAACTCCTTATATGCGATGGTTCTAGGTTCAATCCTCGGATGGCGATGACTATATATATATATATATATATATATATATATATATATATATATATATATATATATATAAGTCTGTTATGAAACGGAATACCTCGGATCGAATAACCAGAAATTGTGTCGTAACTGATAAAATACTAAGTGAATGTCATTTATTAGGTACACTTTTTGGAGGTTGATAATTATATCCGTACTGTAAGCGAAACAAAGAATAAAGTTGTGGATTATAAAAACTTTTACCGCGTCATGACTTACAACACAAGATCATGCTATATCCGAACCTGCATATTAAATAAAAAAATCCGTTTGAAACTGCATGTAAATTCAGAGTAAATGATGAGTTCCAAGTGTTGTATAATAAGGGGACAGGCTGTGAAGAAATCGGAGAGGCAAGCCAAGAACGTGATGTGAGGGTCACGTTTCAAGCATGGCAACATGGAATATTGGACACGAGCGTCACCTGAGCTAGTGACACATATAATTGGAATGCGGTGATGTTTCAAGGCCAAACAAACAAAAGGAAATTGGCCTACAATCGAAAACAACGGTTGTGGATTATTGGGACAATTATGCTTTGAATTAATCAAAAATAATAACATCAACAAATATTTTATGACCAGATCGGAATGCAGCTGATATTCGCAGCTGGGACTAGAGAAACGTGACCGATACCAATACAAACAAAGATGTTTCGGTTTTACAAAGAGAGTAGCCGGCCGACGCGGTGAGAAACAAATCTGTCATCTGTCAACACCCCCGCCACGCCACCTATCTCTCCCAACACCTCTCTCCTCGCTAGTGGAGTCAGTGACAGCCGACACCAAAGTGTAAAGAAAGATTGTTTTAAATAAACTCGAATTCTTTTGTAAACAGTCGAGTCTTTTAGTTGTCATTCCAAATATACACTCGTCGGTAAACTTGTCCGGCGACCATTTGTCCACGCAGTTATATATACTGAGTGCACACAACGCAACACAAGTACATAAAAATCCAGTTACAGCGACGTATATGTTGCGCGAATAAGACACAAAATAAGAACAGTAATTCAAATAATTTAAGTTATACAAATTATCAATCCTCATCTAAAAAGACAGAGGCATAATAAGGTTGATAATAGTTTATAGATTGTTTTAATATGTCATGTTTAATCAATTAGATTTTAAACATATATTCTGATGTTTTGTGCATGGAAATACGTAGTAAAACTTCGCGCGTTTCATTTATAAATTTTTTCCTGTCCTAATTAATATCGTATAATGATATTTATGTTTTTAATATTTACGATAAAGGATACTTCATTCTGCTTAACTCCATTTTTGAGAACTATTTTAATAGTTTTTTTTTATATTATGCATTTTATACATATTATATAGTTTATATTGTTCTGAAATTAGATAACCATTAAGTTTATTTATGGTCAACCAAGGATTAAAATTTGCATACGCGCGTCCGTTATCCGCTACAGAAAATGCTAGTCTACACCTTTTACACCTCAAATTAAAAAAGCACAACTTCAAATTAAAAAACACAACTTCAAATTAAAAAACTAAACTTCAAATTAAAAAACATAACTTCAAATTAAAAAAAGACAACATCAAATTAAATAAAGCCAAGTTCAATTTAAAAGCACGTGACATTATGTTAGAATTATTCATACTCAAACTTTGTAAGGTAATTTGCATAACATCACTTATGCAAATTACCCACTATTACTTGTAGTTGCTCGCAACAATAAAAAAAGAAAAGTTTCTAACAATTAACATTACAATAATTTAAAATATGGAAAATAACAATGGATCTCCGGTAGTTGTGCGATCAAGTAGAGGAGTCAAGAGAGGCACAGTACGTGGTCAGTACAAACGCAATCGAAATTCTCCTAAGCGTCGGATTCTGGAAGCCGCTCGAAATAGCAGGGACTGGACAACTGTCGCAGAGAACTGTGGGATAAATAGGAACACCGCGTACGCCTGGGTGAATAAACAGGCCAAGGGGCAAGACGTGGAGGATAAGCCGCGGGGTGGAAGGCGACATGGGAAAGTGAATCCGGACATGGTCAACAACATGCTTGATATAATCGGAGAAGATCCTACCATCACTCTCAAGGAGTTGGCCTTGAAGATTTCGGAGATGCATGGAATCAACCCCCCAATCAGCGTTACTACCATAAATAACCATCTCGATGGTAGAATCTTCACTGTAAAACGGGTTCACAAGCAAGCCGAGAATGTCAACACTCCGGAGAATAAGGTAAAACGTCGTATCTATGTAGAAAGGGTTATGGTCGCATTGGGAGCTGGTAAACATGTGGTGTATTTGGGTGAGTCAAACGTGAACTTATTTTGTACTCGGACCGTTGGACGATCCGCGAGGGGCCAGAGAGTGGTGCTACATGTTCCAGGCTCGAAAGGTCCAAATATTCACATGGTTGCTGGTATTAGTCAACAGGGACTCATCAACTTCACCCGCAGGCGTGGCGCCTACAAGCACCCGGATGTCAACCAATGGGTTGCAGAACTACTCAATTCTGTCTTCGCAATGGGATATGATGCCGGACAGGTAGCCTTGGTAATTGACAACGCCCCGTGCCATTCCCGAGTGGAACAACTATGTACACGACCAGGCAGCTTTTGCAGAAGTGGAGTTTATTCGCTTGCCTCCATACAGCCCGGCTCTCAACCCCATCGAAATGGCCTGGTCAGCCATCAAAGCTGTCATCAAGAGGGATCTACCGAGCGTTATACATGTGCCACAACCGGAAGATATCACAAAAATGGAGCACCGTCTTCGTCTTGTGGAGACCGCCATCGACCGATCCTACCAAGTGGTAACTCCTGCCATGTCTCAGGCATTCTGTAATCGGGTTCAACGCCATCACGCTAGATGTCTCAGGGAAGAGGACCTCCCTGTTGGAGAATAAATGGTTTATCTATCAGGTAATAAAATTTTAATTTAATTTGAACTTGGATTTTTTTAATTTGAAGTTGTGTATTTTAATTTGAAGTTTAGTTTTTTTAATTTGAAGTTGTGTTTTTTTAATTTGAAGTTGTGTTTTTTTAATTTGAACTTTAGTTTTTTTAATTTGAGGTGTAAAAGATGTAGTTATTAACTTTGCCAACGATAGTGTTTGAAGTGACAAGCTGATTTTATTTTGATTAAAAAATTATATTTATTACTGTTTTCCAATGTTAATTGCAATAAAACATACATGCTTTCCACTAATATTAAAATATTTTCAGTGGCCGCATAATTGTTTAAATAAATAAGCGAAAATTACAACTAAAAATGCATTATCAGATTAAGCAGTGGTTAAGAAATTGTTATTTCTCAATTTATTATATCATTCGGATTCGCATTTTGTTTGATTTAAATAAATATTAATATATTGATTTCTTTTCATTATTGTCATATCATTTATAATGAGTTTTACAGCCGTTATTTGACTGCCATGATCTAAAGAAAAGTAGTAGTCCATAGTCAAGCGTTTATTAATTTATTTTCAAAATTCACTTTAAGAATAATTTTACTAAATACGTAGCACATATTTAGATATATTTATTGGAGTATTCCACTTTTGCCTCTTTATTTTTATTACAAGATTAAGAATATGTGCCAATATATAATTCATGATTCATTTGTTTGCAACGCATTTACCATTTATAATGACCGAATGCCACTCGAGGATAAGGTTTAAAGAATATGCGGTGAAGTTTAATAGTCGGTAATCATGTATATTTTGTAGAATTTTCATTAGTTTAAATAATGGCTACAGAGGGATTTGTTTACATTGAACTTGAATGCTATCCTATAGTAATCGGATGGAAAACACCCCAACGGAGCAGTGTTCCACATGCGGAGATTTCTAAGAACGAAGTTTTCCTCATGGAATCTGCGTTTAGAATTTGGCACCGATTCGTGTAAATGCAACTTTTCAACGAATGCATAAAAAATAATTGCATATAATCTCTTCTTAATCTTTCTGTCATTCAAACACAGTAGTGTTTGAATGTATGGTTAAGTGGCAGTTTTAGTCATTGAAAACTGCTTTCAAGCTTCACCGCTCACTTATTTTCCGACCAAATTAAAAAAAATATATTAATGTTTTTAGATCACCTTCTCGGCAATATTGTGAAAAAAAATCAATTTTGGTTCAGTAAAGCAAAAGTTATGAAGAGTTTCCTGATGTTCAAAATCGTAAAAATATGTAAGGATGTGAACGACGTTTTTCATGACTGGTTTCCATAGAAACCACGTCACTTATGCAACAACTGTTGCTACTAATTCGAAAAGACAAGTAACAAGTGAAACAGAGAATGAAAGCATGAAGTAGAGATAATTGGGGGATTTTATTGAAAGCAGACGAGTGCCGTATACTGTTATTATATATGTTTTGTGGGGGGGGGCAAAAAATTAGACTAGAATTAACCAAAGAATATTTGAATTTACTGGAAGCCTGGAAAATTCAGGATTTAAATAGAAAAAAAGCGAGCATGAAAAGTAATATGGGTAAACTTAAACATGAAAAAGTAAAATACAAGTTGGAAAAAGAAAAGGACAAGATATTCTACTACAAAATATAATAAATTGATAACTTGAAATATTACAACATAAAGAATGTGTTTTTTTAAAATTCAATTCATAACATTATGTAATATAAGTTATAATTTTATTATATTTTTACTAGAATATATTGTGCTTTTCTTTTCCAGTTTTAACAATTAGTCTTTTACTTTTCCATTTTAAAACTTAATCATATTACTTTTCATGCTCGCGCTTTTCTCTTGTAATATGATAGCGTGTGTGTTATTTTCTGAATTATGCTGACATCCAAGTCGTTTAATTACTATGGACTTCCCTTTCTTGTTATAAAAAATTTCATCAAGAAGTCTTCATAAATGTTGGTTTAGGTTTCGATCATAGCTGATGGCACTCACGACATTCATTTTAAAAAAAAATAATTATATCAATAATTCTTCGTAAGTTTTGCTTCCACTTTCGATTATATCTGGAGGATCTCAACAAGTCATATGGATATATACATATATATTTTTTTCTTTTGAAATCGCAATTTTATAATATGTAAAAATCGAGAGAACACTAACTATATTATAATATATACGAAATCCTCAAGTATTATATTTAAGCCTACATTACCAGTGGTCTACGTCGACGTCTCTGCTTGCTTAGATACATTGTTTTGCTTTTTTAACAAAAAAGGTACAATAATATCAGAGCGTCTCCATTTACGATGAACATCTACAGAATGCCAATATCAATATATTACATATAAATGAGTCCCCTGTGGAATTTTCACAGGCCCCATTAGTATTACATTAATGTATTAAGGACATTTACATTCATCAAGTATAGTTTCCAAACAAAAATTGTTAGACACGAATTTTAATAATATAAACGTGAGCTTAATTGGTAAAAAAACTAACTTGATGCTATTCATACTTATTTTTATTTATATTCCTCATATGCGATGTATTTGCCTCCTTTGAAATCTTAAACTAACACCGTCATTACGAATCTATGTAGACAATTCATATGCCTCTTCTATGTACATTCAACTAACTATTAATGTGATCTAATTTACTTATGGGAGCGTTTTGCTCGCCATCCAGGGAGTTCAGACTGCCCAGGGGCCTGAAGAAGAGCGGGTAACTATTCTAAGATTGCTTTAATTAATCCCGGGCAATAGCGGATATCACAAAGACTTGAATTGGAGTATATAAATATATTTTGCTTTATTGTTTGAAAATCAGAGATATATTTGTTATTTGAAAAAATAGACGACATGAAATGTTAAAATAATAGCGTTGACATTGTCTGGCCTTAGGACACCGGGCCAAGTGTTCTGATTCCAGACGGGGGACATTCTGAATGACAGGGATTACCTCTAAGGTCATATGCATAGGTATTAATTTTGGTCCCAGATTACAAAACTGGTGATATGGCTGAGCTGCACACCCGCAATCCGCATTTGGGGGTTTTACCCCCAGATGCGTATCGTTATTTGATTTGTTTAAGGGGATTTTACACCCCAACTACACACCTTACTATATAAGGCCAATATCACTCGAAAATTTACCAGATTCCAGATTGGCGCATGGACCTCGAGATAGTAATAATCGCTCCCTAAAGACGTGACCGCCCCCTTTGCATTTTGCCTAAGTGCCATCTACGAAGAAGAAAAACTTCAGACTTTAAAAAATGTGTAAGAACTTGAAGTGTACAAATTCTGTAATTTTTGTGGAATTAATTTTTTTCGTATAACAGAACCCAGTCTTCTGTCTTCCTTCTTGCAAACACAGCTTCCGTTTTTCGCTTACAGACGAAGCCTACACCGGGGCGTTCGAAATATCAATGTGACGGCCTCTCGAAGAACAGACATCACGAGCCGAAGTTTTTCCAAGACGATCAGGGGTCCTTGCGTGACCTCACCGGAGAGGGTGTTACATAAACACAATTAAAACGTAAGTTTCATATTAACAGTTGTCGTTTTTATTACATTGCAACCTTAGCTTAAAAATATGATTACCTGTTACTATCTGTTTCTTTAATAAAGCAAAATAAACCCTACTCACCAAGGTATAGGTCTATAAAGAAAATGAAAGTAGTATTTAGTGTCTTTATTTAGACGGTCATTTTACAAGCAACGGAATAAAATCATACGTTTATTGTTTTTCTGTAAATAAAGAAATGTTAACCTATTATTAAACATCATATATGGGTAGTTGAAATAGAAATTGAAACTCATGTTAAAATCAGCAATCATGTATTATGCTAATCTTTGCATATACTAAAACTTCGGAGATTTACAAGTATCTCCTTCGAAGCAAGTGTTCATTAATTTTTATTTTTACTTTCCAATATTTTGCTAGTATTAAAAGATGTTAGGCAAACCCTCATTGAAATAGAAAACATTTGAAAAGAATAAATCAATAGAGACAATGCCTTCCGTTTATAATTATTTATGTTAGAAACTAGTGATGAGACGATTCCAATATTTTTCCCCATTCCGACACAATTACCGATACGTACTTAATTACCGATTCTGATACAATTACTGGTTCTTATTAAATCTTCAAATATTTAACTGTAGAGTTTTTATTTTCCTCGATTTTTCCGCCCCCGACCCCCCCCACCACCAAAAAAAAACACATGTTAAATATGCAGATATTTTCCTAAACGTAAATGTACACGTGTGGAGGATGATCTATCGATTTTAACTTCACTGGTAAGTTAATATCAATAAATAGTTATTATTTTAGTATTTTTACCAGCAATGGAAGATTTTACTTTAAACAAAATCAAATAAAAAAGAAAATGAAAAGAATCGTTTTGGAATCGGAAAATATGCACAATTTTTTTCGATACTGATACCGATTCCGATATCGCCAAATTTGTCGATTTTTCAGATTCCCAATTCCGATTCTGATTAATCGGTCCAATAGAAGCTTAATCCTATATATATATATATATATATATATATATATATATATATATATATATATATATATATATATATATATATAGTATTTATTATTATTAATTTTATTCACTTGAAATTTTCACAAAGCAATCCACAATATTTCCCTCTGTGGTGTCCCTTGGAGTCTGGGTGACAACAAGTCCCCCTCGATTTTCAGTACTATTTTTATAAACTTTTCCAATTAGTCTGCATTATTGATCTGGTTAATGTTTTTATCTTCGGTTTTAGTATGATACTTGACCCTCGTCATTTATTTGGCGTGGCACCAGAAAAAAGCAAGCCGCGAACTTGGGGAGGTTAATTTACAATTTATGGTTCCGATTTTCATGATTCCATATAGTGTTTTATTGCGTTTTATTTCCGTAGCATTTTCTACAAGCACCCGTGAATCATATGTATTAGTCCCAACATTCAAGGAGTTTCTTTAATATTCCAGCCGTTTTCATATATTCTCAGACATCCTTCTGATTCCACTTTCTCTTATTCTTTTTTCAAGGTTTTTCGGTATTGCTCCTAGTGCCCCTACTATTATTGATGCTACTTTGACTTTCTGCAGCTCAATATCCCTTGTATTTGCTAAATTATTATTATTATTATTATTATTATTATTATTATTATTATTATTATTATTATTATTGGATCACATAACGCTTTAACACAGGTCATCATTGTTCTGATTGAAAACCCATGGTCTTTCCTGGAAGCTGAGTGACAACAAGTTTCCCCAGACGTCCAATACTCTCAAGCTACTTCGAGAGCATTTGCAAATAAATTTGTGTAATCGAAACAGTCTCATACCGTTGATTTCTCGCTGGCATCGGCATTGGTCTCTACTGGAATTTGAATGGCACTAAGCCTCCCCAAGGCCCCAGTTATCTCTGTGTTTATCCAAGGGAAGTCTGGCCAGGGCTATCTCTTCAGCCTTTCCCTCCTCCTTGCCCCTTCTCGGCTCTTTGGTTTCACACTTTTTATGGGGGGCGGTGATGGAGCAATGAGAGGGGATGCGTGATGGGGATGTAGTACGTGTTTATATGCAGCTTCATTGTTCTTCATTCACCATAAAGCTTCTCCATGGTTTGCCTCTGCAGTAGGCTTTCCGGCTCACGCATGTGTTCCATGTGTATTATTCTCCGCCTTCAAGGGGTGTTCTTAATATTTAAGGTGTTTTCCTAATCGTTAGCCGTTGTATCTTTGCAGATAGTCCTCTGGTTCAAATTTATCCCTTTTTCAATGTTTTTTCAGGATTTTTCCTAGTGCTCCTAATATTATCGATATTATTTAGATTGTCTTCATCATTCAAATCACTTTTAACTTTCTTGCTAGCTCTGTGTATTTGCTCCGTTATTATTATTATTATTATTATTATTATTATTATTATTATTATTATTATTATTTTCACATGCTGAGTATGGTGATAAAGAAATACCTTCTTCGTAGCAAAACTGTTTTTCCTTAATTTTTATTATTTTATTTATATAAATCGCAGAAGGAAGATACATAGAAAATACATAAAGTGTTGATCATATAGACTTAATGTTAACATTAAATAACATCGTATGATATTTATAAACGTTAATTCATAACATTATTCATATTATTGTAAGAGGCAAGTGTGCGCAGAAAATCGTGTACCAACACATAACTACTCATCACGTAGCATTGGATAAGCAAATTAATGATATGGTTTTATGGGATATGGCTCATACAAATTAGAGTGTGTCTTCACAAGAAATGTAACTCTGGAAACTTCAACTCAACATAATATTGAAATACACGGTAAAACCTAGGCGTGACATACCAACAAAACGTCTTATTTCGCAGACGAGCAAGACAAGATTACAGAAGCGAGAATGAGTCCAACACAAGAGCGCTGCTTACCAATATAACACTAGATGTCAGAACTGCCAGTGCAGTTACTAAATGAATGCAGGCAATTGTGTGGATACTATTTGTGGAACTCCGTTATCGGCATACAAGGAGATGGGAGTAGTTACATTCTTCTCTCTCTCTATGCCCTTGGAAATGGAATGAATGCCGTTGGTTGTGACGCTACGCTGAGTTAAGTGCAGCTTGTTCGTTAAGGGAAATGACAGCACGAAACAATGATGGATGACTTTAGTCGCGCATTTCGCTCATCAGTCCGAGCTGATAGGAAAGGAAAGAGTCGTCAGAGACACGTAAGACACACAAGAGATGAAGAGGCATGCGTACACACGCTGACGTATATACATGGCAAGAAACTGATATATTCATACGCACACGTAATTCAACGTGTGAATCAATTGTTCAACAAACTCTACAAAATAGGGGATCACACACACACACAAACACACACACACACATATATATATATACATACATACATACATACATAAAAAACTTTATTTGCATAAACACACATATACATGTTTGTGGGCATATATATATATATATATATATATATATATATATATATATGTATGTACATGTATATGTATGTATATATATATATATATATATATATATATATATATATATATATATGTAGTCATCCACATCCAGTACTGTTTCGCTGTTTAACAGCTCATCAGTGCGGCTATGTGTGTATATATATATATATATATATATATATATATATATATATATATATATATATATATATATATATATATATAACCCATTATAAATATTCCTCTAATATACGAAACGAAGAACTTGGCCATGATGGATATAATTCGTTATATGGACATAAACATTTTTTGCCGGACTTTTATTATAAATATCAGGAAATAACGACACTAAATGCTATCTCTTGAATCAGTATTCTTATTCCAAACAACCAATTACATTATATTTTGTAGGAAACGGCTAGAATTAAAAGCTTAAAACTGAAGGTTCTGAAGAATGAGTTATTTTAGTTTAGAAAAATGTACCCTTCATGGAAGCTTTTGTAACAAGAGTTTTATGATTATAGCAATATTTGACGTAAACCTTAAATATTTGGATAAAAAAGGTTGTGTAGTATTATGATTAACACATAACTTGGTTGCATTGCAAAACAAATGACAACTAACATATAACTGCATGGTCTTTTGTGTAGGTGTTTGTCCAAATTTCATTCATCACAAAATCAAACAATTGCCGAGATCGCATAAGGAACTGATGAGTCTGATAAAAATGGAGAATATAAATCTCCCGTATTTTTGCATACTGGATAAAATTTATATAGTTTTATAAAGCTAAGAAAAGTATTTCTCAATGGAGACAAAACTGACAGGTTTGTAAGAATATGAGCTAGTTCAAGTTGCAGAATATTAAACAGATGTATAATGATATTACAATCTGTTTTGTTGTTGCAATATATTATCCTGATAGGTAGTACTACATCCTGTAGAATACATGCCTATAACTATAAGTGTTTACTTTCATAGTGGAAAATTAAGGACGGAAAGTGTAGGTCTTATTGTGAGATTTCATAGTGCAAGAACTCGAAATTCCTTAAAATGTCATTAATTACATTTTCCGTTCCACACTTTCTCTCTTTGTATACTTGACGAAATCCTGTGAATAAATTTACGATATGTCATTTATATTTGTTGCATAATTATTTTAAGTATCATGTCGTCGTTGCAGAGCTCGGATACGAGTACACATTTTGCTCACTGATACGCCCTACGATGTGAAACAAGTTATGTCTAGGCAAAGGGGCGGCCGCCGCCACAGGGGATAATAAGAGGGTTCAAGGATTGTTGACCCCCAGCTTTTGGGGGGGATTTTGTTGTTTGTTTCTACTCTTATCTTTTATTGCATCTGTTATTGCTAACCTATGATAATTTAGATATTACTTCCAGTCATTCTCATAGTATTTGTTTGGAAGACCGGAGGTAAAATTCTTAGGAAATAGGATCAAAGGTGGCTCCGTTGCTGCGTTCGAATCTCCCGACCTGCAAAAATTGTCAACCTTATATTGAGAATTAAGAATGCATGAAAAAGCAGCGCCTGTTGATGTAAAAACAATTATTATTATTTAATAATAATAATAATAATAATAATAATATAATAATATATATATATATATATATATATATATATATATATATATATATATATATATATATATGTATTGTAATATAAATCACAGTACGAAGAAAACGGATTTTATCGATACCAAATTATTTCATCTGGGAATAGAAAAGCGTTATATTCCTTGTTACGTTTGGAATGATGATATGAACTCATACCTTCGTGTGAACACACGTTCACATATAGACATGAGTAGTCTCAGTAATAACAACAAGTGCAAGTTCTGCCACACGGAAGTAGAGAGTGTGAGCCCTCTGACATCAAGTGGCAAAGTCATGTTGGGAAAGCGTTATTTTACAATGCGACACAAATGAAATGTATAAATATTTCCACTGTAAAATCTGTAAAATCTTGAATACCAAATGTAGTAGCAAGTCTTGAGAACGTGAACCAGTAAAAACAATTGGAAATAAATAATACACTATCCACTATGACTACGAAATGCTTACAGCTACATACCTAGATCAACTATGACTACGAAATTCTTACAGCTACATACCTAGATCCACTATGACTACGAAATTCTTACAGCTACATACCTAGATCCACTATGAACGAAATTCTTACAGCTACATACCTAGATCCACTATGACTACGAAATTCCTACACCTACATACCTAGATCCACTATGACTACGAAATTCCTACACCTACATACCTAGATCCACTATGACTACGAAATTCCTACACCTACATACCTAAAAAATGGGGCTATTTAGCCTGACGTAGGGATATGGGACAGGACGGAGAAAGCGGAAAAGCTAGTTGGAGTAAGCGTCCCTAAAGATGCTGGTCTTAAAAAGGCTGAGGGGGAGAATACAACAAAATACCAAAGATTTATATACGACATGAAGAGAAGCTGGAATCTTAACAAGATATCCGTCATGCCAGTCATATCATGCTCCTATGAGCAACCGCGCTAATGAAAAAGAATTTCAAAAATTATCCGGCGAATATACAACGCTCAACCAAGTGCAAGAGAAATATAAACAATTGCACTTAAAGGGACGGTTAGAATCTTAAAAAAGTCGGAGTAACTAAACTAATGTTAGAATGGTTGGCATTCGGTAGAATATCCCATCCTCAGCAAAAACAAAATGATAATAAAATTAATACAAGATAGAATCACCCTTAATCATTTTGATATGCATTTATAGATATTAAATTACAAATACATTTACATAAATTCTTCATATAGAGTAGAGATAAAAAGCAATTCGTAATTAAATCTATAGCGGTAGATGTTTCAAATCTTATTCTACTTGTGAGCAATGATTTACTGTTAGTAACGACCAAAAGAACATTATCGAAAACATCGTATTTGTTTAATTCAAACGATGTTTTATAAACATTTAATCGTGATTGATGGTTCTATATGAAATTATACCATTCACTGACAAATGCTTTTTAATTCTTAATGTCAACTATAATCGTATTAATGAAACAAATATGTGGTTTCATTTTCACCAGCAAAGCAAAAAGACTATTTAATACTATTTATTAAATAAGGCATAGCAATAGACAGATTATTTTTAAAATATACATGAGTTCCTTTTGTGAGTATATATTGCGGGGGTCTTTAAGGAAGTATTCACACTTAAAGTGTTATTAGTGTTGTCGTAAATTATAACATTGGTGAATATGATTCTTTTTCTCAATTTATATTTTTCATTCGAATCAAAGCTTTTATATTTCACTCCATGTTCATAAATAAAGATTTGATAGTCATTCATAATGTCAATATATTTCAAACTTTTTCGTGTAACCCTGCATATTCATTAGTTGAAATACATATCTTATTTGCCGTGTAAGAGAGTGTTCCTTGTAAAATTTACCTGGGATAATATTCTGCAATTAAATGTAGGGTAATTCTTCCAAGTTTTTCCTGGACAAAAAAAAACGCATCCAATAGGAAAATGCAAGCAGAACTTGTAAAGCATTTTAGTTATCTCGTCAGCATTCAAACAACAAACGCTAAGACAGAAAAATACATTGATAGCAGCATCATAGATGCTCGTCCTTAATATGGAAAACTTTATAAAAGAATATTAAGCAATCTAGGCTTGATACAATCTACAAAGCTTATGACCTACAAAGCGGTTTTCAATCCTGTTGTATAAGTATGAGCCCTGAGTACTCTCAGGGTTCATATAGAAGAAACCTGAAAAAAGTTTTTTTTTTTCACGGGTGTAATAATACAAGCGGGCAACGCCGGTTAGCGGGTCCTGCTAGTAACTAATAAACACGCAAATCAGGTGAAGATATTAGACAATTCAGTATTTTCTAACAACGGAAGTTGTGTCAATTTGTGTGTGTGTGTGTGTGTGTGCGTGCGTGCGTGCGCGTGCGTGCGTGCGCGCGTGTTTGTATGTAACTTATATTTTCTTTTTTATACAGATTGTATATTAAAAAAAAGTAATCTAATATATATGTTCAGTATTTACTGAAAGAGCAAGTTGTCCCATAGTAAATTTCAAAGTACTACTACTCATAAAACTAGTAGTAGTAGTAGTAGTAGTAGTAGTAGTAGTAGTAGTAGTAGAATAAATGTATATCTATGCCGATTATCATTACAAAGAGGTGCCGATATTTTATAACTATTGTTATTGATCAAGAGCACACTTGATACCCTTAGCCTGACCATTCTCTGTGGAAGTGAAACCGGCGACTTTGGATGCATTTAAGCAGCATATAATCATTGAGGCGGACATTATTGAACAGCACAGGATTTCTTGGCTTAATAAAACGTACACTTATTCTTTTGTTGTTTTTTTGGGGGGGCTGGGTCCTCGAGTATTTTTGGAAATAATTGATGATCACTTTTCATCTGTTCGATAATACTATCACTTTACTTTATTAGGCATGAATTATTATTTTTATGCATTATCGGATATGACGTTCGTATAACAATATGGCAATTTGCGTCGTTTTAAAAGTACGCGTGCATGGACTATCGCTGTATACGGGAAATAATTATATATATATATATATATATATATATATATATATATATATATATATATGTTATAATGTTAAAACATTAAGCATATTTTTACTGCATTTTAATAATCGCTTCAGTATATTTTGCAGTCTATACTTACCTTTATTTCTTGACATTATATTTCTCGTTCATTATTCATCACATTATCCGGCATTTCTTTTTTTAGCGAATTATACACATCATTAATTATATTCCAGCAACATATGATTGAAATAGTCAAGTTTATTTGCAACGTCGTAAACATCCTATTAACACATGAGCATCATATCAAAATATACGAGTGTTATTGGTTTGAACAAAGAAAGATAAAAATCAATTATACAAAGAGTTATTTATTTAGCAGTCGAAAAGGCTATTTTTTCATCTTCATATTTGTTTTGCTGGCGCCTACTTTTCATTCATCGTTCAACAGAATGATTTTAGCATGAACAAGCCGACGCTATTTTCACTTGAATTACGTTATTAATGCAAACAAGAGGGGAAATGAGTGATACAAAAATGTTACCGTACAAAAGAAAGAAAAAAAGAAAGTGCGTTTTTATGGTGTGTTTTTTTATGATGGCAAGAGTCTCCTTCTGGAATACTAAACATGCTAATTGCAAAACAGTTCTCAAATGCGATTATTCGTTGTTTATTGCGTGTGAATTCCAAAACCAAACAATATGTATGACTGATGTTTCGGCGTAGAATAAAAATAAAAATTGGCATCAACGTTAATATATTTCGGTTTAGAATTAAGATTTTGAATTGCAAACAAACAAAAAAAAATCAAAGGAAGAAATATAATTTTCGACTAAATCGATGTTTATTCTTGCCCAAATCCTGAGTGTTGCGTTATTGTTAACTGGATTATTTCAGAGCAAGAAAGCCTAGATCTAGTCAAACTCTATTCTCATGAAAACAAAAGTGATTTAAAATAAGTATAAACACACTCATGTGTGTATATATATATATATATATATATATATGTATATACATATATATATATGTATATACATACATATATATATATATAGATATAGATATAGATAAATAGATAGATAGATATAGATATATATGTGTGTGTGAGTGTTTCATACATTGTATTTATATTACATACATTATACTGCATACAATATACATACATTATATTTACATTACATATATATATATATATATATATATATATACATTACATACATTATATATATACATATATATATTACATACATTATATATATATATATTTCATACATTATATATATACTACATACATTATATATATAAATACTACATATATATAAACTACATACATTATATATATATATATATATATATATATATATATATATATATATATATATATATATCATACAGACGAGGGCTGAGTGGCTGTCTGTTCACACCACAAAACGAGTACAATGAGTGTTTTTAAAGTAAAAATTACAAGATGTGTCAACATACAAATTGAACTGATTAGGAACGTTTTCGATTCAATCAGTGAACGTTATAAGCTGTTCATGGACCCCAATTGCCAATGATTTAAACGATTTCGATTATAATTAGCTGGTTTCTATATTTATTCACAGTATATGGATGTATGAAACTTTTCTTTCTTACAATAAATGTGAGTTTTATCGTCATTTAAATAGTTTATATATTTTAATGTTACACCCTGTTTATATATATATATATATATATATATATATATATATATATATATATATATATATATATATACTACAAAAGCTCCCTTCGTTGACTGGGTTCAAAAAACGCCTACAGAAAATGGATTCTGATTCATTAAAATATGATAGCTTATAAAAAGGAAGGGTTGTAAAGAGATCGCTTCGAGTTCGGGGGTATCAAAACCAAAATAAAATATGATGAAATAAAAATAACATAGGTAAACCTCATAATTTATTATAACATACCTGTTCACTCCGAAACCCTTATCACAATATTCTGTGGATCTATATTAAAACACCTTGTTAAAATTTGTGACATATTTCCATTCTATGGAGGTCAGGCGTAATTATCATAGTATACTTAGGCAGGTAGACATGAACAGTCTTTATTAAAGTTTGTGCCTATTTCCATTTTATGGAGGCCAGGCGCGAACGCAGATTCCACAATTTTATTGTATCATCCCTATTTAAGTTAAAACATACTTATCCAAATATTCTTATGTACAACTATATCAGAAACACTTGGAAACTTTTTTTTAATTTTTATTTTTTTATTTCTATACTTTTTGGACCAGGTGCGAATGCAGACCCCACAATTTTAATGAACCATCGTTCTGCCAGATCGAACATAGCCATTCCTGTGTATCGATACATCTTCTATCATTATATGTAATCAGTTTTTTTTAAAGTTGTAAGCCATACAGGAGCCTATTCGTGACCAGACCCACACACATTCAGCTTTATATATATATATATATATATATATATATATATATATATATATATATATATATATATATATATATATATATATATATACATATATATATATATATATATATATATATATATATATATATATAATTATTTTCTATAATAATTAAAATCCAACATACTTTCATCCTTTCGGAAACCCTCAGTGCAGGATGTCACGATTAACGCCGGTCGGGAGATTCGAACTCTAGCAACAGAAATCATGGCTGGCTTCATTATACACTCGCACAGATAAGGGGGCACATTTGTGCACCTTATTATATATGGAATCGGATTGAGATTTTATGTAATCGTCTGTATTTCTCCCTAAGTATATACTACACACAATTTAACACACATTTACTGTCATAATCCGTAAACTCTGAACATTAATATTTTTCTAATGTCTTTGTTATAAAAAAAATTGAGCTCTCAAATAATGCTAATATGCAAGTTGGGGACAACATATTAAATTAGTCATTAATCCAACATTAATGTCAAGGTTTTTATATATAAAAAATACTCTGCCAGACATAATAACGTTTAAATATATTTTAATTCTTACAAGATTTCGTATTTAGTATTTCAGATCTTATTCTCTACTAAAATATTAGGTTGATTTTGACTTGAAGTTGAACGTCAAAAACAACATTATTTTTGCATCAAACTTATGTATCTATAGAAATGATTGCCTGCGTGTACAAAGAACGTAAAACACCCATGCAAGAATCAAAACTTAAAAAAAAACTTGCGTTACAACAACGTTCCTTGCAGGTTGTGCTTACCCGGAGATAGATAAACATTTAAAATCAAACATATTAAAGCTTTGATTGAATTTTCCCATGCGTAAATCTAATGAAAATATTCCTTGTAGTTGAAATGAACGTTTTGCATTCCAAATTGTTGACATATTTTTGTATATGTTATTCAACTATTCACAGGTTTCACTCGTTATATGTCATCATTGGTGTATAATTACATATATCTATTTATTTATGTGGTAGGTGACCAATAGTTTAAGAGTTTTACGAGTAAACGCACACATACAAGTTATATTTTGTTTCTATAGAACAAAAAAATATTTCTATCTATTATTTTTTAGTAATATTCTTCTATTATAACTTCTTTGCCAAATTATATGCATATATCTTCTATATAAAGATACAGGAATGCAAAGAAAGACAGATAACGTTTTCAATTATCTACCTATGTCTTAGGCCAGTTGTATCATTTTTTTAAGCGAAAGTATTGGGAAATAATAATTGATGATGCAAAACACATTAGTGTTTTCAAATGATTTGTTACAAAAATGTGCCAAACGCCATTTTCTGTCAGTTCAATGATTCTTTTTTTTTTTTTTCAAAATGTTCTTATTTTAGTGTTTGCGGGCGTTATTTTCAATTGTTCAGCGCATCGATTTCAGAATTTCGATTCTGTATCCACATGACTGGCTTTATTTAATCCAAACTCCGCAGGACAAAAGAAACCTGGAAACATTTGAACAAAAATAGGGAAACTAAAAACATAAAAGGCAATAAAGAACGAAGTTGAGTCCATGAATTTCATTTATGACGCAGGTTTCGCCTTTTTTGAATACTAAACGTGCTGAATGCAGAACAAATCACAAATGTGTTTATTATTTAAATGTGATTTTAGTAAAGGGATAAAGAGAGGATATTACTAAGATACGTCCACTCTGATGCATATTAAGTGTTTTTAAAGTTTCTACAAAACATACTTATAGTACTCTATCCAGATAGTCCCCTCCTATATATTAATTTACTTACATCCAACAAGTCCTTAAATGGGATAATGTTGCAATATCAGGGAAAATACATTTCCGAGCGCTCATACCGGCTTTACGTTAAGACGTAATGCTTTTTTTTAATTAAGAGACAATGTTAAGAGGGACGGTCTAAGTATGGAGTGATATATCGAGATGTTTGTTCATATCACACTTAAATCTGTGCATATTGTTAAACTCGAGAACATAAGAATACGGAAAGGAATTCCAAATGTTTAGCAGTTAGAATGAGAAACATACGAGTAATCGCTTATCTTGTTATTTTCATGTAAGGTTTTCCACTGGCTTACGTTTTTAGAGTAAATTCTTAAATAAAAACAAAAACATCACGATCTCCTTCGCATACCACTATTGCAACAATAGCTTACCTCATTTGGTGCCAAAGATGTATAAAAATTTGTCTTCATTTTGAAGCCATGTTTAGTTCCAGAACAGTTCCGATAGTTACTTGTTCTATACACGTTTTGGAGATGTACAGATTTCAGACTTGATAATTTTGTAGACAAAAATCCAAATATTCTCCCCGATTTGACACGAGGAAAAAGTATGCAATGTTGCCAAAAAATGTTTAGTATTTATGAAGCATTTCTGCTTTCTGATTGGTTGGTAGTAGAATCTGAATTATTATGAATCGTCAGTTTCTAGCAGCAACGTTTATAAATAGAACCTCCCAACTGTGCTGTAGCATACCCCATGATCATTAACACATATTGCAACAATTTTCATCGAGAGCTTTTGTTGATAAGACTTTGCCGTATCTACAACACATAACCAATCGGCTTGTGCGCTGAATCCATGTTACAAAATAAAATTATATATCGCTTTTCTGTATTAGTATTTTCTAAACCCTACATAAACCTTCCATAGACACACATTCTTTAAAAAAATTTAACATCTGGCGATTAATCCACCAGAAAATATCTTCTAATGGACTACGCCATAAATCTGATGAATAAATACTTGTTTAATCACTGTCCTAAGCCATCAATTTTTCTTAAATACTATTTTGTCAATTGGGCCGTTTGTTTCCGGCCCTCCGTGAGAGTCGACCATTATTTAACTGACTATCGCCTTAATTCTAAAACTCGAGTGATGCCTAGTATTGATTATCGGAAACTCATTTAAAAAATGGCACTTACGGCAATGTATAAGTCATACAACTGTGTTTATTCTAAAATATATATTCATTTATTCATTTATAAAATTCTTGCATGATGTTGCATTTTAGACTGCTGAAATCAAACCCGAGATCAGTCGTCATTTTATCGTCTACGGTAGCGCTAAGTATCCTTTTTCAGAAGGATATAGAAACCATAAAACACGTTTACACACCCCGAAAAACGGGGCATCAATAGAGTATAGGTATATAAAATAAACCCTGTTGTTTTCCCTTTTTGCCGAAGGGAAATATCTAAGTCCACAGAAGAAAAGGGAACGATAATAGAATGTAGCCGCTATTTGTCAACTTCAATATATTTAATTTGAAACAGCGGCAATGTATATTGCAAGAACTATTGAAACTGTATACACACTAAACGATACTGCCGCGAGCAATTACACGTTTAAGTGAGCACATTTAATATACGATACTGTTTCGTTTTTTTATACACACAGTATCAAACAATAATTATTATTCATAACTACACTCACAAACCATTGATCTGATTTACACATATCATCAGGTGGATTAACTTGGGAGAATAGGTGACCAACTGATACAACTTTTGTAAAAAGCCATGCATTTTGAAATAAACACTTTCTTTCAAATGTGAGCCTGAGTCACCTACTTATATTATCAACAAATCCATTCAATATCTATAGACTTCGTTACTCGCTTATAATAAAATCTAGCTTTTGAATATTCAATTAAACATAGATTCTAAACTAAAGCGTGCCAGAAAAAAATTAACATCTGTGTTTATAATACGACACGTCCTAATACTCATATATCATTTTTTTAATTGATGAGAATCCTTGGTGATTGGGCGGCACCGTGGATAGATTGTTAAGGCTCTACGGCTCCAGTTTAGTGTTGTTGTAATGGTTTCAATAGTGCCCAAAACAGTTAGTTAGGCAAAATCGTGGTGAGACAACACTATGAAACATAGTTATTACTGGGGATATATTTACAATATGCATCTTATTTCGTCGCAGTAAACCATCTGGAATATTGTAATCCCACACTGATGAAGCTCGGCTAGGGCCCCTTTTTGTCTGGAAACTCGGCTAGGATCGTCTGGTCCTTCTCCAGGGTTGTTACATTGGATCATGTATGCTGAAAGCGAATATCGAAGCCGCAGGCAGAAAGAAAAACAGACACGTGAATACTATTCTACAGAATTATTTCACAAACTTATGTACAACGTTTTTTACAAATATCGTCAGTTCTTAGTAAGTTTTCCAAACTCTAAAATCTCTTAACAGACAACGTCAGACAGGTGGAGGAGGAGAGGAGTCACGTCTCCAGGGGGACAGCGGGTTACTTCGGGTTTCTCGGACACACATTCGGAAACCGCTTCGAAACTGGTTCATTTCCGCGCGACACTCGTATTAATAGTTGTTTATGGTCGGGGTTGGAAGTCTCCTAAGCCAATCAGATCACGCCACAGAATCGGGAAACCCCAGATTTTGCGGGTGTGCAATCAACCAATTTTGTGGTCTGAGATTTACAGATATATTAAATTCATATGGCCCCCTAAGGTCATCCCTGTCAGTCTGACATCTGGCATTAAAGTTCGCTAAGGCAAGAGAGTGTTATATTATTGTTCTAACTTCCTGTCATCAATTTTAAATGCAAACTATATTTCTCTGACTTCCAAACAATATCTATTTTTACAATGAAATAAATATATATTTCTATTCTCTATTTCTTCTGGATATCTGTCGCTACCCGGTATCGATTAAAACGGTTTTAGCACAGTTATTCGGCCCTCCTTAGGCGCCTGGTGGGGATCTAAAACACGCCAATGAGGGTAAATTGGCCCCTCGGGTTGATTAAGTCACAAGATGGCCG
>NC_136508.1:54217749-54362749 GCF_053919585.1 Euprymna scolopes
TATATACATATATATACATATATACATATATATACATATGTACATATATATACATATATACATATATATACATATGTACATATATATATACATATATATGCATATATACATATATATACATATATATACATATATATATATATATACATATATATATATATATATATATATATATATATAAATACATATTCCCGGTGGGCTTTCCTGAGGCCACAATCCTGTGGGTGGGACAGCTGATAGTCTACTTCTATTGCATGTCTGGTATTCTGCACAACTACTTGTCCAGCACCCCCTCAGTCACTCACCCTAACTGAAACTTTTAAATAAAATAAAAGGAAATGACAGCTCAAGCAAAAGTTACGTTTAAACCAGGACCAAACTCAAAGAAAAACCACCTGCCTCCTCCCTTGAGGCTTGCATTTACTAATATCCGCGGGCTTAGAACTAACTTAGATGATGTTGAGTCATTGTAAACACCCCGGAGTCATTGTAAACACCCCGGATATCTTAGCATTAAGTGAAACTAACCTTCACTCCTCCATTCCCTCTAACCACTTTAACATGCCTGATTATCTCCCACTCTACCGTAAGGACTCTGACAGACATATGCATGAACTTGGAGTCTATATTCGTAACACCCTCCCCCTGACTAGAGAAATAAAACTAGAATCAGAGAACCAAGCCTTTATGTGCTTCAGACTAAATATGCAACACAATATTAGCTACTTGTATTTTCTCTACCGCTCTCCCTCAAACCAAGAATGTACCTTAATAAACAAAGTCTCAGACAGCATAGATATAGCACTCTCCCTCGATACTAGCGCACAAATACATGTATTTGGTGACTTCAATGTCCACCACAGTAACTGGCTAGGATTCTCTTATCACACAGACGTAGCTGGTAGCGCAACACATTGCTTCTCTATATCCCATTCCCTATCTCAGTTGGTTACATTTCCGACACGTTTCCCAGACCAGCAAGATAAACATGCCTCACTTCTAGATCTCTTTCTGACAACGGTTCGCAATGACTGTACAACAAATGCCCACAGCCCACTCGGGAATGCTGATCACGCTGTGATAATGGTAGAAATCAGCCTAAATTCTCGCCCTAAAACTGAAGACCCACTACTCAAAACAACGAGGTATTACAAAAAGGCTGATTGGGAAGCCATCAGGGAGCTCATCAGAGATGCCCCATGGCAAAATATCTTTACTCTTCCAGCGGAACAGTGTGCAAATTAGACAACTGAATGGTTCAAAACTGCTATTGAAGCACATGTTCCCACACGGAAATTCTATAGCAAGCCCCACTCTCCCCAATGGTTTACTTCTGCTTGTGCAGCTGCCATTTGTCAAAGGCAGCATGCGTCCGCAGATTCAACCGACATTAGTCCAGCTAAAATAAACAGACGTTTATAGAAGCAAGAAATAATTGTAAGAGAGTGATAGAGACAGCTAAGACAGATTACTCTGAAACCACCAGAAAACGCATCGAAGCACAGAAACTAGGAACCCGGGATTTTTGGAAAATCTACAACAGCGTAGTAAATAATGGACAGTCAACTATTCCCCCACTATCAAACGATCATGATGTTGCTTGCACGGCAACTGACAAGGCTAATCTGCTTGCCAGTCGGTTTGCCTCAAACTCCACACAGAACTCGGTACACCACTCACTCCCTGATTTTCCTCTGCGAACAGACGCCCCACTAGACGATTTGAAAATCACTTCTCAGGTACATGCTATTATAAAAAACCTAGACACCTCAAAAGCATGTGGACCATATCTCATCCCGGCTGTGCTATTAAAAAAATGCCCTGCCGAGGTTGCTCCAGTTCTGTCCAAACTTTATAATAAATGCCTTAACGAATCTTGTTTTCCCGACTGCTGGAAAACCGCCTCTGTGGTACCAGTCTTCAAGAATTCTGGTGAAAAAACTGACCCACTAAATTATCGCCCCATTAGCCTCCTCCCGCTTTTCGCCAAAATATTTGAGTCCTTAGTTAATCAAGCCCTAGTCCAGCACCTAACAGCTGCTAAACTCCTGACTGACAAACAATATGGATTCAGGCAAGCCCGTTCAACAGCAGATATCTTGACTGTGTACCGTTCATTGGATAAAACAGAGGAGGGTAGAGCGGTGGCCCTCGATATATCTAAGGCTTTTGACAGGGTATGGCACGATGGTCTTCTAAGGAAAATAAGATCATATGGAATCACTGGAAGAATTCATAATGTAATTAAATCCTTCTTAAGTAATAGAAAAATCAAAGTTGTCCTCGACGGTCATACATCCAAACAATACGACATAAATGCGGGAGTACCTCAGGGGTCTATCCTTGGACCTCTATTATTCCTGATATTCATAAACGACCTCCCTGACAAAATTGTTTCGGGGATGGGTATATTTGCCGATGACACCACTCTCTATAAACGATATGAGGGGAAAACAAATGAACACATATCCAAGGAAATGGCAGAAACACTAGAGGATGACCTCCAATCCGTAGTGGAGTGAGGACAAAAATGGTTGGTCACATTCAATGCTACTAAGACTAAGCTTGTTTCCTTCAATAACTACAAGAAACCTTCTCTACCACCAATAGCAATGGCCAAGAACACATTATCTGAAAGTACTTCTTTTAAATTCCTCGGCCTAACGTTTACAGGGAATATGAACTGGAATAGATATATTGAGAGCATTGCCAAGGCTGCTGCAAGGAAGGTTGGCCCCCTCTACCGTGCTAGAAAACTACTTACGCCTGACAGTATCCTATACCTCTATAAGGCAACCATTCGCCCATGTATGGAGTACTGTTGTCACATCTGGGCTGGTGCATCTGCTTCTTGTCTCTCGCTCCTGGACAGGGTTCAAAGGAGAGTCGCCGACCTGATAGGTCCTGAACTGTCATCTAGGCTTCATCCTCTGTCCCATCGACGAGATGTTGCATCCCTCTGCCTGTTCTACAAATACTTCAATGGTGAATGCTTTGACGAACTGCAAAAACCCTTGTACCTCCCCGACATAACTAACCCCGACACACCCCACAAGGTACTAAGTCTCATCCCTTTACAGTAGAGATCCCTAGGTGCAAGAAAGCCTTTTACTCCAATAGTTTCTTCCCCAGAACTGCGGGTCTTTGGAACTCCCTTCCGGGATTCTGCTTTCCCAACTGCAATGATATGCAGAAGTTCAAGTGTAATGTTAACAAACATCTTTCTACTCTTCTCCCTTCATAATGACCTCGCAAATTAAGTCCCTGATAGTAGCCCCCTGCTTCAAAGTGGCACTGTGCCTTGTTTGGGGTGAAAATTGAGTAATATATATATATATATATATATATATATATATATATATATATATTGTTGAGCCTGGCTAATACCAGATGGGTGACCATTTGGGAATTCTCGACGCTGTATGTGCTCTCCGCTTATCTCGGCATTGTTTCCAGTCGTCTTGTTCCTACCCTTGCCACTGGTATGCAACAATGTTGACTTAGGAGAGACGTGGTTGGAGATTGCGCAACTCTTGCCACACAAATTTCACGCGCAGGTACCCTTACGGTGGGTATTCATAGTCTGTCAAGAACGAAGGAAGCCTTAATATATATATATATATATATATATATATATATATATATATATATATATATATATATATTAGGTTGGTGAAAAATGATCTCGTTTTGGGCTTGAAATTGAACGTCAAAAACGACATTATTTTTGCACCAACCTAATACATAGGAATATCTGCTGAGAAATTAAAAAAGATTATTTTGTGTCCAGTCGCGCGCCTGTGTGTGGGTGTGTGCGTGCGCGTTTCTGTGTGTATGTGTGTGTGCGCGCGCGTGTGTGTGTATGTGCATGTACGCATGTGTGTGTGAATGCCAGTTTGCTCCCACTGGCTGTACCAATCTATGTTAATATAGCACAAATCTACTTTATGTTTCTTGAAGAATTCGTAGTCAATTGTTTTTGTCTAATGCTTCTAACACGTATCGAAAGTCGATGATAAAAACAGTTTCATTAAAGAAAAATGTTCCAAAAATGTTATCCTAACATCACGAATGCATTTGAAATCTATTTTTCACTTGCCAAGCAGAATGTCCTAGCCTATCAAGTCAACTATATATTCATGTATAATATACGGCCTAGTTCGAAATGCATGTATTTTTGGAGCACAATTGATCCATTACACTAGAATTTTTAAATGTAATCCAAGGAAGTATTTTTAATTAACTTTAAAAAATCAACAAAAAGTGCTGTACAATGTAGGCCATGATGTATTCTAGCCTGACTCAATGCGGGTAGACACGTCGATCTTGCTCTCATTACACAGCGGTACGTCCCTTACTAGAGTAGGTAAACCTTCGATATAATTGAAAAAATTTTTCATGAAAATAAAAGTATGAGAGGGGGGAAACATTGGTTGATTCCGAAGAAATACGCCGGGCCTCTCTGCAAGTATATATATATATATATATATATATATATATATATATATATATATATATATATTCTGCAAGTATATATATATATATATATATATATATATATATATATATATATATATATATATATATATATACTTTGTTTTGGATATATCGTTACTTTCAATATATACCGTTTTCACGAGTCCAGATTGTTATTTTAAAAACGAGTCACCCTTAATTTTGAGTTAAGCTCAATGTATCTATTTAATAGGTGCAGAGCATATATAGTGTAAAACTTTGTTGAAAATTCAAAGACTCGCGTTTTCTTTTGATAAGCTTCGTTTATTTCTTGGATAATTTCCATTACAGCTGTTTCATTGATGAGTAGGCAATTTTCTATATATACATACAGGTTTGAGATGTTCAAAAGTCGGGACTAATGAAAACAACGAGGTTATTAGACGGTGCTCAACGAAAAGAGCAAAGCATTTTTTCTCATATTATTTTTTCTTTGTAATGTCGATAGGTTCATGGCCGCCTGAGAAAGTCTCATTGACTGAAACAGATGGCTGCGTTTAGCGACCATATTTAACTGTTTACTCTCAAATAAAAATATATATATATAAAGATTGTTATGGGTACATAATTGTATAATATTTTTACAGAAACCCGAACGTAGTGCCATAATTAATTACTGAGTGTTTTTTTGTATTTTTGTAGTTTAAACAAAAACCATTAAAAGAAACTTTCAAAAAGACCAAAATGCACTTCTAAAGTATATTTCTCTTAAGCTTACATTATTAAAGAGGATAAATAAGGGGTGGGGAACGCAAAAAACCCTATCTAGACGTCTTTCAGCCAACCCTTTTTCAAGATATACGGTGGCAGCCGGGGAGAATTTATGTGAATTATTAAACGATTCTGCTTTAATGGTTTAATGGTTAATGTCGGCACGTTACTTACGGAAGAACGGTTAATTCAACTACACAAGCACCTGTTAAAAACTATACAAGTTCTATAATTGAATTACCACCTAAAAAAAGCTCATATAAGCTTATTGCCGGCATTCTTAGCGTCCTAACTTAGTAAAAAACAAAAAAAGACAGCTCCGGTTTGGGGGTACTAAAAACGAAAATCACAGTAAAATTTGTTTAATGATATGAAGAAATCATTAGGTGGCCAGAAAGTGGGTGCTCATTTTACGTAAAAATTTATATAGAACAGTGATCCCCCACTTTTAGAAAAAGTAATTTCTTTATATCATGCCCCAAATTTAAATGTGATATTCGTTTTCAGCACCACAGGAGTGCGAGCCTTTGTTTTATCGTTACTTTCATAGCAGGTGTAATGTTATTACCCGTTACGCTGTGCTCATAGCGTTGTATCTGTAACGTGTGGCAAGCGGGGTCAAGAGTCAAAACATTATTATTATTGTTATTGTATTCTTATTGATTTGAGTGACGGATGGTCGCTGGATCAGTCATTATGATAAGAAGAATAAACAATTAAATTGGGAAGGAAATGATTGACTGATGAATCGCAAAAGGAATGTGAAAATAGAAAATATATGTAAACATTATTTTGGGGTTTAGAATAAACAAATAACTAGCTGTTGACATTAGGTTGGTCTTAGACACGTAATTAGGTTACGTAAGGGAACACGTGATGTAGTTTTGGAGAGATTCAGAGACTTGAGTATTGACCACCTGAGCGGACAGACGTCTAGACAGAGGTCGACAGACAGCTAGGGAGCGAGCTGTAAGAATAGAAAATGTAGACTAACTGCAGATCCTGCGATAACCATTTGAGACAACTGTAATAAATTTATGTCATAAACATATAAAGAGTTGTTTGAATGGTTTCACAGATAAGAACAGATATCTCAATTGAATGGTGCTGATTGCTTCATGGTTCGTCAGGGAGCAGCGGGAAGATACAGACGCCTCTTCAAGAAAAAGGTATGAAGCATGTATTATTCTTCTTATATATGAACTGTAAAAATATCCCGTGTGATAATCTGGTACCACATGACTCAGTTTACACGTCAATATCATGTCCTGCTGGGTAGACAACATACATACGATTTATACGTTTATTATCTGTCTGTTAAAAGAACAATATCTTACATCCACTAGATAACACATGACACGTTTTAATATATTATCCTCTCCAATATAAACCAATATACAACATATATTGATTTTGGTGTCCGTTGACCAGTTCGCATCGACGATGCGATGACGAACCTGGGTTGTGAAAAATAGAACGTGGAAGCAGGTCCTAAAATTGAAATGGAGATTTCGTGTCAAGAAAAAAAGACAAGAAAAACACATAAATCATAATTAAAATGTCTGTAAAAAAAGCAAAAAGAAAGAACAATAGGAAAAAAGGATACACCCGTACAACCTTTTCACTCAGAAAGAAAAGAAAGACATACAGCCACACAGGCGTAAAACATTATATATAGAAAACAGTTAAGAAAAATGTGTATCGTATTAGAAATGAGCTCGTTATGAACAGAAGAAAAATATTACTTAATGTAAAAGTTAGAAGAAAAATAAAGAATTACGTTATTCTGTTTGAAACAATGAACCGATGAGAGAGAGAGAGAGAGAGAGAGAGAGAGAGAGAGAGACAATAAGAAAATATAACAGGAGCACGCACAGATGAACTTGTTTTGAATTGTGTCAATCATGATTGCGATATTTATACCGTGGCAGAAAGTTGATTTGAACTGGTTAAAAATAAAGAAAAGAAAGAAAGAAAGAAAAAAGAATTGATGCTCTGTTTCAGGTCAGAAGCAATGGACAGTTTCGATAAATCGTGAACATTGTTTTACCAGGTTTAACGGCATTTTTGAACATTTTTAAGGACTGAAGAAGGTTGTTTTCTCTAATTTCTTAGTAGTTGATGTTCATTGTTAAAAAATGTGTATTGATGATTTTATATTGAATTATATAATGTATAATTGTTGTTTTCCAGGAGTCTGCAAAATATTAAGTAAAAAAAATGAAAGAAAATATCAGAAGATTAGAGTAAGATAAAATGGTCGGTCTAGTCAAATTACAATTTTAAAAAGGGGAGGATTAAATTTACGTAGGCGGTTAACTAATTTTTTTTTTTTTTGGAAGCGATTCACAGGACCCTGCACGGGGGATTTTTAATAGGTTTTTCGATTATGAAAAATGCTATTTTCGCCGTCTGTATGTAGCTTGATTACGCTGACCGGTGTTACCGGTTGAAAGATCATATTCTTCGCATTCAATAAAGATGGGAGTACTGCAGGCCTATCGGCTTAAAAAGGTTTGTTGTAGCTGCAACGAGGGTGCGCGATAGAATGCACCCACATGGATTAAGCTTGCAAAAGGGCTGCTTGTAAGCTTCGGCTGATTGAAAATGCCCAATCTTGCGAGTAACAGAACTTTCAACACAAGAGCGGACGTGTAGTGGTGACGTGGCCACTATGTAGTGAATCTGAAGTAGGAGAAAGAATATAGAAAGAAGAAAAAGATAGAATATATGCCGCTTATACGAAAGTAATTTAGAAGTAAAATGTTTCCCTATTGTGAATTAAAGGTTTAAAGAATAACGCCTGTATAAAAGAAGTCAGAAATCTGTCGGATGAAATGTTGTCAAAGTTTTTCTGGAGATAAGGGGGGGCGCCTTGATATTGGAATCAGCATAAGATGGCGGACGTAGCAACTGTTAACGAACATGAATTTATTTACCCACATCCCTGAATGATGCCATATGGGTCGTGAAAAAGGGGTGGCCGAATAAATTATTTAAGACGGGAGACATAGAAAACATATGTATGCGCCGTATATTTATTGAAAAAAGAATGAAAATATATTGAAAATGCATAGCGGAGATATTATCTGATATTTTCCTGGCTCGCAGGTGTAAAGAATAAGGTGAGAATAGGGCGTATAGGAAAAATGTATGCCGTACATTTTGGAAAATAGGAGGGAAACGAGTGTAATGTTATAACCCTTAAGGCTGTGATCAGAGCGTAGTATCTGTAAACGGTGGCAAGCGGGGTCAAGGGTCCAAACATTATTATTATTATTATTATTATTATTATTATTATTATTATTATTATTGCTATTGTATTCTTATTAATTGATTTGAGCGACGGATCGTCGCTGGATCAGTTATTCTGATGAGAAGAATAAACAATAAAATTGGGGAAGAAATGATTGACGTGTGAATCGCAAAAGAAATGTGAAAATAGAAAATATATGTAAACATTATTTTGGGGTTTTGAATAAACAAATAACTAGCTGTTGACATTAGGTTGGTCTGAGACACGTAACTAGGTGACGTAAGGGAACACGTGATGTAGTTAGTTTTGGAGAGATTCAGAGACTTGAGTATTGACCACCAGAGCGGACAGACGTCTAGACAGGGGTCGACAGATAGCTAGCGAGCGAGCTGTAAGAATAGAAAATGTAGACTAACTGCAGATCCTGTGAAAACCATTTGAGACAACTGTAATAAATTTATATTATAAAAATATAAAGAGTTGTTTGAATGGTTTCACAAATAAGAACAGATGTCTCAATTGAATGGCGCTTATCGCTTCATGGTTCGTCACGGAGCAGCCAGAAGATACAGAAGAACTCTTCAAGAAAAAGGTATGAAGCATGTATTATTCTTCTTATATATGAACTGTAAAAATATCCCGTGTGATAAGTCTGGTACAACATGACTCAGTTTACATGTCAATATCATGTCCTCCGAGATACAGCATACAGACGATTTATACGTTTATTATCTGTCTGTTAAGAGAACAATAACTTACATCAACTAGATAACACATGACACGTTTTAATATGTTATCCTCATCAATATAACCCAATATACAACACAGGTGTTCGTCTAAGCTCTAATCTCTGGTTCCCCCTCGCCGATCTTTCACGAAAAATACTCGTCTCACTGAAACCAATGTAAAAAATGTTCTCCTCTCTTCATCTGTGCCAAAACTAAAACGTAGACACCATTAAAAAAGCTGTGGAACTCTGTTCCGTTTGCCTGTTTCCCACCTGACTACAACTTGGATGCCTTCAATCCAACATAAGCAAATTCCTGATGAACTTCCCCCTTAAGTAGACATTTTAGTAAATCCTAACATTAACGTACTGTACACGCAATAAACCTTATCCCCGAGTGGTTTCCGGACCTTGATAAGTGATGACAACCTTTTAAAAAAACACCGAAAACCTTTAAAACTCGTCATTTTAAAGTTATTTGAGGATTGGAAAGGCATTGACCCAAAAACCTTTAACATTATTTATCTAAAAAATATATGGTGCTAATGCAGAGAGTGATCCGCGGTATTTTTTTAAAAATCGTATGCCCTCTTTTGCTTAAGTTTTAGGATGTGTTCGTTTTATTAAATTATAAGGTTAAAGTACAGAATATGTACAAAAATCCACCCCTTCCCATGTTAAGAATGTTTTTTTTTTAAATGATAACGTTATTATTTCAGCACGGATCATTCTCTGCGTGAGTACCAAATATATATATATATATATATATATATATATATATATATATATATATATATATATATATATAGAAAAAACAAAACAAAAGAAAAAATATTAGTATAACAGTTTTCTTTACAGTTAATAAAATTTAAAATTTAAGGTAGGTTTTCTTTTCTTGTTATGATTTCATCGGCGACGCTCAGCTTTATTTTCTCAGCGACGCTCGGTTTACTCCAGCTGTTGGCCTAATGTTTTGGAGAAAACCGGGTCGACTCTGAGTTGACTTTCTGCATGAGTACCAAAAGGTTACTTAAAAATTAAGAATAAGCGAACAAACTACCTCCGAATACAAAATAAAAATTATAATTCAACTTAGAAGAATATTTAGAAATTAAAACAAATATATTATAGAAAATATTTTATAACGTGCTGAAAGAATTAATCTATCACAGTAATTCCCCTTGGTTTTCTGGTTGTAAACTAAAAAGGTTTCAGCTTTATGATAATAATAAGTAAATTTAAGTTAAATAAAATATAAATTAAAATGAAAATAAACTAAATAATTACATGTTAAATTATATTTTTAAATAGTACATTATTAGCGAGGCTATTATGTCGAATAAGTAATATAACCGAGCTAATTATTTAAAATGATTTAGTTTAATATGATATGCTAATAACCTTAACTCAGTCGATGTATATGTGATGTGAACAATGCTATATGTAGAAGTTACACATAAAGATTAATGTCTCCTTTGACGGAAGTACCCTACAATGGGCAGGGGATGTACACACACTATAGACACTTTATATTTCTTTGATCATAGGGAGTTGTACAACAGACAAAAACACACATGAACGCTATTACTTATATATATATATATATATATATATATATATATATTAGATAGAACTACCACACATACAGTTAAGCCCCAACTTTAACACTAAAATAGATTAGATACTACATACACTTAAGACTATGGTAAAAACTCTAAACAACTTTCTGCATTATACTATATATAATCCACTGCTCCTTAATTTAGAATTCGACCCCCTCCCCCAGCATCATTTATAATTTTAATTTGTTTTGATCTATTTCGTTTCTAATGAATCCAACGCTAGATGCCGCCTACTCTTCTGATGAGAAGCATTAGGCTTCGAAATGCATTGGTACAAAGAGTCCCTTCTGTCTCCCAACTAATCGATTGTATTCCCTTATTAAATAAAATAACCAATATATATCCACCAATATATAGTTCTGTGACTTCATTTCCTACTCCTATTGTTTTCATATATATATTTCATGGGATGCATTAAAATATTTTTATGATCTAAATTCAGTTACTAAAAGACACCAGTATACCAAACACGAAAGAAGACATAAAACAATGCACGAATAAATAAGCGGTGGTAATTAAGTAATTAGATGAATCATATAAATTTAACTATGTAATGAATTAAATAACAAGTAAAAATAAATAAAACATAATAAGTTAAGAGTAGCAGGACAAAAAAAAAAACTAAAACACGATAAAAATAATTTGATAAAGTATTCAGCTGATTTTTTTATTTCATCTATAAACAAGTGATCTGCAGGATATCTACATTATTTTCCGTCATTAAACATAGAAATTCTTCCAAGGCACGTCATACCATGCACAAATACACATTTAATTGATTAATAGCTTATTTTATAGAAGGGGAATTGCTGATCATTAGCAAAACATTTACATAAATAAAATACATACACACATCACTTTTATTTCTTTTATTAGTCTGGAATATAAATAGATGCAAAATAATATGACAAAATAAATACGCAAACAGTTAGCATTCCAATCGAATTCTCAAGATGAATGAAGTAGATTATATGCTGGAATGTGTATAAAAATAAAATGAACTGCGATATCTCGTGAGACAGAACGTGGATTGTCATGTAGCGCTCTCATAATGCAACGATAACAGCACGCAAAGACAGAATTTCTTCTAGTACGTAAAATAATCTTTGAGTGTGGTTGGATGTGTTGGGGGCATGTAAATTCGTTCCCTGTGAACTTGAAATAGGCTCGGCTGATTTTTATAAAATTTCACACAAATGTACTTTATCTTATGTGCTCTTAGTTTTAGTTTTATTGAAATCTCTTCGGTATCAATCGATAATCTGGAATCAAAATAATCCGATGAAAAAACAAGCAGGTTATTTTGATAAAAAAAAAGTTACACAGCCTAAGTATATTTAAGAAGTATCATTAACGCCGAGACTGAAATGTCTAACATATAAAACCAACACAAGGACTTTGATATAAAAGGGGCGATTTCGAAACGAATGTTTAAAGCACCATTGCGCCATGATACTTGAAAAGTTCATTTAAAACTTTAATTATAGCTATTATTGCTGAATTAGCAACAAGTACAGGTATTTAAATCAGGAGTAGGTACTTTGATGTATAATTGTGCCTTCGAAATGAATGTTTCAATTTAAAGCACACTAGCACGATGATACTTGATTTTTCATTTCAAACTTTACTTTATTAATATTATCACCGCACAAGCAGTAAGTGCAGGTTCATAAAATAAACAACAGGTTCTTTGATATGACAGGGATACGCCCACAATGCCTGTTTCTGTTTAAAGCCCAAATTAAACCGAAAATCCTTTACTTTTCCACTTTAAACATTAATTCAAGTCATGATATATAAAAAATAATTTTATATAAAAAAAGATGAGGCTATCTACAGTGAAATGGAGACAACGACGCATAATGGACTAAGTTACTTCGGTGAGGTATGTAAAGCTTCCTTCAGGTGAAGCGCGGTAGGTTCCCTAACTAATCCAGGTAATCAATCAATTTCATAGCAAAAAAACGCGGTTTCCCTAATCCCGATGACAATGAAAAATATTGGAGAGTAAAACATATGTTGGCCATAATTCAATACCGGGCATCATTGCACTTTCATGCTAGAAAATTCATTATCACCTAATGCACACATAAGTAAGCTAAATTCTGATTTTGTTTTGCTGATCCTGCTAACACCTCTAAATCTAGAATATATATATATATATAATTTAAAGGAGATTAGAATAATAGTCTAAAGAGCTAAGTGTATTTTAATGTAATAGTGAAATTACTAGTTTAATTAAAATACAGGAAATGCTCGTTGTAATTTAGATATATAATAAGATCGATAGTTAAATGTCCTAGAGCTAATTCAATATTAAGTAATGTGATTTATAATTTAAAAGTTTTAAAATTTTTAAAATTTAAAAATCAAAATTTAATTAAAAATTCTTTTAAAAATAACTCTCTATCAAACCAAACTACTCTATACAACTATATTTGCCAACTAAAAAATAGCAATATTTCTTTCAACTTAAAATGGCAAATAATTGAGACTTGCAAATCATATAAACCAGGAGATAAATGTTGTACATTATGTACAAAAGAAACCCTAAAAATTTTAAAATATGAAGATATAAAAAGCACAACCAAACTAGTAAATTCAAGACACGAGCTTCTATCGTGTAATCATAAACGTTGGTTTAAATTTAATAAATATAAACCACCTTAAATCATTAAAAATTACTTATTAGTAAAAATAGATTTTTTTTTTTTTTAATAAATTAAGTTAAACCAATTACCGCCCTTAGACTCGTAAATCAAATAATAAATAAAGCCATGACAATTATCTCCCCTTAAAAACTTGCAAAAAAAAAAAAAAAAAAAACTCTCTCTCTATAGATATTAACTGTAGCATCTCTAAATCAAAATACGCTAACGGAAACAATTTACTGCACGAGCGTCGCCCTTTTAAAATTCATCATTCAATAAAATAAAAAGCTATAGCAAACATCTAAATGACTACTTTAAATACAGTTCCTGATTTCAAAAAAAGAAAAAACAAAAGGTAATTATATATCTATATATTTTTAAATCAAATTTATTATGTAAATTCAAAAATATATATATTTTTTCTACTCATTTCTATCTCTAACCTATACCAATTTTCTTATTAATTTTCTTATAAATTTTATATCCAAACCATTTACTTCAATTTTTCAGATTCATCTGCCTTACTTTTAATGCTAGGTTTATTTTTGGTGTCTTTTCAATTCAATAGAAATCCTCCTAAATTTGCTGATGAGGAGACCGTGCTTACCAAAAAAACTATGTATAATTATTCTACGTGACTTCATGTATACCACAAATAAAAAACACGGATTTCCGAAACGATCGTACAGATAATTGACTTTGTTGTTGTTCCTTCTTATGAAACTGATTTTTAATTTAATTAAATTTTGATTTTTAAATTTTAAAACTTTTAAAATTTTTAAATTATAAATCACATTACTTAATATATATATATATATATATATATGTATATATATATATATAGAGAGAGAGATAGATAGATAGATAGATAGATAAAACACTGACGTTGACACACGAGTTCTCATCAGATCAGCGAATCAAGCAACAATGAACCTGGCCAGTATCAGATGGGTGACCATTTTGGAAGTTTAGGCACTGTACGTACAGCGACGAGTCGTAGAAATTTCGCGGTTGGTATTTGGAGGCGCATTAATTCACTGGGAGCGATGCACTCCAGTTGTAGTAAAGACATCTTGGAAAAGGTTACCCTGATGTAAAAAAACGTGCGTTTTACTGTGTGCTTTGTCTTGGGGCAGTCATCTGCACCGATAAGAATTAGCAGTGACATGAACATCGTGGTTGGTTGAAGACAAAGCCTTCACCGCAATAAACAAATCAACTGGTTGAAATTCTGAACAGCTTATTTTTTTGTGGTGGAACCTCATAGTCCAAATCGACGGGAGATTCCATTATATATATATATATATATATATATATATATATATATATATATATATATATATATATTTATAATATTATTTGAACTCATTGCTCTTCTTGTACACGTTTGTGAATTATTCCACGGATTTTGGATTACCTTTGGACCATCTTGCAATTACGCGATTCCCTTGGATTTTACTTGTGGAAATGGACATTTAACCAACTGTCTTTGATTTTTGATTTTTTAATTTGACCGTTATTGGATATTTTACCCATCACCAGACCATCCTTTTTCCTCACACTATTCCCTCTACTTCACGACTTTTTACCAACTAAGTTTTATAACGTACTTGTAGTTTCATCAAATACATTTGCAAGCAAAATTTGATCCCGCATTTTGCTAAATCCTATTTTCTGATGAGAAGGAAAGAATTTCTTCGAAACACCGCGGATTAAAGGTCTAGCCACTTATTTTGCGCTTTTTTTTTAAATTAAATATGTTCTTAACTTTTTTCAAAGTGTTTTTTAAAATGTTTTATTAATTACTTGTTATTATTATAAGCCATATTTCCTATTGTGTTTTCTCGGGCTTTTACATCTGATTAAGATTACTTTATAAATATACACTCTTCAATATTTATAATATATTTTAGTTTTGCAATCTTGGATTATTTTGGTAAACTAAACTGTAATTCTTATTTTATTATATATATATATATATATATATTTATATTTATATATATATATATAAATTTAGTTGTTAAATTTAAATTCTGAAATTAAAATATAGACACATATATTCGAGTTAAGAATTTGTTGTTTTACAAAAGGAATATATAAAAGGGGGTATATTAATTTCCTTAATCCATGGATTTTCAATAATGGTTCATATCGTTAGAGGAAATGAAATGCGGTTAACAAAAGGTTAAAAAATACGGTTAGCAAAATATTTATATATATATATATATATGTGTGTATGTATATATATATATATATGTATATATATATATATGTATATATACATACATACATACATATATAGGGTGACCGAAAATAAACAAACGCTAAATGGCTGTTATCTAGAACATATGCTGTAAAAAGGCCAAATACCCTTGTGTTTTGATGTGATGTCTTGAATATGATAAATTAGTTATGACCAAAGTTTCATTTCAATCGGACAAAACACTAAGAAAAGGGGCCTAATTTGAGTTGGGACCCGTTCTTTGGGTAACCCTGTATATATATTTATGGTATAAACGATAAATTAAGAATAATTTCAATCTGCAATTAATTATTGTTTTAAACGATTTAAACGACACTTTCAATCTGAAATGTCATTTGCCGTACTCTGGAGTCTGATGCTCCAAATCAGCCCCCCCCAAAAAAAAACCCTAAAAAAATGAGTTCCTTTGTGGAATTTAACCATAGAATATTGCTGAATTGTCCTGTGCCGGGCATAAGACATCTTATATTATCAAACACTCGTACTATGCTCTAGGACTGTTTATCATATGATAGCGAACTTAGGGGATGGTAAAGACAGCCACATGAAGGCCCACAGTCGGAGCCGTGATTAAATACGATCCAGAATTATCTTTTGTAGGTGGCTTTAAATAGTCCATTGCAGCAAATCAATCACAATTAATGACTGAACTAGCTTAAAACGGAATGTGATCAAATTAACCATTTCTTAAGCAGTACAGAATGATCTTGGGATGACGTCATATTGTATATGGCGTCATAACATTCTTACAGCGAAATATGGGACACGTTTGAAAGAGAGATGCCCCTTGGTACTCATTCACCTTAAAAACAATGTTGGTACCGTACGAATTTTTGTAGACGAGAAAAAAGTTGTGGTACACGAAGTTCCCAACCACAGAAACTCGAGAATTATGATTTAAAGTGTCCCTCCAGTCATGTAGGGTAAATACCCTAGCGTCATTCATGGTGTGCAGAACTGTTGTGAGCGATTTATTGACGTGGAACTTAAGGTCAATAGTGTAGACAATATTAAGATTCTGAAGGAAGTTCTCTTATCCCGGATTAAGAAGAAATACGTTCACAAAAAATTGATATCAGTCAAGATCCTACATAATATCTCATGAGTCAAAAACAGTGCAGACCTTCTTATGGAGAGAGCGTTGCTGCCTTTTGTGCCTTCAAATATTTGGTTTTCTAAATCACCAAATTTGAATGTCTGCGTAATTATTTATTGGGCGATGTAAAGGTCGCTAATGCTACCCCCCATAAAATTATATCCCCCAGGAATACCTCCATATAGCGGGCATTTCACGCGATCAAACAAATGTAAGCTGCTATGGGCTGTCCTTCTCTTAAGGCTCGAGTCCAGCAAGTTGTGGACGCAGAAGGTGGACACATAGAATAAAATATTTGTATTTGTTTGTTATAAACAAATATATCTACATACACACATCTTTTATAGTCTCTTCTTTATCAAGGTTTAAATACTGAGATCTCAACCTGGCAACATAGATTTCACCATATACAGGGTGACCCCAAAATAACAAAACTAAATGGGACCATCTAGAACATATGCTTTAGAACGAAAAAAAAACAGCCAAATACCCTGGTTACAATGTTTCGAATATAATAAACTAGTTAAAGTTTCATTTCATTCGGACAAAACACTAAGAAACAGGGCCTAATTAGAGTTGGGGCCTATTGGGTCACCCTGTATATATATATATATATATATATATATATATATATATATATATATATGATAGACCTTCCTCCTCTATATACAGAAAGTCTCTACGTAATTCGTCTCAGAATATTTTGCCTGCAAGTAGAAATTTAATATATAGTTTACTGAGACATAAAGGTTTTAGTTGGTAAAATTTGGTGTTTGAGAATAAAAATTGAAAACAACCTACGATGGTAGACATTTGCAGAGGTAAGCTATTAAACATGTGTCATGCACGGATCTATATTCCTAGGTTATACAAGGTTATTCTTTAATAAATTATTTGCTGGTGGGAGTGGCTTAGAAGCTAAGGAATGTATGTGTCGATTACGATTCTAATAGAAATCTCCTATTTCTTAGGTCGTCCCAAAAGTTCCTTAACATTTCCAAAAATTGAAATTTTACTTGGCTAGTAACAAAAACAACAAAAAAAAAAAAGCAAAGTATGATTCATCCGGCTTCAAATCAAAGAATTCTTGAAACGATTCATCGAATTCATCAAATGAGTCGAATCTAATTTTGGAAAAAGCGGTGTCTCTTGCCCTTTCGGAACTCGTAACTTGTTTCGCTCACGATCATATAGTGGATTGCTGAGTTTTTTGGTTTGTGCTTCGGTTAATTCGTGCGTATTTTGGCATGGCTTTTTGCGAATAAAATCAAGTTGCTTCAAGTGTCGATGAATTGTCGATTTGCCAGTTCTAAGCTCATCAGCCAATGTTCGAGTGCTGAGTGAAAGTGTAATATTCCACCTTATTTGCAAGTCTCCATTATTCAACGATCCGAACTAGGCTTATTTTCAAGACTCATGGCGCCAGAATCGAGACGATTGTAACACTTTGATATCGCCGCATATGCAATCGTTCCTTCGCCTTGGGCGGCACAAATCTCTTCTGCGGCTTTCCTGCTTGTAAGAACTCGCTTCCAACAATAACGTATCAAAACTCGCAGCTCAATTTTATCGATAACCATCTGGAATAGAAAGATAAAAATAAATGCCTGATTCAGCCGTTTAAGTACTGCGATCACTCTGGCTTATAATTTTAGAACCTTTAGAATTTCTCCGTTTGTAAATGGATTGGTGTAAATAGTTTCATCAAATCGTTTTTCTAATATCGTAGTCATATTCGGCTATCTATAGTTATGTGTAACACGATTAATTTCTTGAAATTCTTAGATGACTTGTTGTATATATTTTAGAAATGCGTGTCTTTTGTAGATAAAAGTATAAAAAGGAATACGATTTGATGAAATGTAATTATGTTTTATGTCATAAATATAACACCTTTTAATGGGGCAAAGCTGATTTTTTCTAGCGTCAACTATGATAATATGATTATCATTTTGATATTAATCAATATTGCAAATTTCATTGTAAGCTGATTGCATCCTGAATGTTAAGTTTCTATGTTTTATGTTGTATTGTTACATGATAAGGGCTGTCCCCTTTTCATGCAAGTATAAAAATAAAGAGATTTAGTTAAAATGAAAATGAAATAGCATAGACGAAATTCGAACCTCATAATTTATGTTAAGAAATAGATTACGAGAGAGAATTAGCACTGGAATGTGAAAACAAACCATTGTTTAGCTTAGAGATAAAATAGTTTCAAGAAAAGAATGGGCGTTGTCATTTCTGTTATGAAAAATTCAATTGAGGAATGCAACTACAAGATAATTTAATAAACATGTTTTTAACATATTGGAAATATAGGTTACTGGGAATATAGGTTAAAATTCCTTTTGTAAACAAAGGAAAAAGTTTTGGACACGCATTTCCAGAACACGTGAAAGAAGACATGTTTTAACATGTGTATGACGTCATGGAAAATGGGAAGTTCTAGATATAGTTAGACACTTGAGAGAAACTGGGAGAGAGTCAGAGGGAGTTGGAGGACGACAGACGCTAGTCTGCAGTTGGGATTCGAACGTCTAGAAGCGAGACGGGTACTTTTTAACTTAATATGTGAAGCTTTACATTCTTGATGATGAAAACCACGACCGGTCGGGAGAATAAATAAACCCATCATATGTTTTTATAAACGTCGTCTTTGTGTTGTAATTCTACCAAAAGGTAAAGTGAAAATTGTTATTATATGCCTTTTATATCATGTGGTTTAAAATGTCTTTACATACACATCTTACATACACAATATGAACACTAAGACTGTCTGAACATTATCTCCTCACTCAAAGAGCTTCTATTACACATCTAAGTATGAACATTTATATATAAATGAATCGCGTCATAACACGAACACGGAACGCAACAACATCCCTCTCCCTAAAACCCATCAACAATCTCTCTTACAACAACAACAAACTCTCAATAAGACTCTCTCTAAGTCTTACAACATCACTTGTAATAAGACTCTCTAACAGGCACTTTTAAATATAACAGTATACTCAAATAAGAAATGAATGACTGCCGTAAATCAAACTACGGTTTGATATAACGAGCTCATTAGAGCCACTTTTTGAAGATGGTGGTTTCTATACCAAGCACATGCTTTGACTTGAACCCTCACTAGTAACATGTTTCTAATAAAAAACATAAAATACACTTCAGTAATATTCAATAGCAAAAAATATATGACGTTTCTGAATTGAATAACCAACTGCGAAGTGAACCTAGTATAGAATTCAATACGACATGGGAACGACCAATTATAAACAATAGATAAAATATACAAGTAATAAGGAACACATTAATATATACAAGTAATAAGTATAGAGATAGATATACATTAATATATAGTAACAAGTAGTAATAAATGGTGATATTCACAACTAGAAATACAAAAGTAGGTTTAAGGCTCCTAAAATTCGTACTAGAATTGTCCACAAGGACCCATTGGTGTAGTGGTTAGTGTACTGGGGAAAACAATTCTAAAAGTGGTATTCTCCTAAAGGTGTGATCCTCAATGTAGGCGACCTACATATACATTTACGAATTACTTAGGACTTTATCCGTTCAGGCTGACGGAACAAGAGAACGCTACCCCCATGAATTAAATAAAGGGCTCTGCTCGAAATTCCGTCCAAATTTCCGAATTCGACAGAAACATTCCAACGTTCGACAAGATACCCCTGAAGAAGTTCGGAAGTTATATCGACCGAAACGTTGTGAAAATCACACTCAAGATGAGAAGAGTAGTCCAATGAAAAATAATATTGAAAAAATATAAATATCGGTAACTGTTGAATTATTCTAACAATTGAAATTTATTGCCTGATATTTTTAGAACAAAATATCTTAGAACAATGTTTATTTAATTATTTTATTTATCAATAGTTTTGTTGATTGATAATGCATCAATGCAGTGACCAATGATTTTGTTGCTATAGAGAGACATTATTTATTAATCGATGGGAAAACAAATGCGTGTTATCACTAGATAGATACGTTCAATATTTATGTATCGATCCATCATAATATTACACTCACATAAATATATATTATGCTCACACACACCCGGACGCACGCACACACACACACACACACACACACACACACACACACACACACACGTCACGTTGATGAGGAGTAGGACTCCGGAACACGCGTGTCCGTAGATTACTGTTTTAAAATAATAAATAAATGTATATATACATATATATATATATATACATATATATATATATGCATATATATGTATATATATATATATATATATATAAATACAATTTTGTTCTATATATTCCTTGTTTCAAACAATAAATTCTTAAATTAAATACATGTGTATATCTTTTGATTTACAAAATTTGACTTTAATCATTAAAGTTATATATTGCTACTGTTTTTTTTATATTGAGCATTTCCTATTGGGTTAGCATCATCCTGAAAGTATTACATCAACGTATACTATCTGACATGATAATTCAATTGATATCTAATCTGTGACTGATCTCATTTATATATATATATATATATATATATATATATATATATATATATATATATATATATAGTAATGTGATTGATAATTTAAAATTTAAAAATTAAATTATAATTAAATTAAAAATCCGTTTTATAAGAAGGAACAACAACAAAATCAATTATTTGTACGATCGTTTCGGAAAACAGTGTATTTATTGTGGTAGACATAAAGTTACGGACAATAATTATTACATATAGTTTTTTAATAAACAAGGTTTCCTCATCAGCAAATTGTGAAGGATTTTATTACATTTAAATTTAAAAGACACCATAAATAAACCTATCATTAAAAGTAAGGCAGATGTATCTGGAAAAAATTAAAATAAAGGTCTGGATGTAAAATTGATAAGAAAATTAATATGGGTTTGAGATAGAAAAGAAATAGAGTAAAATATAAATTTGGTTTAAGTACAATATTATACATACACACATACACAAATATATACATGCATATATATGAAAAATATACATATGTATACATATACATAGATATACACATATATACATAAAAATACAGGTACAAATATTTACCTTTTAATTTTTCGCCTTTTGAAATCAGGAACTATGTTTAAAGTACTCATATAGATGTTTGCTATAGCTTTTAAACTTATCGAATGATAAATGTTCAAAAAGGATGCCCGTGCAATAATTTATTCCCGTTAGCATACTTTTGATTTAAAGACGCCACGGTTTATAATTCGAAAGACATTGTAAGTTAATGTTATTTGTATAATCACATAATGTAAGGGGGATAATTAGTCATATTTTCTTTAATTAAAGGGTGCAAGGGAGATAATTAGTCTAACTAAATTTATTAGAGAAAAAAAATTGTAATCTATTTTTACTAATAAGTAATTTTTAATGATTTAAGGTGGTTTATATTTATTAAATGTAAACCAACGTTTATGACTGCATGTGAAAATTAGTTACTGTCTTGAATTTAATAGGATGGTTGCATTTTTTATATCTTCATATTTCAAACTTTTTAGGGTCTCTTTTGTACATAGTGCACAGAATTTATCTCCTAGTTTATATGGTTTGCAAGATTCAATTACTCGCCATTTCAAGTTGAAAGAAATATTGCTATTTTTGAGTTGTCAAATATAGTTGGATGGAGTAGTTTGGTTTGACAGAGAGTTATTTTTAAAAGAATATTTGTGCGTTGAAATTCTATGTTTTATTAGGCCAGATGTGGAACAAAAATATATTATTTAATCTGGTAGTTGAGTCATGGCTGTTAATAGATTCATGTAGATTTGGGGTTTTTGATACTGTGCAGCTATAGATTACATTTTTAATTTTACATGAGCCTTGTAGGGGACATTTATTTTTCTTCTACAGTTACAGTCTGATATATACAAAATATATCAGACTGTAACTGTAGAAGAAAAAATAAATCATCAGCAGGTGGAGATAAAATATTAAACATAGAAGTTAAATGTATAGTTACGAATGATAAAAAGAGTCAATGAAAAGTCGATTAAAATATACATTTACGAGTGATAAAAAACTCGATTAAAAATTAGGATGAAAATAAGGCAATGTTAGTAAAACCAGTCGTATACTGGTTATGCTACACATTTCAGCGCATTATAGCTACTTTCAAAATTAATGCTATTTATAGATGGGTGTTGGGTTTTTATATATAGTGCTTCAAGTATTTTTATTTTTTTACAATTACTTTCTCGTTGTAAAATCCTTGTGTTGTCCACGAGGACCTTTCTAAGATTAGAGGGGGGGACAGCTATGTTGATTTGTTCAATGCTCGTATATTGAGCTAGTACTCTTCAAATGCATCGTTAATCGACGGGACAATGTTGTTTTTGTATGCCCAATACATATATATATATATATATATGTATATATATATGTATATGTATGTATATGCCATTTAATATTTATTATTTTGCTTCCTCTCATTCTCTTAATATAAATATAATAGCCACCCGAACCGGTCATAATCAATGAAGATCACAACGGTTGCGGACAATACATTAGCGTATTCTTACCTTTTCACACCATTGCAATTTAGTAGCAAGAAAATATCCAAAATGGAAAAGAAAAATTATGTACGCACAGATTAAATCTGGTGTTATTTCAGAGTTATTTCTTCTTGAAATTATGGTTTAGATACGCGATCTGCTACGAAGATCAAGTTATAACGTCTGACGGAGATTATTTCGAAAATAGTATTAAGCAAAGTTTTGAGAGTTATTATTATCATAAAATAAAAAAAATATCCCAAATAATACATTTCTGCTAATATATATATATATATATATATATATACATTTCTGCTAATATATATATATATATATATATATATATATATATATATATATATTTATATATATATATAAAATATATGAATATATATAAATATGTATATAAATACATATATAAATAAATATATATATATATAAATATGTATATAAATATATATATAAACATATATATAAATATATATATATATAAATATATATGAATATATATATACATATATATAAATACATACATATATATATAAATATGTATATAAATATTTATATGTATACATATATATATTTATGAATATCTATATAACTCTCTCTCTTTCCATATTATATACATATATATATATATATATATATATATATATATATGTATATAATAGCCAAAGTACCCGTCGTTTACTGGGTTCAAAAACAGCCAACAGAAAATGGACTCTGATTTATGAAAGTGTGATAGGTTATGAAAAGGAAGGGTGATAAAGAGATAGCTTCGAATTTGGGGGTATCAAAACCAAAGCAAAATATTATTAAAGTAAAAATAAAATAGATAAACTCCATAGATTATTATACCATACCTGTTCACATTGAAACACTTATCACAATATTCTCTGGATCTATATTAAAAAAAAAACTTCCTAAACTTTGTGACATATTTCCATTCTATGGAGGTCAGGCGCGAACGAACACTCCATAGTTTTATTATACCCTATTCCGTTAAACTGAAACATAATTATCAAAGTATACGCACGCAGATAGATATTAAAAGTCTTTATTAAAGTTTGTGCCTATTTCCATTCCATCGAGGCCAAAAGCGAATGCAGACCCCACACTTTGTTATACCATCCCTATTTAAGTTTAAACATACTTATCAAAGTATTATTATGTACATCTATATCAAAAACACTTGTAAACGTTTTTTTTAATTTTTTTTCCTTACTTTGTGTACCAGGCGCGTACGCAGACCTCACAATTTTAATGAATCATCATTATGCCAAATAAAACATACGCATTTCTGAGTCTCGATATATCTACTATCAGTATATGTGATCAGTTTTCTATAATAGTCAACCATTTAGGAGCCTATTCGTCACCAGACACACACACAGACCTTCAGCTTTATATATATATATATATATATATATATATATATATATATATATATATATATATATATATATATGCACTTTCGTATAAATAATTAAATTCGTTCAAATTGTATCGCAAAAAACAAAAACAAAAAAAAACATCTATATAATTCCCGAGGTATCCAAACAGTCGTGCGAGATGGTCGAGTATACGCTTTTGACCAAGGATACCCAGATTTCGTATCTTGCTAGATTCAGCAACTCTGATGAGTAACAGACAAAAGAAACCCGTGTCAGTGGATAAGTATATTTTAAAAATAATATATATGCCGCTCCCTAATTTGGGGTTATCAAAATGGTAAAAAGGAGTATTATTCCCAACTGGTATTTAGGTAAAAATGCTCTCTCGTATGAATAATCGAATTCATTAAAACGCACTGCAAAAACCAGATATAAATAAATACCATCTCTCTCTTTATCTCTCTCTCTCTCTCTCATATATATATATATATATATATATATATATATATATATATATATATATATATATATATATATATATGTAAACGCTGTAAACGTTTTTTTATTTTTTATTTTTTTATTTCCATACTTTTTTGACCAGGCGCGAACGCAGACCCCACAATTTTAAAGAATAACCCTTCTGCCAGATCAAACATACCTATTCCTGTGTCTCAATACATCTATCATTATATGCGATCAGTTGTTTAAAATAGTTTACTACATAGGAGCCTAATAGTGACCACACACGCAAACACACACACACACGCACATTAAGCTTTATATTATAGAGGATATAGTCATCCACAAACAGTACTGGTAGGGGTGCTTCAAACGATTTGCAAGTGAATAACCTATTTCTACAGAGAGAACGTAAATCCAGGAAGTGTTGAACTCCTAGAACTACACAGGATCAGCAAAAACTAAAATATAACGTTGACGGTTACTGGTAAAATAAATTAATAAATGATGAAACATCTTATATTAACACTAGCAGGGCTACCCGGCGTTGCTCGGGACCGTATAAACAATGAAAAAACAAAAGCAGATATTGAATATATGTTTTATTCTTAGGGGAGAGGAATCTTTCATCTCTATGTATTATTTGTTTTATCTACCCTAGGACTGGTATTGTTCATGTTTTATCCCTAGCGTAGGTAATTTACAGCATGTATATGAAATTGTTTTACCTTAGGGAGAAGAGAACAGGTAATATACAACATAATGTGTCTATACTACATCCCTGGCAACGCCTAGAAACCAGCTAGAATATGTATTTCAGTCAATCTTTATTACATCCTGGGCTATGCCGGGAAACCAGCTAATCTCTATTTAGTGACTTGACCACCAAAATACCTCCCTAAGTGTGTCCTTTCTTTTGAACTTATTAGATATAGGTATCTAGAAATGTGTATGAAATTTTGTTGAATGCATTGTTCACTATGATTTTCTTATTGTTCTACACAATATCAACTGTAGCGAAATAAAACAGTAAACTTAGTGTAGTGTTAGAATAAAGAGCAAAGGAAAAAATTAGAATCATATTCTGTAATTGCAAATCTAAATTTGCTAGCGTGTACCAGTATTTGCCAGGTTGTGGAAATTTGGAATTTATAACATATGTAGTGGCCTTTTCCTAGATACCTATTGCTAAAAATTATACTTTCATTTTGTTAGAAACATCTCTCTCCGGATGCCCTGCATCATCCAAAATAAAAACAAATATTTTTATAATTGTTTCAGTACATTGCTACACAATGTGAAATTTGTTGACGTTTGTAAAAAAAAAAATCATGAATGTGCTTATATTCCAAAAAAGAAAATATCAGTGCTCAGTATTGAAAATGTTTGAGATTCAAAAGTCTGTAACATTTCTACTAACTTCATAAGATGTCATGTGAGAAACTGAATTGAATATCAAGACATTATCTGAAGCGTTTTTATTTTGGTGTAACATATGTGTTTACAGTGAACCTTAACTTTTAATAAACAGCTTGGTATGCAATGACATAGGCTAAGAATCTTAGACAAAATATATATAAATTGGAAAAATGTGTGAACAAATGAAAAAAAAAATGATCTGCTCCACTTGATGACATCAAGCACAGTAATATTTTAGCGAAGAAACTATGAAATTGATGTTCAGTGATTAGTTTGGATGAATGAGAAAATGTAATTGTTTGATGCATAAAAAATAACTCATTTGCTGTATTTGATATTAAGCAGCAAAATATAGTGATTTGAATATTTAGGAAAACATCAAACCAGATTATGTAAAAAAAAAAAAAAAAAAAAAAAAAAAAAAGATGAAATTAGAAAATATATATTTTCTGTTTATGAGTTTTGCCAATCAAAATTTTGTGGCAGAAATTGGGTGATTACCATGTAATTTTATTTTTGTTAAAATTCTTAAATTATTTGAATGTTTATTATAATTTCTAATTAGTGACTTGTTATCATCAAAATCCGCCCCAAAGAGTGTCCTTTCTTTTATTAGGTATCAGAATAGGTATTTCTATCTATATTAGCACTTATCAAGGCTAATAGGCAACTCGAGGATGAGAGTTCAAACGCGCACAGTAGTCAAATTTGGGAAAGAGGATGGAACAACTTTCTCTTCTGCCTCTCTCTCACCCTGTTTCTCTTCTCTCTATATTAGCACTTATCAAGTCCATTGAAAACAAATCGTTGGTCAAAGAAATATAATGAAAATTCTCAGAGTGAAAAAAAAATGGGATTTTTACAAATCTGGTTTCCAAGTAATAGGAAACATGTACAGCTTCATTTTAACGACAAAATGTAAACTGTACTAATTGTAATGAGAATGTTGAAGGAAATTGGCAAATCATTGTTAGTCAAATGTTGATCAAATATTATAAGTTTGTGTGATATGCATGAAACGTTTAGAATATGATCTGCTCTCATGCTGAAAGCAAGTAGAGAAACATTGTGAAAAAATGATGTAAAGCTAAGCTAAGCAAACGACCAGTGAATGGAAATGTTTATTATAATGTATCAAGATGAACATATTATCATGAAAAAGCAAATCGAAATAGTGATAGTTATTTGGTGCTTATACGAAACAGGTATCAAGTATTGTCACCAGTGATTTTATTGATGTTAACAGTGCATGTCACTAAAAAATAATGATGGTAGCGAAATTAAGTTTTGTTAATTCTACCCAATATAAAATATATACGCAAAACAAAGTAAACAAAGTTACGGGTTAGTTAATGATAAGTTTAGGTTCGAGAAATAAGCAAAGGAAAAGAAAAAAAAAAGGTACATGTGTTTATATTGTGTAAAATGTTAGTCTGTAAATATTTCAAACTATCAACACTGGTATGTGTAAATCCTAGATACCTATTGTCATAAAGTACCACTTCTTGTTTGATATATCACTCTACATGTTCCCTGCAGCATCCCAGAGAGGTAAATGAGTGTCCACAAAATGAAATAAAACATAGTACTGGAAATAAAATAAAATAAGAATATGTCTGAAAAGAAATAAATGCTGTTTACTATATAAAAAGTTGTTTTCAAGTGTCAAATGGAATTGAATCTTATACAATGTTGGTGGATTATGAAATTGCATGAATGAAATAACATTGGAGAAATAAGAAAAAAGTTTATATATACAATATTTACAAATGTAAGATAAAAGGTGAAGAAGGGCCAAATCCGAGATCTATAAATCGTAAATTTTCAAAGTGAAAACAGTTATTTTTTTTATTTTTAGATCTGCTTTCCAAGTAATAGTAACCATGTACAGCTTCATTTTAAATGAAAACTGTACTAATGATAATGTTCATGGTGAAAGGAAATTGGAAAAAAATTAAAAATGTCAGAGGTAAAATGTTTGTGTGGTATGCATGAAACACGTGTAGAAAATGATCTCATGCTGAAAGTAAGAGAAACATAGCTAAAAAATTATGTAAACGCAATAGTAAAATCCTCATTTTTAGGAACATAGTGTGGGGTATGTTGTTTGTTTCAATTGAGAAAGGAAAGTTTAATTTTTAGAATTGGATGTTATAGATCACAAGTTTTATTACAATAAACATTGTGTTCTCTAATTATCAACCAAGTATATTTATTGATAAAAAAAGAAAAGTAATGGACATGTTTATTATAATTTATCAATATTAAATTGTTATCATGAAAAACCAATGGAAAGCGTGTTGGTTATTTCGTGTTCATAAGAAAAAACATCATGGGTTGTCACCAGTGATTTTATGTATGCTAACATTTCGCTGCAAATGTGGTAGCTAAATGTCTTTTTGGTTATTCTACACAAAATAAAATATATACACAAAACAAAGTAAAAGAAATGTCAGGGTTAGTTAATGATAAGCTTAGTACCAAGAAATAAGCACAGAATAAGGAAAAGAAAGATACATTTGTTGATATTGTGTCGATTGGTGAATTTGTTGGTTCATTTTGTTTTATGACATATCAACACTATATCAGGTTATTTCATGCCCAATCTAGTGACATTTTTTTTCCTAGAATATATTTGTTTATTTAATGTTGGTTTCTATTTAACTCATAATTGGGACCCTAACAGGTACTACTACTCCAGATCAGAGTGGACCTGGTAGCAATAGCAATTAAATGGTGGCTTCACACTTCACAAAGCCCCATGTTTGGATACAGTTTATGGTCATATCTAGGACCTGGTGAATTTGTAAATAATTGAAACGATCAACACTGGCGAGTTAGAATTCTACATACCTATTGTTATATAGTACCAATTTATGTTTTACATATCACTCCACAACGTTGCTGCAGAATCCAGACAGTTGAAAGAGTCTCAAGAAACTGAAAAGCTATTTAGTACTCTTAAATAAAATAACATGCATAAAGAAATCCTAATATAAGACAATAGATGAAAAAGCAATAAAAATTTTGTGTGGAATCAAGTGAAAACAGTTTCTTTGTCAAAGAAATTGCATGAAGATTCTCAGAGACTTTTCCTTCCTCGTTCCCTTCCCTTTTGGTGGAAGGAAACTTTCACAGTGGCTCAGAAGGTGGGCTGAGCACACTTCGTACAAAGGTGGGATGGGTAAATTTCTTTTTCATTTGGTTGCCTAGAGGACAGGCTTAGGCCCCCCCCCCAAAAAAAAAAGGTTGGAGCCAGGGAACTTCTCCTCCCAGAAGGGGGAGGGGGGGCCCGGGAAGGCTTCTCTTCCCATATTTTTTGTTTTGTGTAAGGTTGATCTCTTTCCAAAGGGAGTAAGAGGATATCCCTCTCTTAGGAGGAGAGCGAAGGCTCCCTGGGCATCCCATCCTCCTTCTGAGAGAAGTTCCCCGGCTTCCACATTCATTGCTCAGCCCGCCGTCCAGGCAATCAGAGTCTGATTGTCTGCCGTATATAAAAAGGCGATTTTAGCTTGTCAGGCGGTATGCTCTGCCTAGACCATTTTTCTTCCACCTGTTGACCTTCCCTCCCTGTCATACAATACGCTTAAACAGGATATTTTAATTTATGCAGATTCCATATAGACTTTTAGTTTCCCAGGGTGTATACCGTCCGTTGACCATTTATGTTTAAGAGTTTTCCTTGCCCCTTCTCTGCCCCAGAATGGGAAGGGAGCTCTTTCCCACTGTATGGGGGGGCGGCTTTCTTTTATGGTTATGTGGGGAGCCTTACCTTTACCCCCCTTAAGGTGGTAGGTCTTTTTTGTAAAATTGTTAGTCAAATGTTGATCAAATATTATAAGTTTTTGTGATATGCATGAAACATGTGCAGAATATGATCTGCTCTCATGCTGAAAGCAAGTAGAGAAACATTGTGAAAAAATGATGTAAACCTAAGCTAAGCAAACGACCAGTCAATGGAAATGTTTATTATAATGTATCAACAATAACACATTATCATAGTTATTTGGTGCTTATACGAAACAGGTATCAGGGATTGTCACCATTGATTTTATTTATGTTAACAGTGCATGTCACTACAAATAATGATGGTAGCGAAATTAAGTTTTGTTTATTCTACCTAATATAAAGTATATACACAAAACAAAGTAAACATCTGCTGAATTTGATATTAAGCAGCAAAATATTTCAAAACATAAAAATGTGAAACATAACATGAATACTCTCCATTGTCACTTGTAAACATTGGTCTTGGTAGGCAGTTTATTAGATGCTGAAATAGTGGTCTTGGTATGGTGTGCTTAATATTATTGTATGCAAAATTTAAAAACACAAAAGAGGGTACAATCAATATTGAAAAAGTAACATCTGTCACAGAAAATAGTAATTTATAAATATCAAAAGGAATATTATTCTGTACTTAAAATGTTAAACTTACTGTTAACAATAATTTAAAATGGTGATCAGGATGAGTCCAACAACTTAGTCCTTGAGCTTTCTTATTGGTCATAGTAAAAAGAAATTGTAGTCTTTCAAGTTTGTTGGTCGCATTGGGATTCTTGGAATGTATCAACAGATTCCTGCATATGAATCTTTGTTAATTTCACACAATACAAAATATATATACAAAACAAAGTAAAGCATAGTATAGGGTTAGTTGTGTCCTCTAATTATCAACCAACTATTGCTAAAAAGAGAAAAGCACTGGAAATGTTTCTTATAATGTATCAATATTGAATTGTTCTCATGAAACACAAATCGAAATAGTGATAGTTATTTGGCGCTTATAAGAAACAGGTATCAGGGATTTTGGTGTATCAGATGTTTTTACAGTGAACTTAACTTTCAAGAAACAAATTGGTATGCAATGACATAGGCTAAGAATCTTAGACAAAATATATTCAAATGAAAAAAAATGTTGAACACTTATAACTTTGTATGGACTCTCAAAAACATTTGTAAAAAATGTGTAAACAAATGTAAAAAAAAATGATCCGCTCTACTTGATGACATCAAGCACAGTAATATTTTAGTGAAGAAAATATGAAATTGATGTTCAGTGATTAGTTTGGATGAATGAGAAAATGTAATTGTTTGATGCATAAAAATAACTCATTTGCTGTATTTAATATTAAGCAGCAAAATATAGTGATTTGAATATTTAGGAAAACATCAAACCAGATTATGTAAAAAAAAAAAAGATGAAATTAGAAAATATATATTTTATGCTTATGAGTTTTGCCAATTAAAATGTTGTGGCAGAAATTGGGTGATTACCAAGTAATTTTATTTTGTTAAAATTCTTAAATTATTTCAATGTTTATTATAATTTCTAATTAGTGACTTGTTATCATCAAAATCCGCCCCAAAGAGTGTCCTTTCTTTTATTAGGTATCAGAATAGGTATCCAGATTTCTACTTCTATACAAATGTGATATTGTAGTACAGTAAATGTCAAATTGTTTTTCAAGTATTAGTTTGTAACGTTTGTACTGACTTCATCAGATGTCATGTAAGGAACTGAATTCTATTTAAGACTTTATCTGAAGTGTTTTTATTTTGGTAGATCATGTGTGATTACACTGTAGTAATTGCGCTGATAGCATGTTAACTACAAATGACAAAAGTGAAATCAATTTCTGATTCAGCTACACAATATAAACTAAAGGAAATCAAATTTGCAAAATAAAAGAAAAATGTAGTTATGGGTTAGTTTGGAGTTAGAATAAAAAGCCAACAAAACAGTTAGTTTATATTGTGTAGACTGTTTAATTAATTTTTTTCATTTCTGATAGTATTGAGAGTGGTCAATGAAAACCTTAATTTCTGACAAAATACTGTAATTTTCTTGGATACCCATTCATAAAAAGTACCTTTTTTGTGAAAAAAAAAAACACTCCCCAGATCACCTTCACCACCTAAAACACAAAAACAAAAATATCTTTATTCTTCAAATATTGTGGTTGAGTGGAGGGCGGGCTGAGCACTCCCAAAAAGGTAGGAGCCGGGGAACTTCTCCTCCCAGAAAGGGGGCCCGGGAAGGCTTCCCTGTCCCCATATTTTTTTTTTGTGTAAGGTTGATCTCTTTCCTAGAACTACACAGGATCAGCAAAAACTAAAATATAACGTTGACGGTTACTGGTAAAATAAATTAATAAATGATGAAACATCTTATATTAACAAGACTGCATGCTTTATTGTTGAGTTTTAAGCGACTATATTATTTCAACATACGTTATGCACTTCCTCTCTTCTGAAAAGCAAGAGTATGAATGTAATAGGACGCGGGTGCGTGTACGTAAACCCATGAGAAATTAGGTGACCGATAAAAAAAAAATGACTATAAAAAGGAGAAAAAAATATCACGAGAGAGACTTCTCCCCCTCGCCAATCTTTCACGATAAAGAACCACTGTCAATAATTTTCTCCACTTTTTATCTGTGCCTAAATCAAAACGTAGATCTCATAAACGAAGATTCTTTCTTAAAACTGCACGCCTGTGGAATTCTCTACCGCTTGCCTGTTTCCCTTCTGACTTCAACATGGACGTCTTCAAGTCCAACGTAAACAAATTCCCTATGAACCGCCCTCTTAAGTGATGCCACTTTATCAAATCTCAAATACTAAGGCATACTGCAACACTATACCATTGATTGCTGTACACAAAATAAACATTATCCCCGAGTGGCTTCTGGGTCTTGATAAATGGTGAGCTCCATGTAAATAAAGAGACGTGGTATAAGTTAGCGATGACTTGCGAGGTGTAAAGGACACTCGATAAGAATAAGGTGTGAAGATGGTCACATCAGTAAAGAGAAAATGAGGAAATGAATGCTGCTTCCAAGAACATTTGAGATTCTATACTTTGTCTTGATCTTCTTTGCGACTAAATTTTGACACAATCCGTATTCGTACCCGAACAATATTACAATAGGATTAAACGCCTCTGGCTTACGTAAAAATGTCCGAGCATAAAACTAATCTTTTTGTCTCCTCTTTTTTTTAAGCAGATAAAGCCTGGAGGGGCTAATTCCAAAGGACTGGACAGGACTATTGTTAAACCAGATAGCAACAATATTATTAACCGCGTGGATTGATGAAAAGTATTCACTATTCAAATTATATTATTTTATTGCTGAGTCACCCCCATAAAGGCACACTGCAATTTGAATGTAGATCGGTACTAATTGGGACACAATTTGCAGAGAAACTCTGTAGGGTGTTTAGCAGCAAAATACCTGTTTGCATTACATTTGCACTTCTGCATGTCAGACCAGACAAGGTAGCAGAGATCAAGGAGGGACTTGTAAAGTTTAGCAGTTCGAGAAAAGAAACTATTAGAGTAGAAAGATATAGAAGTCTCTACGGTGTACAGGTATTTACCTTGAGATGGTACAAGTCTTACATTTTTTCAGATCACCTTCAATTAAAAACCTTGTAAAGAATGCACAACGGTTCAACATTTCGTCGTTAGGCAAAGGTTGGAGTTTGGTTGAAAGAGCGGGATTTTTTTATACCTGTATAGGAAATAATGTCACAAGGTTTTAACCCTGTATAGTAAATAAAGTCACAAGATTTTAACCATGTATAGGAAATACAGTCACAATATTTTAACCCTGTATAGGAAATAAAGTCACACGATTTTAACCCTGTATAGGAAATAAAGTCACAAGATTGTAATCCTATATAGTAAATAAAGCCACAAGATTTTAACCCTGTATAGGAAATACAGTCAAAAGATTTTAACCCTGTATAGTAAATAAAGTCACAAGATTTTAACCCTGTATAGGAAATAAAGTCACAAGATTTTAACCCTGTATAGTAAATAAAGTCACAAGATTTTAACCCTGTATAGTAAATAAAGTCACAAGATTTTAACCCTGTATAGGAAATAAAGTCACAAGATTTTAACCCTGTATAGGAAATAAAGTCACAAGATTTTAACCCTGTATAGGAAATAAAGTCACAAGATTTTAACCCTGTATAGTAAATAAAGTCACAAGATTTTAACCCTGTATAGGAAATAAAGTCACAAGATTTTTACCCTGTATAGGAAATAAAGTCACAAGATTTTAACCCTGTATAGGAAATACAATCACAAGATTTTAACCCTGTATAAGAAATAAAGGCACAAGATTCACAAGCACCCATGTTGCAACAATACTCTATACACGGGTGATGCTGGCATTGTAGAGATGCACGACACTCTTAGGCGTAAGTAACGTTCTAGCACGGTAGAGAGTGAGCACCTACTTCCCAGAAGACAGTGTTACCTTCGATATATATGTTCTAATTCATCTTCTCTCTGAACGTTAAGCTGAAGAGTTTGAACGAAGAGCTTTCAGTGATGTATCATAAACCGTGGCATGAGAATGTTTCTTATTATCAAATAATTATTAAAAGTAAATAAATTTATCTTTGGTCCATTGCATGTCAGCATTCATTTATACCCTAATTCCTCTACAGACTGGAAGACGTACTGTCACCTTACAGCAATTTCCTTAGATATGTGTTTACTGGTGTTACCTTCCAGTCTATTATATAACGTTACATTTGAACATTACACCAATATCCAGAGGTAAAATGTATACCATCTTTGAAAAGTCCATACACATTGCATACTTGGAAAAGAGAAGTGAGAATGGAAAAATCCTTAAAAATGTAATCCGTTTGGGACAAAGAAACAGGATTAATGAACAAGATCCATACCTCAACAACGATTTAAAATGATTAAAAATATATATTTATTATACTCAGTATTATGTATGCGCGCGAATACACAATGGTATACTGATTTGCTGGCTCCATTTAAAACCAGCTTTCACTAATTATAAACTATTTAAAAATAATTTCTTATTGCTTTCATTGAAAGATTACACTTAGTTCAATGCATACATGCTTTCACATTCTGCATAATTGGGTACTATTTAGGTGAAACGTTTCTTTCCTACGAAAACCTATATATATATATATATATATATATATATATATATATATATATATATATATATATATATATATATAGCATTTAAGTCCGGCGTTGACCGGGTGTTTGAAGGTGTATCCTGAACAAAAAAAAAAATACAAAAACGTATTTTTTAAAACTTTGACCCCTCAACATTTATTGTTTTGGGCTCAAATCGAGTTATTAAGTTAGATCCATGTCAAAGGAACCCATAACTAACATTTCAAGTGTTTAGACCCAAAATTATCGGAGGAGTTTGGTAAAGTTTTCAAAGGTAAAATAATTGAACTTTGACCCCTTAAAGCCAAATTTCTGGCCGAAATCCAATCAAATCGATGTTCCCAAATCTCAGTACTCTGTAAATTTTGCGTCTGTAAACTAAAAATCGACATAGTTATTGCGTAAGAAAAAGTACACAGTCACATAGACAGACAGACACACAGACACGTTCACTTTCATAGATATATAGATTACATTAGAAAAATGCAAGCATGAACGGTAATATAGTTAAGCTTAAACATAGAAAAGTAAAGGATAAGTTGATAAAACTGGAAAAGAAAGGGGCAAGATATTCTTGTAAAAAAATAAATTTATAACTTACAATATTGCAACATTAAGAATATGTTATATAATGTGATAAATTTAATTTACAAAAAAAACTTAATGCTGCAATGTGTTGTGTTATGAATTTATATTGTTGACTAGAATATCTTGTCGGTGTTATTTCCAGTTATAACAACTAGTCATTTATTTTCCATTTTTAAGCCCAACCATATCACTTTTCACGCACGCTTTTTACTATTGTAATCCATCATTTTTCCAAACTTCCAGAAAATTCACTTGTTCTTTCTTTAAGTTAACTCATATTTTTGCCCCCATGAACACATATGCAATAACAATGTACGGCACTCGTCTGCTTTCAAGAACATACCCCATTTACCTCCCTTGTCTGCTTTCATTCTCTCTGTAACGCTTGTTACTTCCCTTTTAGCGACAGCAGTGAATGAGTAGAAACAGTAGTCGCTGAAGAGACGTGGTTTCTATGAAAACCAGTCATAAAAAGCGTCGCTCACCTCTTTACATATATTTAGATTTTTAATACCAGTAAATTAATCATAAATTCTGTTTTACTGAGCGGAATTTAAAAAAAAAATTCACAGTATAGCAGAGAAGTTGATCTATAAACTGTAATAATTGTTTGAAATTTGGTCGAAACTGAGTGAGCGGTGATCTTTAAACGCTTTTAAATGACTAAACCTTGTTGTTGTAAAAAATGAGCAGACACAGCAGTTGGCAATATGTACCTCAGCATAGACGCGATATGAAAATATTGTTTTGTTTTTACATAGAAACTACCGAATACTTACGCAGACTTCAGGTTATCAGATTTAAACATATATATATATATATATATATATATATATATATATATATATATATATATATATATATATATATATATATATATGTATATATATATAAACATACATTGATTATACTTTGTTATTTTTTTCATTTTTTTTCTGATGATGTTTTATTTGTGCATCGTTCAAATTTATAAATACATGACCCTAGTAATATCTGTCTCTTCCACGCAGGTAACGATATATTTTGGCTTTCTTTTCTTTTTGTCAAGACAACGCCAGGACAATGTGTAAGGTTTGGTTGTGTTGACGGGCGAAGTGTAGTTATTAGCAGTCGCAACGATAAATACGTGCGAATCACTTTAAGCCCAGTGTGGAGGGGCGTCTGGTTTTGATGTGAGGGCAGTTCGGAAAAGGAGGAGGGGGTTTTGTTAAGCATTTTAAAATATTTTGGCTTTATTCGTATGTAAACCATATTTGGATAGGTTTCTGTTTTTATTGTTAATATTTTAACGTTGGTTCCATGGTGTATTACTTGTTTGTTACTGACTAAAATGTCTTTAACTGCGGAGGTGGCAGTTATGTTTTTCTGTACATGTTGTAATATAGCACTAGATTCTACTCTGCATGGTAAACGTGCGGAATAGAGTGGTCTTTGTTTAACCGATGTAATTAACGTAACTATTGTTTTACTTTGTTCTTATTATAGGAGTTACACTCTCCCAGTGTTTGGAAGATAGGGGAGTCGTTGTTTTTGCCATTACATTTTGAATTTTTATTCTCTCTCCTCTGATCTCGAGCGCGTGGTTCAGTGGGGAATACGTGGCTGGTTACATTTAATGCATCCAAAACCAAACTCCTATCCTTACATCATCAACGCTCTGATCCTCATCTGACATCAATTGGGATGAGTGGCTCTCGTCTGGGAGAGGCCCTGTGTTTTGACAAGCTTCTGGGTTTGACCTATACTCCTGATCTGAAATGGAACACGTACATCAAGTCTGTTGCCAAGGTTGCTGGAAAGATGGTGAGATCTTTCTACCGCTCCAGAAGATATCTCACTACTGATGCAATTCTCTATCTATATAAAAGCCAAGTACGTCCAAGGATGGAATACTGCTGCCATATCTGGGCAGGAGCTGCTAAAACAGCCTATCCTGCCTTGACAGAGTACAAAATAGACTTCGTAGCTTAGTGGGGGTGCCCTTTTCTCTACCCTGCAACCTCTCTTCCACAGAAGAGACGTTGCGAGCCTATCCTTGTTTTATCGCTATTTCCATCACAGGTGCTCGTCTGAACTCAAATCTCTGGTCCCCCCTAGCCAATCTTTCACAAAAAACACCCGTCTAGCTGAATCCACTGTGAAAGATTTCCCCCACTCTTTATCTGTTCCTAAAACAAAACGTGGATTCCATGAACAAAGCTTCTTTCTTAAAACTGCACGCCTGTGTAACTCTGTTCCGTCTGCCTGCTTCCCACCTGACGACAACTTGGATGTGTTCAAGTCCAACGTTAACAAATTCCTAATGAACCTCCCCTTTAAGTAAACAATTCATCAAATTTCTCACACTAACGTAATGTACTTGCAATAACCATTACCCCTGAGTTGCTTCCGGGCCTTGATAAGTGGTGACCACTGTGTAAAAAAATGTTTTTTTTATAATAAAGAAGTGGAAGATTATTGTTATCAATAGAAGAAACGTATTTCAGAATAATTTTTATGGCCTTTTCTCCAATTTAAATACTAGTTACATCTGGTTGCAGTAGAAAACGTAAATTGTCTTAGGATTTTGAGGCGCGTTACTATCTGTAGTAATGGTTTTATGTGCCGTTATATATATATATATATATATATATATATATATATATATATATATATATGCGAGGTCTGACGAAGCTGTTGGATCATAAACATGACCCAACATATATATATATATATATATATATATATAATGTGTGTTAGTGTGTGTGTGTGTGTGCGTGTGTTTGCGTGTGTGTGTGTGTGTGTGTGACTTTTACGCTGTGTGCGAACGGCTTCCACGAAACTCCTATGCAATTTTTCTGACTAAAAACTTTAAACCTGATGTATATGGAATTTGGACTTTTGTGAATAAATTCGCGTTGGATATTAGTCGATAAAATAGCTACCAAATTTAAAATTTGAAAAAAATCAACTTGGTCGGTTGAAGTCAACTTTAACTGATTTTTGATGCACGCTTAAATATACAATCATACGTGAAAATCAGTTCGTATTATGATTTCACACACACTTGACGATAGCACAAACGGTTAGAACTAAAGCTAGAGATTATAAGTACGAAATCTGCATGAATTAAAATGTCATATGTAAAGTCATATGTAAAGGAATTTTGCAACCGATCAACGCCATGCTGCCTGCTTATGGAGAACGAAAATAAGACAACAACCATCAGGGACGGATCTGGATAAGGGAGCAGAAAACATGGGAGCTTGGGAATTATATTCATTCAATGAATTATGGATGTGCTGTTGATTTAAAAAGAAATCGTTTTCTTCATGAGTTGCTTAAATAAGACGGCGGCTTGCATTAGAAAATAATGAACCCCTTCGTTTCATACTCACGGCAAATTATGTTGCTGTTTACTGAAACCTACGGCAAAGCGAATTGGATAGAAAATCTATTTATCGGAAATGCATCGAAAGAATGCCATTATACAGTTCGCTTCCATATCTGCTTTATGCTGTATTTGTCAATTATAATTAAGGCTGTCTTTTACTGATAACGTTAATGAGAGCACTAGTAGATAATGTAACGACTATACAGTCATTAGGAGTAAGAAACCCCCGCATCAACATGGGTACGTAGACTAAGGAATAAAACTATCATTCTCATAGCGTTGACAGTTATTTAAGTAAATGTAATTTCAGTTAAGAAACAAAAGAATTGAATTAAAGCATCGCAATACAATAATTTAAAAGATACAAGCTGTATGCGCGGCGTTGTCCGGTAGAACAATACGCTTAAACATGATATTTTAATTTATGCAAATTCCGTATGTTCTAGTATAGAACCAATGATTTACTGAATATTAAATATTACGAGAAATGTTTTGCCCGGTTGACTTCTTCGTTTTTTTTCTTTTTTTTAATTAAAAAAATAATCATAATTGCGTTCATAACATTCAATCTGAGTTTGCTGACAACAGCAACTCAGCTGGTATTTGGGCGTGACAATGAGTGCCCTGGAAAGGTCACTGCTGATTAACGTTGAAATATGCAAACGAAGAAATTATTTCCTGCAATTTTAAATAGCCTGTATTCTTTTATTTTAAATGTAATTCATTAATCAGAAATAATTAAAGTAAATTGGTGAGGTACATACAGGCTTGCGCAAAAGACCATTCGATCTGTATTAGAGTGTTCTCTCACTGAGCTATTTCTTCAGATGGCAGTAATTCTGTTTGTTATAACTATTTGATAAGGATTAAATATCTCTTTATTTACTGAGAATTATTTTTTATGGCCGCCGCAGCGTATAAAATTACACTGTAAAAATTATTTTTTTTTTTATCTAGTGGCTCCGGGCTTTCATAAACGGTGGCCATTATATATATATATATATATATATATATATATATATATATATATATATATATATATATATATATATATATATATATGTGTGTGTGTATGTGTGTGGGTATGTGTGTGTGTGTTTAAATCTGATAACCTTAAGTCTGCGTAAATATTCGGTAGTTTCTACTTAAAAAAAAAACAATATTTTTACTACAAACCTAAGTAAAAATATATCGCATCTATGCTAACATATATATTGCCGACTGCTGTGTCTGCTCATTTTTTACAACAAAATATTAAATATTTTCACTGCATATATTAATTCAAATGATGCTTGCATATTCGTTTATTTTTGTTCAGACCTTTAGATCGTTTAGTATGTCAAACGTTTGGAAATGTTTTCTGAAATCTCCAACTTAAAAAAGAAATAAAACGTTAAAAAAGTTGAAGCAAACAGACTAAAAGACTTATCTTATGATAAGGTCAGTAGAGTGCACATTGCTCAAGATTTTTTTTATTCCTGACGTCTGCCTTTGAATTGCTGCGTGCAGTGATGCATTATTTTTGCAAACACGTAGCTTTGACTTTAAATAAATGTTAGATTCTTTCTGAAGCCATTGAATGCACACCGAACTGGAATTGTTCAATGAGTTGGTTTTAATATGACAACATAAATATGTATAACTTTATCTAGTATACAAACGTGTATAATGAATAAATATATAGATAATAGTTATATATATATATATCCGGTATATATATATATATATATATATATATATATATATATATATATATATACACATATATATATATGTGTGTGTGTGTGTGTGTGTGTGTGTGAGTGTGTGTAAATGCAGCATCCACTGCACAATAGAAAGGTTTTATTAAATATAACAAATAAAAGAGATATGGTGGCGTCGAAACGTCTACGTGGCATTTAATATCTAACCGTCGAAAGTCTAATGACTATTGCACGCAAATATAACATATCAGTTAATATATATATATGTATATATATATATATATATATATATATATATATGCGTGTGTGTGTATGTGAATGTATGTGTGTGTGTTCGTATATAAATATATGCATATATATACATATATATATATATATATATAGAGAGAGAGAGAGAAAGAGACAGAAGGAAAGAGAGAGAGATGACAGAGAGAGAAAGAAAAAGTTACTGGGTATGATTTTTTAAACCTTTAAATGTAGATTAACTTGAAGCAATTCTACAACTGAGGCATTTCCATAGCCTGTCAGCTAAAAAGCTGTTAAGTTGAAGTTAATAGTTTTATACTTTATAGTAGTTCAGCCCGGCTTTGCTAGGGCCACATGTACTGTTCAAAACTTGTCCTACGTGCGAATACATTTTATGTAATGATTTATATGTTTAGACCAATATTTGTCTGAGTAATTCGGTAGATACCGCAGAAGTAAATTTTCTTTAAACTCTGACCCCGATTTTTACCCCTTAATCATTTTTTTTTCTTTGGCTCACATAAAATTATAGTTTGATCCATGTCCAAGTAAATTATATTTAAAATCTCAAGTGTTTAGACTCAAAATTTTTGGAGGAGTTTGGTGGAGTTTCAAGGTTAACCTTGACCTATTGAAAGTCAACTTTCTGGCCGAAAACAGATTATTTTCTCAAATCCCAATACTCCTAATTTCAAATCTCGAGTATCTAGACGGAAAATTGACAGAGTAATTTTGTAGGGAAATGTGTACACTCACCCACGGACAGACATTTCCACTTTTAGTGATATGCTAGCAGTTCCGCTCGTGCCATATTTACTATTCATTATTTTATATGCATATTGATATATTCAAAAGTGTGAATATGTACGGTAATCCCTTTCTACATATTTCCTTAACTACTATATAGATAAGATGGTAGAGACCCCAGACTTCGACTCCAATTTTGACCCCACAGAAGTTATTTTTGGACTCAAATTAAATTAAAAATCTTGACCCATGTCCGCGAAACTTACATCGAAAATTTGAAGTGTTTGACCCAAAATTGGCGTAGGAGTATGGTAGAGTCTGCAAAAGTAATCTCTGTAAACTTTGACCTCTTGTCAGACGAATTTTTGACCCAAAACAGCCTAAAAATCTTACTGTATGTTCGAATACTCTTTATGTAAAATTGCAAATGTTTAGACCCAAAATTGGCTTAATAGTTTTCTAAAGACCGCATAGGTAAAATCTTCTGAACTTTGGTGTCTTGGAACGAAATTTTCAGAAAAAAACGATTTTAATTGCTTGCCTTATGTTAGAATACCTTTTATGTAAAATTTCAAATGTTTAAAACAAAAATTGGCTAAGTAAATTGGTAGAGACATGAGAGGTCAATTTTAATAAAAATCTTTTACCCCAATTATGACTCCTTAAATTTACTGTTTCGCACTCCAATCAAATTATAAAGTTAGATCCATGTCCACGTAACCTATGTCTAAAATTTCCAGTGTTTAGACCCCAAATTGACGGATGAGTTTGGTACAGTTCTCAAAAGTCAAATCGTTTATCTATGACAACTTAACAGACACATTTCCGGCCGAAACTCGATTAAAATGAGTTTCCCAAATCTTAATACACTTTTTGTCAAATACCGAGTTCGTAGACTGAGAATGGACACATTTCTTGTGTAGGGAAATGTACACACACAGACAGACACACACATTTTCATTTTTATGGATATATATATATATATATATATATATATATATATATATATATATATATATATAGAGAGAGAGAGAGAGAGAGAGAGAGAGAGAGAGATAAATTATATTTACAATACTTAAAGAACTCTATTCAAGAAGGATACAGGTTGTTGGTGACTTCCTCTCCAAGCACTGGAGCTGCCTATGCTGTCTACATAGAACACCAATTTAATCAACGTCACAACTTAGAGCCATATTTATATAGACACATCAATTACACCTTTTAATCATCTTTATATTTGTATTCATGCCATCTTTCCTCTTTGAGTTAGTTATTGTTTTGATTTGTATATAGAAACGTTGACAGAAAGCTCAAACCCCCTAGACGTTCGCGTGTCTTAAATTTATACGTTCCCAGATGAACATGTCCTTCTGAAAATTCCATAAATCTGATGTAAGAAATTCCACATAGAATGCTAGCAGACAAACTAGTCGATGTTACACACTTTCCTTCCTTAACCCGTAGCTTCTTCTGCGATTTACCACTGGTTATTTTCTCATAATAAGGTTTATGATAACAGGTTTTTATTTTCATTGTTTTGACTCTCAAGTATATATCCGACACAGTTGGACATAGCTAATCAACAGAGAAACACATCACTCTATATAAAAGCATATAAGATATAAACGGATACATACTCAAGAGTAAAATCAATGAAGATAATATGCTGTTGTACTAGCCCTACTCATTTTTCCATATTTTTCCTTGTTCGGTTTTCATGTCAGAATCTAGGCCTATCTAAATAAAGAATATCTTTCAAGTCTCCTCCCTATGGAAATCAAACTGCTTTTTAACAGATAACACAAATGCGCGGTTCAAAAGCTGTACAGGTAAGGCCAGGGCATCCTATACAGATACCATTCTCTGTGTAAGTCTCTGAACAACTATTTAATTAACCTGCATCCCAAATAACATCAATTTACCTGGCACTCACAGCAAGCCAGTAATTAAACGTACATGAGGTGTTTGTGCCTTTGGCTTCGAGTTCAGATGCGCTTACCACATCAGAATCTTTGCCTTCCACATAAACAGATGACTCACACTACCTACTGCAAATGTCTACAATGACACAAAGCCGAATGAACCAGGCTATCGGGGATTTATTATGAGAATGTTTACTGAAAGATGCTTGCAAGGCCTGAAATAAAAACATAATCCCAACAGACAAACATACTATCACATAGCAGATAGCTTAACTGCATGTCTGCGGCGACAACAATAAAATAAAGAAGAGGATACAGCAAAAATGTATAGCTGGATCCCAACCACGACGTTGATGAATAGAACGAAAGACTCATATAACCTGTACAAGGAAGCCAAAAGTACGTTCTTGACCACCATATAAAAATATTTCTTAGCCACATGCTACAGCAAAGACCTACAAAGACACAGTGATAACTCAGACAGTGACCGCAATCTTGGATGTTTTTATTTCCAAGCCAGAAGCACATTTTCTAAAGTTTCCCTTGGGCGTATGCAGTTCGTCTTTTGTCAGAGGCAAGTTCCAGTCAGGTCTATATAAATTCTATGCTGGTTTGTTTATTTTCTATGTTAATTTGTTGATGATTTGAACGTTAGGTAATTCTAAAAGAAAGGTATAGAATACCCCATTTTCATATGTAATCAATGATCTTTCGATGTCGGATTTTAAATGCATAAGAACTGATCCGGCTGTAATCTGTGGGTATCGATATCAAGTTTGGAAATGTTTTACATAAGAATAAGGATTCTACAAAGCAAATAGTATGGAAAGGAATTGCTACACCGAATTAAAACAAAAAATAATTATTAGATCCAAATCTCTAATCTTCAACCGTCTTGGCTTGTAAGTCAATCGATTTCATATAAGATAAACGTGACTAATAATTGTACGACGTGCAATCCATCGTTAGCTATAACGAGACCTATGAATAAATACGAAGGCACTACAAAGGCGTCAGTAAACTCGAGTTTAAGTAGAAGAGCTTCCATTCAGAATATAGAAGAATAGGTATGTGATGAAATGTCTTATAGAATATATATTTGAATGAAGTACTTCGAAGGTATCGCATTTAAAGTTAGCTGACATTTGCAAAAGGTAACCTGCTTTACTTCCGAAGTTCTTCTAATTAAATGTAAAAATCCAAAATTTTATCTACGAAACGTGACGGTTGTCTTCAATTCTTTCAAGTATTTCTTTTTATTTTTAAATTATATCTTTTAATTTAAAGCTAGGACTACATTTTTCAGTAATATCAAATTGAATATTTTTATCTAACTTATATCTTAAGTTAAAAGATGTAAGTTTGTTGAGCAGTTCTTACTCTAGCTATTTACTTTCTATATATAGACGCAAATACATACACACACACATCTCTATAAAGACACTCATACAAATAGATATGTGTATAAACACACACACATATACTTGCACGAAAAACAGGCGTGCCGGCAACTGTACATGTATAAGTTGTCTTTCAAGTATCTATTAATTTATATAAGTATTAACGTTTTTGTTTTTTATCATTTCATATTATTTTAGTATTTAGATTTCAGTTATGTATTGCTTATCAGCTGTTAGTTCAAGTCTCCACGTTTCATTGCGTTTTATATCAAATTGATTATTTTACCTCCTGGTATTATTATTATTATTATTATTATTATTATTATTATTATTATTATTAGATTAGAGAAGGGCTTGAATGGATGGTAAGGAATGAAATAAAGAACGAAAGTAAAATTGATGAAACTAGCTCTGAAGAAAGAACTGAGAGAGTGGAAGTGCAGAAGGGAAATGTAAACGATGATGGAAGGCGGACAACTGAGGTGGTATGGAATCCTTTGGTTATGGGAAGTAATGAGAAAGAGTTTGAAGGGTCTCAGGCAGATGAGATCATTGACTCTAAGACAATGGAGCCAGTGAAAGGAGCAGATGTGTGGAGAAGTGGTGATGGAGTTCGAACTTTGACTTCTGTAGAAAAGAAGTACTTCAGAAGTTAAGAGAGCTTCTTCTTAGAGGCGATATCATAGAGATTCCAAGTATGAAGAGTAGTGATAGGCGGAAGGTGAAAAACGAGGAGTAATTCACAACATCATAATAAAGAACATATAGATTACGGAACTTTACAGGTTTCTATATGCAGCGTCATACGTTATTGCGAATCGTCTTGGCTTATTACAGAAGAAAATTAGAAAAATAAGGATAGAAGGCCACACTGGTAGAGGCGGCTTTAAGAAAGTATTAAACGGTGGCGGAAAGACATTGGTAGAATCGAAGAAATAAGAAAAGGCGTTAAACCAGGACAGAAAGCTAAGGGCGAGCTTGAAAGGAGGTATAGATTGCTGGAAAAGGGGACGGTGAACGTTCTAACAATGTTGAAAGAGAAGGTCCACACTGGTGCTATAAAAATTAGGAAATTTGTTGGAAAAAGTGTTGCATTTCGGCAGAACAACCTTTTCCGGAAGAATCAGTCTCAGCTGTATAAAGAATTAAATGGTAGTAAACAGGCGAGAAATAACAACACTCCAAATGCAAAAGATGCAAGGAAGTTCTGGAGTGGGGTTTGGTCCGTCGAAGGGCGATATAATGAGGAGGCCTGCTGGTTGGGAGAGGTCAGAGAAAGACTATCAGAAATGCAGCAGCTGAAGAACGTTGAGATAACCATCGATGACGTTAAAGCTGGCATACGAAGGATGACAAACTGGAAGGCACCTGGTCCAGATGGAGTGATGAGCTTCTGGTTTAAAGAGTTCCCATGCCTTTATCCACTTATAGCTGCTGCTCTGCAAAGTGTTGTAGAGTCGGGAGATGTCCCTGATTGGCTGGTGAAGGGAAGAACAACACTGATTAGGAAATATCCTTGAAAAGGAACATATGCCAATAATTATAGACCAATCACATGTCTGCCATTGATGTGGAAACTGTTGACTGGAATATTTGCGGAGAAAATTTATGAACATCTAGAGAGTAATGGTGTTTTTCCTGACGAACAAAAGGGGTGCCGGAAAGGCTCGAGAGGTACTAAAGAGCAACTACTAATTGATAAATCAATAATGCAGGGTGCAAAGAAGAAAAAGAAAAAGAAGAAGAGAAATTTGATCGTAGCATGGATCGATTACAGAAAGGTTTATGACATGGTTCCTCATTCATGGATCTGTGAAACGCTATTGATGATGAAGGTTGCTGAGAATGTAGTAGGGCTTTTGGAGACAAGTATGGCTCATTGGAAAACGGTGCTGACAGCAAACAGAGAGAAGATGGGGCAGGTTGGCATTAAACGTGTGCTATTTCAAGGAGATTCGTTATCGCCACTTCTTTTTGTAATGATAATGATGCCACTGAGCATCCTCTTGAAGAGAGTAAAACTGGGGTATATCTTTAGATCTGGGGACAGACGCCTCAATCATCTACTGTTTATGGATTATTTAAAAATATTCGGTAGAAATGAAAAGGAAATGGAGAGACTGGTAGAACTTGTAGGGACGTACTTAGGAGGCATTGGGATGGAGTTTGGGATTAGTAAATGTGCGGTGCGTGTGATGAAAGGAGGAGTAAAGTTTCATTCGAATGGAATAGTGCTGCCAAATAGAGAAATAACAAAAGAAATAGAAGATACAGGATATAAGTATTTAGGAGTGTTGGAGGGTGAAGGCATCATGAACAGAGAAATTAAAGAAAAAGTCAGGAAGGAGTATCTTAGAAGAGTGAAACTAATTGCTAAATGGAAACTGTATGGAGGAAATCTAATGAAAGCAGTAAATGCATGGGCAGTCAGTGTTTAGATACAGTGCGGGAATTTTAGAATGGTCTGACAAGAATTTACATGCCATGGATATCAAAACAAGGAAAGTTTTAGCAATGTTTGGTATATTTCACATTCGACGTAGCGTAGCAAGGCTGTATCAAAAGAGGAAAGATGGTGGGAGAGGATTGAAAAGTGTAAAATACTGTGTCAGAACCGAGGAGATTTCGTTGAAGGAGCATGTGGTTAGAATTGGGGAGTGGATGCTTAAGGTTGTGGGCAATGAAGTGGATGTATGTTAGACGAAGGCTGATTATGTGAAACGTATGGATAGAGAAAGGGCAGAGGAACTGGCTAGGAAGAAAATGCATGGATGGTTCTTCCAGTATATATCAGAAGTGGCTGATCAAAGATCATGCCAATGGCTTAGCGCTAGGTATCTGGGTAAGAGTACTGAAGCTTTTGTTTGTGCGGCTCAAGAGCAGGCATTAGGAACACGATTGTTCAAAAAAGTGGTTCTAGGAGAGGAAATTGCTGCAGAATGCCGGATTTGTGGTAAGTCAGCAGAGTGTACTGGACTGGTCTAGAGAGATTACCGCAAAAGACACCATCGCATGCGACTCCGAATATATTGGGAGGTGTGTAAGCGGGATGGGGTTAAGTGTGCTGGAAAATGGTTTGAGGAGGTGCCTGATGAAGTGAGAACAAGTGAGGATGGCAATGTAGAGGTATGGTGGGACAAAATTTTCATAACAACCAAGCAATTGGAACATAATCGCCCGGATTTGGTCGTCATTGGCAAGGTTTACAAAACACTGGCAGATTATAGACGGCTCAGTACCATGGGGTAGGAATGTAAGAGAGAAGAAGAAGGAGAAGTGGAGCAATTGTGCTCCATTGGCCTTGGAGATAAGGCGTTTACACGGGGTTAAAACACAAATAATCCTGCTCGTAGTTGGTAAACTAGAGGTAGTATCAAGTCGTCTCGAAGGACAATTGAAAAAACTAGTAATCCCCGATGTTTTAGGTGGCCTTCGAACCTCTGCAATTATAGGTACCACCAACATCCTTAGGAAAACCCTTGATCTTTGAAGCTCCTGGTTTGAAACCGGGATTAAGGGAAATCCTCTGGAAATGAATCCCATCCCTTTCCAGAGACAAGTTCACAAACGAAATCAGAATTATTATTATTATTATTATTATTATTATTATTATTACTACTACTACTACTATTACTACTGCTACTAGTATAATTATATTTTATCCATGGATTTTAAAACTGTTTTTATCATCTGCAAATGAAATAGAACATTTCAATCATCAACCAAAACTAAGAAGTTGGTCCTAATCTTCATACGGGATGAAATTACCACTGACTTATAGTAATATTTACCCCAATACTGTTTGAATACACTGCCTCCCGACACCTAGTTTTTCTATATAGTCTAACTAATCTTGTTATTAAGATATATTTCGTTTTTTTTTTTTTGCTGTTTTTAGGTTTTATTAATTAATACTTTTTTAATATTTTATAAAAAAAAAAGTAATATTTTTCTTTATTTTAATTATAATTATTACTATTTATATTGGTATATTAATTTGTAGCATTTCTTATTCTGTATTTAGTTTTTTTTCTACTTTGTATATATATATATGTATATATATATATATATATATATATATATTAGTTTTGTACTTTTTCGTTTTTATTTCTATTCACCTGTCCTAAATGCCGTAAGCTTTTATTTTTTTAATTTTTTAATAGCACGTACAAGCAATAACTCATTTAAGATGTATCTGGTTGCATGTAACTTTTTGACCGAAACATGTTTATGAATGTTTAGCAATGTTTGCATCTTTATTAAAAAATCGCACGCACACACACACACTTTTATACACACACACACCCATATATATATATACATGGATTTACCTCTTAATCAGTCTAAAAGATTACTATTCACACAATTGTACAGTTTGAAATGCCAACTATTAAATCCAATTTGAACTCTCCAATAAATAAGGCCAATTTGAACAGACGTAGGGAAACATAATAAACTTTATTCTATTAATTATTTTAAACAAACAGCAAATTAAGGCATCTATGCTGTTTTAGGTCCTGTAAGATTACATTTACTTGCACATGATATATATATATATATATATATATATATATATATATATATATATATATATATATATATATATATAAAGATAAATATGCGTGTGTGTGTTTTTGTGTGTGCGCCTGTTGGTGTTTGGAGATTTATATTCAGAGTCCAGAAAAAGAATATGTTATCAATATAATTTGGAGTGTAAATTAGGGTTTAGATTCAAATACTATTAGGTTAATATTCAATCAAAAACGCCTCAGTCACTCGGTTGAGATCCATCTTTGTCACCAGGTGGTGGATTTTTCCGTACCAATCCATTAGGCTTATTTCTTCCTCAGAGAAACTTGATTTTCCGTCCCTAAAACGGATATGTTTTTTTAAACAGAACTTGTACGGCAGAGGTTTAACAAATATTACAGGTTTGTTTTACATGGGGGATCATAACTTATCAAGACCTGAAAGCCACTCGAGGATACGCGTTATTGTGTTTACAGTAATCAATGGGAGAATATCGTAGTAATAGTTGGTATTGGAGATTTGATAAAGTGTCTTACTTAAGAGGGCGATTAATCTGGAATTTGTTTATGTTGGACTTGAAGACATGCAAGTTGTAGTCAGGTGGGAAACAGGCAAACGGACGAGAATTCCTCAGGCGTGCACTTCTCAGAAAGAAGCCTTTTTCATGGAATCTACGGTTTGATTAAGGCACATATTAAGAGTGGGGGAAATTACTAACAGTGGCTTTAGCTAGACGGGTGTTAATCGTAATAGATTGGCGAGGGAGAACCAGAGATTGAAGCTCGGACTAGCAGTAGCCATGGAAATAACGATAAAACAAAAACAGGCTTTCAACGTCTCTTCTGTGGGAGAGAGGTTGAAGGGAATTATACATTTACATCAGTAAATGTGGGAGAGAGGTTGCAGGGAATTATACATTTAAATCAGTGAATATTTTATATTAAAATCCAAAGTCTGGAATTAAATTCCAGATTACATCGTTACAATAAATATTTAATATAGAATAACACTGAGAACATTTAGAGAAACACAATGATAACTAATGCATACGTTTCCAAGGCGCTGTTAGTACCTACATTATATTGCTAGGAATGGATCATAATTGGTTTGTGTGTCTTGCCATTGGGCAATTATAAAAACCTGGCATTTTTATTTATAAAGTTTATGAATTCCATATTGTATCATTGTATCATAGGAAAAGCAAACACTTATAAAGTATCCATATGTTTGTATTCATATAAATACCGAAATAAATTTGAGCAATAGATATCTTATTTATTTTATATGCTGTTTATCTACAAATCTGTGGAAATAAAATTATTTAAATGGATTTTTTAGAAATATTTTCATATTTCTTGAAGATAAAGTGAACAGCGTTCATGGATTTTCACTTACTAGTGCTTCTTCCTGGTACAAGAAATGCACACATCTTGTAGTGCTTCTAAAAGCCCTTTTAAAACGCGAGATAGCAGTAATAGCTTCTATTTTAAAAACTTCTCTGGTTTCCCGGCTAAAATGGAGTTTGGTTTCTAATAGGCTTGTTTTATAGGTCAATATCTTGTGCTTGTTTTTGTTTTAATATTTTCTTGTCATAAATATCGGTAAACTTATTTAGTTTTATAATACTCATCAAATTAATCAGTAACATGTCCAATAACTTGTTAAACTATAAAAATGTATATATTCACATAACTGCATAAAAACAATAGCTCAACTTTAAAAACGCCTGAATTATCAGTGTATACAACCTAGTGTACATATTGTATTTTATTAATAAATATAATAGAATAATTTAGGTAATCGATCCTATGAATACGTGTTTATATATTCAACAATAAATTTAAATGTACTCCATACGGTGGTTAATTATATATACTATTTTCTAGCGATATATCAACTTCCATTATAAAGAAATATATAGAAATTATCAAAATTTTTACAAAATTTATTATATTTTCGAAGCAACTCATTTATTCTCACCTTATTTTTTTTCTTTTCCCGTTTTTTATTTTTATTTCAGCTTGAATCATCTGCCGATAGGGACGGATAAGTTTTATCCTGTCTATTGAAACAATTTTCAATGAATTAAGTTAATACATCGATGTTGTAATAATTTATATATATATATATATATGTATATATATATATATATATCTGTGTGTGTGTATACTTCATTTAATCACATAAATTAATATACGAAAGTTTTTTATGCGTAAACTTAAAGTATTTGCTTCAAAAGTGCTCAATACATAGGTAGAGCTACGTATTAAGTTATAAAAGCATATATGGCAATAAAGTTACATAGAATATTCCGCATTACATCCACGCTAGGAATCGTCAGGCTTATGCGAGGAGTTTCGGTTGTCTCGCGTTTTTATATACGCACATTAGCTGATTAGGAAGGGGCGGTGGAAACTAGGAAGCTGATTGGCTAACTAAAAAAACAATAGAATGTGCGTATATAAAAACGTGAGATAACCACAACTCTTTGCATAAGCCTGATGATTTCTAACATGGATGAAACGCAGACTATTCTGTGTAGCTAAATTGACATATATATATGCATATATATATATATATATATATATATATATATATATATATATATATATATATATATTGGCAGGCCGTCAAGGGTGATTGATCCTAAATACGCATAATATTATATTTTACTTTAGGCAGAATTCTTATTTATTATCAACAAAAGTAGTTGGTATAAAACGTGGTGTTAAATCTCTTCAAAACATGAAGTAAAACAAACACGAAAGAAACTGGGACATTGGCATGCATTATTATAATGTATTTTACAAACATTTCACATTTTTTAAGTAAAAAAATACTCGTTCTCGGATAGAAACCAAAACCTAAGGGGAGGGAGTCAAGTGCAATAAGGATACGGCAAACTTGACACGATTTTCAATAGTTTTGTGAAAACTTACTTATTCTAAAAGTAATATGTCATGTGAACGATTCACACATGCCCACTCGTTAAAAACTTGACAAACAGAAAAATATTCGATTACCCCCCCACACGTTATATTCTTTTGAAAAAAAGTGACACTTAGTAGCCGTTTTTTCCGTCTGAAAACACATGTCTAAATACATTCTATACTTAATTTCCAGTCTGTTAATCCAAGTTCGTTAAGTATATAGGCTGAGAATTTTCCTCACCCACATTCTCATTTTTAGAGACGTTTAGATATGTGTAAACTTTTTGCGTAAAACTACATACAATAGGAGGGTAAAATTACTCCAAGAGAACCGTCTTGGCAAAATTTCTTTATGGTTTGCGAAGTTTTAATATATATATTAATACGATAGCGTGTGTGTTCTTTTGTGTGTCACGCTTACATCCGGTTTGCTTAATTGTTATGATCTTCTATTTCTTGTGATGAATAATTTTCCCAAGAATTCTTCATAAGTTTTGGTTTCGATTTCGACTCTAGCCGATGACACTTTATTCATGTATTTTTTTTATAAATAATTCCTCATAAGTTTTGCTTCGATTATGGCTGAACGGACTCAAGTTATATATATATATATATATATATATATGTATATGTATTCTTAAGTTTTTATTTAGGTTTCGATACAAGTTAATGAACCCAAGTCATATGGTTATACTTTTTTATTTTTGAAATCGCAACTTTATAATATATAAAAATTGATAGAATATAGACTCTGTACTAATATATATGAAATATGCAAGAATTAAAATATCATATTTCGGCGTACATTACGACCAGGCTTTGCTGGACGTTCATGTTAGCTTAGATAAATACTTTTGCAGTTTAAACAAAAAAAGCTAAAATAAAATTGGAGCGTCTCCATTTACACTGAACATCTACAGGATGACAACATCAATATACTACATATGAATGAGTAGTCCGTGGAATTTCCACAGGCCCAGCTTGGCAATATATTATTCTAAATTTAAGAATACCAATTACCATGTGACGAAGGCACCATCAATAACATGATATCGCTAAATTAGATAAAGGAGAAAGAAAAATTATTATTTATTAATATTTAATTAAACTGATTATAATTCAATGCAAATATCAAATGTTTGATAGATCCATCGTAGATATTGTGCCTATATGCCGTCTTGAAAATTAAGAAATGTTACGATTAATGTTGTAATATCCCATTCCTATCCTTGAAATTATAACACCTTTTAATGTCACAAAGAATTTGAATCCCTATTTTCTATATTAATAACTAAGAAGATACACGAATGTCTGTAAAAATATTTAACTGAAAAACTACTGGGCACTTAACATTAAAATAAACAAAATATAGTAATCATACACCAGGAGCGCTTGATAACGATTAAACACTTGGCTTGTCTGGATAAATAAAGTCTACAGAAATATGTCTGCCAATTTCAACGGAAAAAGTTTATTCAAACTTCCCGACAGACTTTTATTTCGTCGGCGCATGGGCAAATATATTATTCGCTAGAAATCGTGTACGTTTACATCTTTCTCATATATCTGTCTATAGCTTAAATATTTTTGTTCTGCTTGTAGCTAAATACACTGACATTTTTTTTAAAATCAGAACTATATATTAATTACCCAATAGAGAATTAATTCTACAATAGTAAATACGAAATTTACACGGGTTAATTATATTTAAGCGAAGTTGATGACAGCGCAAGATAGACCGGTCTCCGCTGATCATGAAAAAAATAATCATAACCCGTATAAACCACCCTTACACTTAGCTGTGTTGCTGGAAAAGTAATAATAGTCGTGTCATATTTTTACAGAGAATTAAATAACATATACGCATGACTAACTTTTTATTAATTGTGATAAATTGGCAATCGCAAGTTGTAATCTCACACACACATACATACATACATATATATATATATATATATATATATATATATATATATATATATATATATATTATGGTTTTGTGCGTATCGTTTACTTTCGCAGAATAACGATCTGCTCAAACATTATACTTCTATATTGTCTGCCATTTTTCATTTCATTCTTTGGGGACTGCCAATTATCACGGAGATGAAAACAGACCCCAGAGAATTTTACAATCCAAATATACGTTGTTTTTTTTTCAATTACACTAATAAATCCAAAAAAAAAAAGCCCAACGACGCTTTATTTCGAGGATCGACTTTATCATTTCCATATCGAAACCAAATGGGATCATTACAAAACGATCCGTAGATGCGGAGGAAGATACTGTTTATTCTTACAAACAGGAGCATTAACTGTTCAATAAAGAATGTATAACAAAACCAAAAAAATATTAATTCATAACAATATTCTCGTCTTCGGCATTTAAAAAAAAAAAGCTAAATAATATGTGGAAAGTGTAAGATAGAAAGCTTCATATTCTCTTGATACATGCAAACATAATGTGGTTATTATTCTTTATACATACAGAACAAAGCACAATGAGCATTTTTTCTAATACCAAACACATCTACCATATAACACGTCTTTGCAAAAGTAAAATAAAAAAAAAACATTTTATCATTTATACCGTCTGTAAGATGACACAGTTTAACGATACGGATGATTTTAATTGAGATGGTGTTAAATAGTTGCAATTAAAAGTAAAACGTAATGATTTCTGCTTAGACCAGTTTTTTTTTTAATTACATTTTCACCCCAAACAAGGCAAATTGCCACTTTGGTGTAGGGGGCTACTATCAGGGGCAACAACTACTGGCGTACTATGTAGGCATTTGGGCAGCAAGATGTTGTTTTACGTTACACTTGAACTTCTGCACGTCACTACTGTTGAGGAAGCAGGGACCTGGATTGGAATTCCAAAGTCTAGCGGTTCTGGGGAAGAAACTATTGGAGTAGAAAGATCTTTTACATCTAGGGATCTCTACAGTGTGGGGTGGATTTAGCAGCCTGTCGGCTTTGTCGACGGTGCTCACGTCGTAGGGGGCACAAGTGCTTGCAGTTCTTCAGAGCATTCACCATTAAAATATTTGTAGAACATGCAGAGGAATGACACATTTCGTCGATGGGACAGAGGCTGAAGCTTAGATGCCAGTTCAGGGCCTATCAGGTTTGCGACTCTCTTTTGAACCTTGTCAAGGAGCGAAAGACTAGTAAAAGATGCACCAGCCCAAATGTGACAGCAATACTCCATACATGGGCGAATGGTGGCCTTATAGAGGTACAGAATACTTTCGAGTGTAAGTAATTGTCTAGCACGGTAGAGAGAGCCCACCTTTCTTGCTGCGGCCCTGGCAATGCCTTCAATGTAATTGTTCCAACTCATGTTTTCTATGAACATTAGGTCAAGCAGATTGAAAGATGTACTCTCAGATAAAGAATCACTAGCCATTGCTATAGGTGGTAGAGAGGGTTTTTTGTAATTATTGAATGAAACTAGTTTAGTCTTGGCGACATTTAACGTGCACAACCATTTTTGTCCCCATTCCACTACAGATTGGAAGTCTTCCTTTAGTGTTTCTGCCATATCTTTAGAAATGTGTTCATTTGTCTTCCTGTCGTGCCTGTTATAGAGCGTAGTGTCATCAGCATATATACCCATCTCAGAGGCAATTTTGTCGGGGAGGTCATTTATGAATAGAGGTCCGAGGATAGACCCCTGGGGACCTCTCGCATTTATATCATATTGTTTAGATGTACGACCGTCGAGGACAATCTGGATTTTTCTCTTATCTAAGGAGGATTTTATTATGTTAAGTATTCTACCAGTGATACCGTATGATCTAATTTTCCTGAGGAGACCCACATGCCATACCCCGTCAAAAGCCTTAGATATATCGAGAGCTACCGCTCTGCCCTCCCCCGCTTTTTCCAGTAAATGGTATATACGTTCAGAGATTACAGGTAGGATCTCTGCTGTGGAACGGGCTTGTCTAAATCCATATTGTTGGTATGTCAGAAGTTTAGCATCTGAAAGGTGATGGCCTAGTGCATGGTTAATTAAGGTCTCAAATATTTTGGCAAAAAGTTGGAGGAGGCTAATTGGGCGACAATTTTATGGGTCAGTCCTTTCGCCAGAATTCTTGAATACTGGTACAACAGGAGCAGTTTTCGAACAGCCCGGAAAGCAAGCTTCATTAAGGCATTTGTTGTAGAGTTTGGAGAGAACTGGAGCCACTTCGGCTGAGCAATTTTAATAGCACAGCTGGGATGAGATCGGGTCCACATGCTTTTGAAGTGTCAATGTTTTTATGATAGTATGCACCTGAGCAGGAGTGATTTTTAGATCGTCTAGTGTGGTGTCTGTCCGCATAAGAAAGTCAGGTAGGGGCTGGTTGGAAGTGTCCAGTAGGGAGTTTGAGGCAAACCGACTGGCAAGCATATTAGCCTTGTCGATTGCTGAGGAAACAACCTCGTGATTGTTGGTTAGTGGGGGAATTGTTGATTGCCCATTATTTACTACACTGTTTTAGATTTTCCAGAAGTCTCGGGTTCCTAGTTTTTGTGCTTCGATGCGTTTTTTTGTGGTTTCCGTAAATTCTCTCTTAGCTGTCGCTATTTCTTTCTTAACGTTATTTCTAGCTTCTATATACTTCAGTCTGTTTTAACTGGACTGTTGTCGGTTAAATCTGCTGTATGCATGATGCTTTTGAGCAATGGCAGTGGGCGATACTTTTCAATAATCAATCCGCACCGAAAATTACGTAAAAATCCCGCATGGAAAATAACAAGATAATTACTGAACATTTTTTCTTCTGTGTCTGTTTTATTTTTGGTGTCAAAATCAGGCATTGATACTTAGATCACAACCCATTCTGAGCTTAGGACAAAGACTTGTTGGCACATATCGCAATTAACATTAAGGACACCCAACACGTCTTTCAGATAATACTTACGATTAGCTTACCAAACGCGTGTAAATGTAGGTTTATATATACTCTTTTATTGGGAATGCATACATGCAAGTATATGCACAATGTAATACACACACGCACTAACAGGATTGATGGGCTTCATCACATTGACCTGGCACCTATATGATTGTAATGGTCTGTCCTGCTAAAGTTTTAAATATTAGTTTCGTTTGCCTGTCATGCGTAAGGTTGAAACATTATTTTCGTTTGTCTACCATGCGCAAATTTCACACAATATTTTTGTAGGTCTATCATGCACAAGGTTTAAAGAGTATTTTAGTTGGTTTCTCATGCTCTAGCTTCAAAAATAATTTGGTTGTTCTGTAATGCACAAGTTTGGAACAGTATTTCTGTTGATTCGGCATGCTCAAGTTTAAAAAAATATTTTCTTTGTTCTGTCATACGCAAGTTTGAAACAGTATTTTTATTCGTATGTCATGCTCTAATGTAAACCAATATTTTCGTTAGTCTGTTATGCACAAGTTTGTTACAATGTATTTGGTTGGTCTGTCATACGCAATTTTAAAATATTATTTTATTGGTTTGTTATGCGAAAGTTTGACAGTATTTTCGTTGGTCTGCAATGCGCAAATTTCACACAGGATTTCCGTTGTCTGTCACACACTATTTTAAAGAATATTTTCGTCGGTTAATAATGCTCTAGTTCGAAACCATATTTTCGTTGGTCTGTCATAGCGCAAGTTCTAACCTACAGTTACGTACTCCTTTAATGCGCAAATTACCAAGGCCGATAGCCATTAGTCTCGTGGTCTCGCGTAATAAATGGATGCGTGAATGCAGGATTGGCATAAAATTCTTAAAGATAAACAAACATTACAGAAAAATGGGCTAAAATTACTTAAATAAATAAAAAGTAAGTGACTTAGAATGACTTTAATGAACTTAAGGATGAACTGAATGACCTTAAGAATGACTTGAATGCTTAAAAAATAACTGGAATCCTTCAAAAACAACGTGAATGCTCTGCAGAATAACTTGAAAGCTTTGAGACTGACTGGTTCTCGAGTGGGTGATAATTTTACATTAAATAAATACAGAAAAGCGATCCCCCACCTTATATCAGAAAGTTACAAACATAAGTACAGCACGTACTAAGATCAGATACTAAACTTTGATCTTGGCAAAAATTCTTAGAAAAGCGGTATTTATTTGCTCCCCCACCGAGCAAATAAGGCACAAGGCTGATTGTTAATGTGAGGAGTGAGGGGAAAATGGGGACCAACTCTCCGGGGAGTAGGGGGGCTGGATATTGACAATTGATATGAAGGGTAGCCCCTACATTGACCAAGGCTTATATGTGGGATCGACCCCACATATGGTCTTTCCTTTCAGTATCTGCCGGAAAAGATAGTACACTTTGATCTTGGCAAAAAGGCTAAGAAAAGCTGTATTTATTTGCTCCCAAACCGAGCAAATAGGCACAAGGCCGATTTTTAATGTGAGGAGTGAAGGGGAAATGGAGACCAACTCCCCGGGGAGTAGGGGAGCTGGATAGTGACAATTCGTATGGAGGGTTGCCCCTACATTGACCAATGGCTTATAAGTTGAGTTGGCATTTATTTGCTCCCCCACCGAGCAAATTAGGCACACGGCCGATTTTTAATGTGAGGAGTGAAGGGAAATGCGGGCCAACTCCCCGAGGAGTGGGGGAGCTGGATAGTGAAAATTGGTATGAAAGGTTGCCCCTACATTGACGTAGGGCTTATATGTGGGGTTGCTCCCACATATGGTCGTTGCTTACACTATCTACATGAATAGATACTACACTTTTATTTTGGCAAAAAGGCTACGAAAAGCTTAAAAAGCTAAGAAGAGCATCTATTAACATCAGACCTTTGATCTTAACCAAAAAAGGCCAAGCACAAATCTGTTAAGGACAGACCGACAGATCGACCGACTGACCGACTGATGGAGTGACTTTTAGAGTCGTTTTCACGCAACTAAAAAGAGTACTTTTATTTTTCTGCCATGCACAAGTTTCAAGCAATATTTTCGTCAGTCTGCTAGATTGTAAAGAATATTATCATTAGTTTGAATGCGCAATTATGAAATAGGGTTGTCACTAATTGTTTAAGTAATTTCCATTTGCATGTGCCACTTAAAGCTGAAATTGCACTGTTATGCTAAAACTTCCAAAAACGTTTTTTTTTTTTTTTTTTGTAGTTATGATCAAGTTTGGAAACAATTTTTACTGGTTTGCGACTTTAATATTAGAAATATCAGTTTCGGTTATCTGTATCGATTAAGTTTAAGATATTATGTCCGTTCGTCTGTCAACCTTAGGAGTTGAATGGTCTGTCACGCTTGTGTTGTAAATGCTGTTATCTTTAGTTAGCTAAGCTTCTATTTAAACAACATTTTAGTTATAATCAAATAGGTTTTTCTATATTTAAACGCTCAGATTTAAAGAAACACGCTTATATACAGAAATATATAGAATAGCTTCCCACTTTACATGCATGTATACGTTCATGCAAATAGCCTAAATGAATATCTCAACTATATTAATTCTTGTAGCCAAAACATATGACGTCACTTTTGAAAGGTAGACGTTCAGCAGTGAGCGAAGTAAATACTTCAATACGATGCTGGCGGGCATCGTGATCATCTTTGTATCCAGGAGCTCTGTCAATCTGATTTGGAGATTTCAGTTCGTATCTGATCCGCTCTTCATGAACAGTATAAACAGTAATCCTGCATGCAAACTGGAAAGATTCTAAACTACGACAATCGACATATTAAGCGACTATACTTATAGTTTTGACGACATTCGTCTGTTATCTAACGCTCTTAATGGATAGCTTGACTCGATCAGTTACTCACGCTGATATTCCGACGGGTGTCAAGTATAAGTTGTGTTTAAACACAAATTCGGTTCTTTCTCATCCGTAATAGGATGTGATTATTATTTTCGTTATCCATTTAATTGCCTTTCAATACATGGTGGCGTCGGCAATAGTAGAGAACCAACTCATCACCATCTCCGTTTTTGTGATAGCAGTAAATGATATTACTTACTAGTAAATGTGATCTTCCAGGAATTTAGTGGGAATTGATACGTTCAATCAATTCCACGTGCTTACATTATTAGTGCCAAAACAAAAAGAAAGTCGCAGAGCACTATATACAGTACGCAGGTCTAACCGCTTTTCTAACTCCTCCGAATGACCTGCTTCTATCGTGTCAGAGCATGCCTAAAAAAAACGTAAGAAAGCAAAAACTGATATGAGCTTCACTCTCTTTCCCTCCAACAAAAAAATTACAGATATTATTGATTGCTAACTGGTCATGAAGTGGGTGCTCATTTATGTGAAATTTATATAGGACAGTGATTACCCACCCTAAAATTGTAATACTTATTATTTCATTCTTTTTTGCGGATATTGTAAAGCTGTTAAAACGTAGTTGCCAAAATAAAGTCATCTTTTTTAAAGGAGTAAACTATGACTGGTCATAACATTCTTAAAGGAGTAAACTATGACTGGGCATAACTTTTTTAAAGGAGTAAAAAACTATGTTGTATTATATTGTAAAGTTTTCAACTTTTTTATGTTAAGTTTACGCTAGTTGGTGATGGCTTATAAAGGCGTTTTTATATAAATTTATGAAAGAAAGTGATCCCCATTCTAAAATTTGACCATGCGAGACTTGTGCGAGATCGAGCGCTTTAAAGGACTACTTTAAAATACATTTACTTGGATCTCTTTGATTTGTATTCTTCTCAGCCGCCAGGAAAGACAGACATAAGGAAGCTTCCAAGGTGAGTGTTCATTATTTTTTTATCGTCTGTGTAGCCACACAAAGCACACACGCGTGGTCGCTTGCTTCTTTGATGAATATCACATTATTGTTTGCCCAGTACCGTATTTTTTGTCTAAAAGTATCAAACGCCTTGAATGACAGTCGATGTGAGACATAGCGAATTTCATAAAGACGTGTATAAGAAAATCGATATCGATGTATATAACATACAAGGCTGATGCAAGCACCAGCACCTTTTTTTAAGAAGTCAGAAAAGTCCCACCAGTTCCAAGTTATAAGAGAAGATCAGGAAAAATCTGCATTTCTATATTGTCTGGCGTTATATAAATTGACAGAAGTTTTCTTTGGATAAACGTTTGCTGAATATTTTGAAGCGTGTTATAGAATATGAAAATATAATAAATGATTCCAGTGTTGCATTTTGAAAGATATGAGAGTCTGATTCACATAATAAATTCTTGGGAATACAATATTTTTTTTATTGCGGTTTCTGATATTAGTAAGAAAGTTGTGGAAGATTTTACTCAAAATTATTGTAGTTCTAAGTTTAACGAATTATAACTTCGCTTTAAATCGTTTCTGACGATGATGATCTTTCTTCTCTTGTTTCAGAGACATTAGATACACGGCCATTTAAAGGGTTGCTGATAAGGGAAAATAATTTGAAACATTCATTAGGGGAGTAACTTTTTATTGTAACAGTAATATTTTTCAAATTCTAATATGTGTTAATTTCATTTGCCGCTTCTTCAAAAAAAATACGCAAGTGTTCCGAACATAATATAGTTTCTTTGGGTTAATCTTAGCGATCCCTTGTTCAAATTTCATCATAAATGTCATTTTGGACTTTTGCGCCGGTCTACCTTTCAAAACGTTTCATATGTTTAACAGTAACCCAAAATTACGCCTTCTTATGCATATATTTTTACCCTTTTCTATATAATGTACACATTCGGTCTAAATCAATTAGCGATCGCATCGACAAACCCGACAAGCAGCTAAATCCCACCCTTCACAGTAGAGATCCCTAGATGTAAAAGATCGTTCTACTCAAGTAGTTTCTTCCCCGGAACAGCTAGACTTTGGAATTCCTTTCCGGTTTCCTGCTTTCCCAACGGTACTGACATGCAGAAGTTCAAGTGTAACGTGAATCGAGAGCTTGCTGCCCAACTCCCTACACAGGAGCCCCGATGCCTATGCCCCTGATAGTAGCCCCCTACAACAAAGTGGCAATGTGCCTTGTTTGGGGTGAAAATGTATAAAAAAAAAAAGGTATTTCAACTCGATTTGAAGTTAGAAACAACTGTCTTCGATATTAAAATTTAGTATTGTAGCTTACAGCGAATAAAAAAAAACTTGCATCTAAAAACTCCGCCTACTACACAAGTAAATGTTTGGTTTCGAATAGCGTTTAGTATTATTGAGCTCAGGAAATGAAATGTAAAAAAATAAATTAGATCTATCTGACACATTTGTCGTTCAGTTCATGTTATTCTTGGATAATGATTTCTTCTATAAAAAAAAGAAGTGTAATGCTTAAGGCCGATTACATACCCTTAATCCGTTACTAGCGTCTTCCCTATAATTTTTTTCTGATCTGCAATTATAAATATGTGTTTCATAGGGGACATTCATATTGATGAGGGGAAGACGTAGAAGGGAGTGAGAGAGACATGTATACCTTTGTACTGTCTGTGTTTCTTATATCATATATTATAGAGAGGAGGGTTATCAGTTCTTATGACACAGGAGGGGGGCATTCATTACTTATGATGGACAGAGGGGCACATTACTTACAAGATTTATACACAAAGTTCATTATAACGATGAGTGGGCACAATGTTCATATAAAGGATGTTTCACATTACCTTTAATCGTTGAAGGATGACACAACACGAAGACGCAGTTACAAAATATGTTCTTTTATTACATTCGACTGGTTGCAATCATGATGGTTCCAGAAATTCAAAGTTAACTACATGAGTATAACTTTCTAACCCTTCGCTTCCAAAGGGGTCCCCTCTTCTGACCAATATCAGCTCTGTCTCCCGTCTATCCAACTTTGTCCAACTCAGTCTAATCTCCTAAAACTAGCAAACTATTTTGAGAATTAACTTTCTCTTATGGCGTCATACGCATGTCCAAAACGTGCTCGATATCGTGGAGAACTCACGTGACTTAAACATACTTTGTTTGCCACGTTTCCAAACAAATTTTGCAGACAATGAATTTTCTCTAACCTATTTTTCGACCTAACTCATTTTCAATATGTTTAACATTTTCTATTGTTCGTTCTTCTAACTGGCCCTATCTTAATTCAGATCTCATTAAAAGAATTGAATAATTAAATTCCTTTTCAAACAACATATCTAAACTATTTTATGTGAAAACTTAACAATGCGAAAATTAATTTCTGACCCTATTCCTGAACCTTGCTTACGAGGTTCGACTCTCGGTCTATTTATTTATTTCAATTTTATTTACCTAATGTTTTTCTTACTTAAAAGAAAAGGGAGACCATTCTTGTAACACATGGATCCAGATCAAACTATTAAAAATTAATCTAAGGCTCTTTTACACTGACTCCAACAACGACGCGAACCACTATGATTTGCACCATAACGATGTTGTCATGCCTTATTTGTAAACGCTCATTATAACTTTTTGGTCAACAATATTAGAAAGTAATCTACGACATATTCGTGACAAAGTAAGATTGCAGTTTTAAATTGGAAAAAAACGTTAATAAATACTTAATTCCTACCAGAAAATAGATTCAATCTTTTTCCGTGGATAGATACTTAACAATCCCCTCCGCGAAAAAAAACCAACAAAAAAAAACAAACAATATTCGCTTTACAAGTATACTTAAACTCATATAAACCCATCAGTGAAGAAAATAATTATTTTCAGGAAATAAACGATTAGCCAGTTTATGTAATTCTGTGTTATTTTAGAAAATCGATTTCATGCAATATTCTTTTCTATTACGTGAATATTATTCTACTTTTATGATAAAATATTTATTGAATTCTCGCCGTTAATAACTAAATCTTAGTAAATGATAAATTTCCACAAATATTTAAAAAAAATATTAATTTAAACTTTTCAGACACACGAGTATATACATATTTTCCGATTTTATGGGGACATTAATACACACACACACACACACACACACATATATATATATACGCACACGTATGGTTACACATATACACACATATATATGCATAAATATACAGATATACTTACATATACATACACACATATATACGTATATGTAAATATACATATATGATGATTGCAACGTCTTGTTAGGCGAGTGCCACTTCATCAGACACGAGCCCATGAGCCCCAAAATGACTTCCATCACCACGGGACCATTTTTTTATAGACAAATTCCTGAGGGAGTATCTATACACATATGATGTTACAGCGTCTTAGCTTTGTACAACAGCTAAGTGTCTCACTCGGTTCAAAATGTTGAGAATCAACAAAAAGCAATAGCAAAGTTTGCCTGTATTCCATTGTTAAAAAAATGATCCATTCTATATCTACCAATATATAGTTTTGTGTCTTCATTTCGTACCCTTGTTGTCTCACTGTATAAGCTCCAATAAATATTGTTGAGCTTGACATTATCCGGATAAGTCTCCTTTTGTAGAATTGAACTTTCTCTTTTTCCTTTTAAATTAAGCTATATATATATATATATATATATATATATATATATATATATATATATATATATATATATAGTGCCGGCAACAAAAATCCGCACTTGTAATTTTTTCAAAAACTTCAAATTAAAGCTAAATTCATGCAACTGTTTAAACAACCTATACCTCATTTGATTCCCGTTTTATTCCTCTATAATTTAACCTGTTCCTTAATTGAAATACTCTAGTGTTCACATCAATTCAATAAAATAAATTTCTTTCCTAAGAATTCACGCGGTCATCATGTTTTGGGCAGAAATCTGTAGGGATAGGTTAGTTGGACCATTCTGAGTTCTAAAGTGTGTAACACTTACCAGCAATGCGTGCACGATCGTTTTAGATAAACATTTGTCACCATAGCAAGGCGACCTACCATTGTCAGGTCGCTCTTAGATGATTTTTGTGCATGACAATGCACCATTACATTCTGCAAAGGCGACTGCAACCTCCCCTGTAATCCAGGGGCTTTGTTGACGAAACTCCCATGACCTGACCACTGTGTTCTCCAGACCTTAACCCAATTGAATATCTCTAATAAATATTAAAAAGAGGAGTGTATGAGGGAGTAGACCAATGTACTTCTAAAGATGCGTCGTGGAGAACATATATGCTATTAATAGAGACATAACTCCTTATTGAGATCAAACAATTGACTTCCCTTTGGAACAAATGAGTGTGTTGTTAACTGAAAAATGGTGGACATGTCGATAAACAATTAATTTATTTGAGGCTTAGCACCAAGGATGTGCTTTTTTACATTGGTCTAAAATATAATAAAAAGTAAAGTTTGCAAGATAAGGCATTGGAGTTTTGCCCTAAAACAACATTTTAAGACACAAGTAATAAAGCGATTGACAGTGGAAATTCCACGATAAAGAATAAGATGTGATAACTTCGTGAATATCTTATGATTTCTTTTGGAAATAACTAATCTTAAAAGGAATCGTTTGATGATATATTTTTTTGTGGCGTATATTTTTTGTCGTGACGTATATTTAGTGAAATATTGATATTTTCCTAATCTGCAATAACGTGATTGATGAAGTCTATAGGTTGTCCAAAACATAACTGAAGGACTTTGAAATTAAACAGATTCTATATGTTTGATGATATATTTCTGTAATTTTCTAGTCAATCTGACAAAGCCATTAGTAATATAACCTAAGTTGTGCAAAGTCCACACAATCTATATTCATGAAAAAAAATAATATTTTTTAGATGTTGCTCATTTTAAATTTCACATATTTGTGCTCTTTCAACAATATTTTTCATGACAGATTACAAAATCTCTTGATTGCAATTTAACCTCTTTGTTTCACAGGTGATGTTTTCTGTAAATTCCTGAATGGTTCGTGGTTGGTTAACACAATTTTTTTTTTAAGAAGTAAGTCGGAAATAGCCAAGTCTAGGGGATGTAGTAGGCATTGAACATTTCCATAGCGAGAGATCATTTTGTCGCCAAATGTACCCCCTTATTTTAGTAAAACAATTTCACCACTTGCGTAAAGTGCTAAATGCCATACTTATCCACAGTTTATTTTCAAAATATTATTTGTGAAATATATAAAATAGAGAAAAAATGATAGAATGAAAAAATATGTTCAATACTTTAGTGACAGTTTTCACACCCTGTATAAGCAGGGAATCCAGCATTGGATGGCGTTTCGGGGCGTTGTTCGGCGTTGACCCGTCGTAAAAAAGGATAAAATATGATATTATAATTTACGCAGATTTTGTATTTATTATTATAGAGACAATTATGTCATATTCTCTTATACCAAAGATATAGTCATAATTTCCAAACATATGGTTTGAGTTTCATCAGAATAAACCAAAACTGAAATAGAACTGATATGGTTTGAGTGTCATCTGAAATGAAACTGATATGGTTTGAGTGTCATCTGAAATGAAACTGATATGGTTTGAGTGTCATCTGAAATGAAACTGATATGGTTTGAGTGTCATCTGAAATGAAACTGATATGGTTTGTGTGTCATCTGAAATGAAACTGATATGGTTTGAGTGTCATCTGAAATGAAACTGATATGGTTTGAGTGTCATCTGAAATGAAACTGATATGGTTTGAGTGTCATCTGAAATGAAACTGATATGGTTTGAGTGTCATCTGAAATGAAACTGATATGGTTTGAGTGTCATCTGAAATGAAACTGATATGGTTTGAGTGTCATCTGAAATGAAACTGATATGGTTTGAGTGTCATCTGAAATGAAACTGATATGGTTTGAGTGTCATCTGAAATGAAACTGATATGGTTTGAGTGTCATCTGAAATGAAACTGATATGGTTTGAGAGTCATCTGAAATGAAACTGATATTGTTTGAGTGTCATCTGAAATGAAACTGATATGGTTTGAGTGTCATCTGAAATGAAACTGATATGGTTTGAGTGTCATCTGAAATGAAACTGATATGGTTTGAGTGTCATCATCTAAAACCCAAACTGAAAGGAAAACTATCATAACTCATAATTTAAATGTGCATATAAGTTAAACAAAGATTGGAGTATATTTGTACTCACTAGGAGTTGACTGTAAGATAAAAGGATGAATTTTGTGTAATTCACGCTGGTTTCTATAACAGAAATGTTTTCGCAAGACAAGATGGTAAGGCGGTCGGATGTTTCGCAGAAATTTATAATTATGTATATATACCAGACTACCCGTGACCCGTTGGGTCAGTATGTTGTATTAGCTATGAAATTCATGTATGAGCGTGACACTTGTGACGTAAAGAAAATAGGTTGTTTTAGGCATAACAGAAACATTTCTATGAAAGTATATTAAAATGAAAAATCACGGACGGATCACTCAAACGTAAAAAACAAATCCTCCCTATTCGTGTAAAGTTCCCTATTTTTCCGAATAATTACTCAAAAATCGAAAATTAAACATGATTTTCCTACGAATCGAACGCCGACGAAAGTCATTTAACAGCAAAAACGCACATGAACCATCCGATAAGAAATATATGAATGAAAAACACATATTAGAATACTTCAACTAAGTTATAGAAACTCAAAATCTAAAAGAAAAAAAAAAAATAATAATAATTAATAAAACCTGCAGCAAAAAATAAAACCTGAATAAATAAAATAAAATTAAACTAATATCGAAACAGATTAGTAAATGTGTCAATATATACACCGTTCTCACGCAACTATTTTGTATCTAGAAATGTAAAAACAAAATAAAAAAAGAAGAAAGGAAGAAAAATGACTAGTAGTAGTAGTAGTAGTAGTACTAGTTTTTGCTTTACTACAATTGTTCTTATATTTGTCAACGGTTTAAAGTTGTTTAATTGTAAGAAAATAGCGACAGTATGGTTGTAATAAAGAATAGTTGCAACACCCCCCCACTCTTCTCAGGTTAAATAATAATTTCGAAATAATAACGTCAATATTTCAGTGCGCAGGTAAAAATATGCAAAATAATCGATTTGTGCTTATTTCTTTACGCTATTATGGGTTAATGTTTATGCGTGCATGCGCAATCGGATGTCGTAAACCGGAAAGTGGGTTACATCACTCGTTACAAGGCCATTTAAGTTTTATAATTATATAGATATACACATATATATATATAAACATGGTATATATATATATATATATATATATATATATATGCTAGCAAAAGTACCCGTAGTTGACTGGGTTCAAAAACAGCCTACAGAAAATTGACTGATTTATGAAAGTATGACAGGTTGTGAAAAGGAAGGGTTGTAGAGATATAGCTTCGAATTTGGGAGTATCAAAACAAAAGCAAAATATGATGAAAGTAAAAATAAAATAGATACACCCCATAATTTATTGTACCATACCGGTTCACATCGAAACACTTATCACAATATTCCATGGATCTATATATAAAAAAAAAACTTGTTAAACTTTGTGACATATTTCCATTCTATGGAGGTCAGGCGCGAACGAACACCCTATAATTTTACTATACTATATTTCTTCAAACTGAAACATAATTATCAAATTATACTTACGCTGATAGATATGAAAAGTCTTTATTAAAGTTGTGCCTATTTTAATTCTATGGAAGGCGCGAACCCAGATCCCACAATTTTATTATACCATCCCTATTTAAGTTAAAACATACTTATAAAAGTATTATTATTTGCATCTTTATCAAAAACACTTGTAAACGATTTTTTTTTAAATTTTTAATTTTTTTTATTTCCATACTTTGTTGACCAGGCGCGTACACAGACCCCACAATTTTAATGAATCATTATTATGCCAGATCAAACATAACCATTCCTGTCTCTCGACACATCTTCTATCATTATATGTGATCAGTTTTCTACAATAGTCAACCATATAGGAGCCTATTCGTGACCAGACACATCCACAGACGTTCAATTTTATATTATATATATATATATATATATATATATATATATATATATATATATATATATATATATAACGTTATTGCTATTCTCTCCCTCTCAATATATATATATATATATATATATATATATATATATATATATATATATATATATATAACGTTATTGCTATTCTCTCTCTCTCAATATATATATATATATATATATATATATATATATTCTTATTTCTTGCATTTCTGTTCAGTGTGTTCATTTTTTGTGTTACCTTCTCTTTTCTCTTTTTGTTATTGGTTACTAGAAGTGATACCCGATTTTACCCGTCATTTTATAATGATCAACCATTTTCATACTCCCATATTTTTATTGTCATCGAAATTAGTGAAATCGCCCATTTTTCAATAAAATCGACTGATTGCCTGCTCTAATTTGGGTATCCTTACGGTGATTTGTCTACATTGCATTATAGATTAGCTAGTATTGTATTTTATGAAATTATTTTTTTTATAAATAATGGGTTTAATTCAAGTTTTTAGTTCAAAAGTCAAGTATCCTGCTTCAATCGTGGTCTAAACAGAGTTATTTTTTTTTACATTGGCCCCTGTTAAAGCAAAGAACATACTGTTGATTTTATATCCTTGGCCTTTCTGAATGTGCGGTTATATTTGCCTTATTTAAAGTTTACAGTGACAAGTATCATTGTTAAATTGTGCTTTAAACAGAAACATATAGTTCAAACGCGTTCTTGTCTATCAAAGAACCTACTGTGTATTTCATATGTCGGGCCTATCGAATTGTGTGCTAAAAAAATGGCAATGCACTTGTGGTGTTAAGCTCTGTAAGTTATAAACTTTGGTCAAAATCACCTATTTTTTTCTTGTATCGAATAATTTAGATTACCAATTATGGTTCCACATCAAAGATATAGTGATAAAAGCTATTTAAGAACACTGCCAGAAACATAAAGTGCATTGTGTGGAATTTCATAAAAATCGGTCTATTCGTTTTCGTGTGCATCAAATACGAACACTCACACACCCGCAAACTACGTTACCTTTATAAAATAGTAGAGCTATGGTTTTATCTTCTTATCGTTAAGTCTTTCCCTTTCTTTTTTTAAAGTCATGACGAATTCTTCTGATCTCTCGAATTTTGATAAAGTTTGATTAAATACTCACGGCCGATCGATAATAATCTCTCATAAGACGATATGTCAAAAGAGAGTCGGATTGGCCATCATAAATTCCTAGTAGCATCTCTAGTGCTATCCGATGATTTTCTCCTTCCAACTCGCCTACTTTGCCAGTATCTTGGCAATTGTTTATGTCTTCGGAACTGGCCACCGTTGACACTCCGGGGAAAACCGAACGATGACGATTGGTCTGTAAGTGATTCTGAATTTTCGTTTTGGCAAAGAATGCTTTAACCTCTTCGACTTTGACGTTGTCAACTGGAATCGTTCCAAGGTGACCCACCCGTGTAAATGCTTGGCAAGTAAATTATTTGTAATGTCGGAGGAATACAGTGCAATTAGTTCGGATGCCTAAACCTACGTTTGTTAATATTACTTTCCTCTTCGCAACATTATAATTTCATCATCTCAGTTTTACCCTGTGTATTTTGATCTATTCTTTCTAAAATAGTCTCTGTTCTCATACAGTTATTATATGCTTAATGGTCTATGTAAGAAGTAGACCATTATTTTATATGAAATGTTTAAGTTTAAATAACATTTTATTTTGATACCACACCCACATTTAAGCTTTATTTCATTTTTTACTAGCAGAAGTACCCGTTGTTGAATGGGTTCAAAAACAGCCTACAGAAAATGGGCTGAGATTAATGAAAATATGAATGGTTATGAAAAGAAAGGGGTTGTAAAGAGATGGGTTTGGATACTCAAAAAGTTTACCCCAAGCAAAATATGATGAAACTAAAGATAATTTTCGCGAAAATATATTTGTTTCTATTCGTAGCCAAGAGTAATCAACAAAATGATGTCTCCTTACAAAGAGAAAATGATATATATATATATATATATATATATATATATATATATATATATATATATATATATATGAAATAAAATGGTGGTGGAAGGACCTGGATACTCAACGTTTCGCCCGATTTATGCAGGCTTCTTCAAGAGGGATGGTCATTGACGAGAGAGTCGGAGGATTGGGGCTATATATAATGATGGGGGAGAGCAGCGTGTTTTCCTTATGTAAATTAGATGTCATATATATATATATATATATATATATATATATATATATATATAACACGCTGCTCTCCCCCATCATTATATATAGCCCCAATCCTCCGACTCTCTCGTCAATGACCATCCCTCTTGAAGAAGCCTGCATAAATCGGGCGAAACGTTGAGTATCCAGGTCCTTCCACCTCCATTTTATTTCATATCGTCGGATTTAATCCAGCTCAACAATCATATATATATATATATATATATATATATATATATATATTTATTTATATATATATATATATATATATATATATATATATATATATATATATATATATATATACAAGAAATACATGTTAGCATAGTCAATAAAAGTTACTTTTACGGCAGATAAGTTCATTGGATTGTATTTTTAAGTAGTTTGTAAAAAATTTTTTTTTGTAATTCACGAACCGGTTTTAAAAAAATCAAAATGCCAGCGACTTTGAAATGGAGAGCCCCATTTTCAATTTGAAGGAGAGCCACCTGAGTATTCTGTGTTAACAATTTAAGAGAGTTCCTTCAACGTAAGGAATATTTATAAATATATTCGTTATTTTGTGCTTGGGGAATAATTGATTATGGCATGTGTAGTTTATATAAAAATTCATTTAAGTAGTTATCGCCTAAAATTTCGTTTTAATTTCGGTTCGCTGAAAGTATTTCAAGTAAAGAGCATTAAAAACTATTTCAAAACAAAAAAAAACATGAACTCACCTTTTATTGACTATGGTAACATTTATTTCGTGTATATTTATTTTTTCGGGTCGTCGTTTGTTTGCTTATACGCTAAACGCTCTTACCAAAGAATATCGACGGAATATCGAAAAACAAAGAAACAAAAACAACTTTGAAAAATAATGAAGCTTTACTTACTTTAGTAAAATAATCCGAAACAGAAAAATGGGATATTAAAAAGTAAACACGTAATTACTCTAGTTTTTTAAAGCAAAGAATCAATATAATATGAATAAGAAGAAAACGGCGCCCTTTTCAAGCAGAACAGCTCGTTTCAGTTTTACAGTATTGAGACGTGTAGTATTGCGCAGTCGGATTCAGGGTTGTACTATTGTAATGTAAAGAACACGCAGAAAGGGTTGTAATCAACTGAATTTCTTCTAGTACACTGACAAAAAAGCTGAAACATATCTATAAATAAAAAAAGGTTATGAAAATGTTTTTAAAAAGACACGTAATCACGTGAGCAGGCTTTTTCCTTCTTTTGACACGATAACAAGTGACATACTTATTTTTTATTATCTATCTATTTTCGAAAGAGTGCCACGTGCAAGTGGAGAAGGACAAACAGAGTTATGCCAAATTTATCTCGAGAATTGTCTAAAGTTCTGACTTGTTTTTTTTTTTTTTGGCTTTCACTTTAATAAGAACATGAATTTATGAGGTGAATTTATTCGACGCAATATGATTCAACTAAAAAAAATAAATAAAAGCTAACGTGAATTAAGATTAACGTTAAGGTGTTATTTTGGACCCTCGCCCCTTTTAAAAAACCTTGTTAAACTTTTTGACATATTTACATTTTATGGAGGTCAGGCGCGAACGAACACCCAATAATTTTATTATACCATATTTCTTCAAACTGAAAAATAATTATCAAAGTATACTTACGCAAATAGATATGAAAAGCCTTTGCTAAATTTTGTGCTATATTTCCATGGAGTACAGGCGCGAACGCAGACCTCACACATTTGATTATACCATCCCTATTTAAGTTTACGCATACTTATCAAAGTATTTTTATGTACATCTATGTCAAAAACCATTGTAAACGTTTTTTGTTTTCATTTTTTATTTCCATATTTTGGGGGCCAGGTGCGAACGTAGACCCTATAATTTTTATGAACCCGGTTCTGCCAGATGAAATATACTCATTCCTGATCCTCGATACATTTTCTATCATTATATGTAATCAGTTTTTAAAAATAGTCAACAATATTGGAGCCTATTCCTGATCAGACACACACACATTCACACACACGCAGACGTTCAACTTTATATTATAGATATGATGCTGATTATAATTTTATTTTACGCATTATGTATATATTCAAACAGACCTACGAATTATATTTTGTTTATAAAAGTGGGTTTTATGCATTTGTTCTTTTTGTTGACTCCTATCCTCATGCTACTAGTTGTTGTTTCGCCACGGCCGACAAATCTTCTTGCCTATAATTGATTTTTCCGAGTTCTCTAACAACAAAAGTGGTATACTTCTGAAAGCTGGAGATCCAATTCTCGGTGTAGGCAACAAAAATATCCAACTGCCAATTAATTAGAAGCTCTATCCGCTCATGGCTGACAGACCCAGAGCCTGCTAACCCCTTGAAGGTTTTATCTACCGAAACGTTGTAATGAGACTCAAGCTGACACCAACAGCTCAAAGAATCCTAATACTATTGTTATATATATATATATATATATATATATATATATATATATATACATATATATAACAATAGTATTAGGATATATATATATATATATATATATATATATATATATATATATATATATATGTTTGGAAAAAAACCCGAATGATTCTATAAAATGATCAATAGTTTCGTCCCTATTGCAGGGAACATCTTCAGGATATTAAAAGGAAAACTGCAGAAGAAGAAAACGATCATAGACAATATGTAAGTGAAAATAAAACAGTGTTAGAATCCTACCCATATCGGGAAGGAAAACTATAAATGTGTGTATTTACTTTTCCGATATGCGTATAGATTTTAACACTGTTTCTTCTTATGAATTTTTTCCTTTTAATATCCTGAAGATGTCCTCTGCAATAGGGACGAAACTATTGATCACCATTTTATAAATTCATTCGGTTTTTCTTTTTTCAAAACAACAAAACGTAAACCATCCCCGGTATTTTTATTTTATTTTTATTCATATATATATATATATATATATATATATATATATATATATATATATATATATATATATATATTATTTTTAAAATGTAACTTTTAAAATGTATATATGTGTGTATATACTTATACATATATACGTATATACATACATATATATATATATATGTATATATATATATATATATATATATATATATATATATATATATATATATATATAAGTCTTTACTATAATAACGGGAATCATCCCCGCAGGGTGTCTCAATTAACACCAATCGATAGATTAAACTCGGTGACAGGGGCCATCTCTGGCTCATTAGCAATGACTCAATCCATTCTGCTACCGTTAACCGCGAGAAATGATGTTGAATTTAAAATATTCATTTTTTAAATGATTTTTAACGTCTGTCAGAGTGACCTATTAAGATTACGCTTAATATATAATTGCGTGTGTTGTATTACGCAATCATTTGAGTAGTATCTAATATTGTTTCTTACGCTTCTTACGCTATGTAATTATTAATCTGATTCCAGCGAACAAAATCTTGTGTTTTTATTCATGAAAATGTTGTATTTATTCTTATAGAGCCAACATTCTATTGCTTATTATATTGTATCTAATAGATAGTTATGACTTCCCAGCGTCGTTCATTTATGAAATATTCTTAAATATGATACTTTAATTCATGCCGATTTAGTATATATTATTATAGTGCTAATATTAAATTGAATAATATATACTACCCAATATATAATAATGATTTTAAATATTTGTGTTAAATAGATTTTAGAAACGTCACCCGTATAAATTATGTAGATCTTGTTTTGTATATTAGGATTTTTAATAAAGTTCATTGTAAACAATATATATAAGGTTCAACATACGTGCAGTAAGTATTTCGTTTATATTCTCATAACAGTTTGTCTTATATATAAGAATTGATATTAAAATAGAAGTGCATTTGGTATACTATTTAAATAACTTTGTAGTATTTTATTTTCATTCTCACGCTTGATTTTATATATAATTATTTTACAGACTAGAAAGCTTATATAATATTTTAAGTTATAGAGATTTAATATTTATTATCATAGATCGAAAATTGTATTGTTTATTATATGATCATATATATGACAATTGGGTGTCCGTTTGAACTCTTAATCCGGAAGGGGGTATGATGCGTCCAGTGTGTTAGGTATAAGTAAGTGTTAAGTTCATGCTTGTATGCCTTCTCGCTTCCAGTTAACACTGCTGGCTAACCTCGTGGTTAAAAGGGAGCAGTTATGCATAAGTCCTCCCTGCCAGTACATAGCCTCTCCAACAGCAAGACTCCTACAGGTCCTCCACGTTGACCACACACCGTAATTAGGTGCCTTGTGGGCCCAGGCTGAACTTATAAATGATCTCGGAGTAGTAATGAGCCTCCTGAGGTAGTGCGTTATGGCCCGCCGATGTGTGGACATGCCGTGGAATACTAGCAACCCCTACCCCCTGTCTTGTGGGTGTCGTTGGTTGGGCGAAGATTAGGGGAACCAACCCCAAAATAAGACACTATTGCCTTGTGGGCCTTATCACAGCTAAATACTAAGAGAAGGGAACTCTGATTTAAAATGCAAATGCTTCCTTGCAGTTTTCCTTAAAAGGCTGTGAAACCACATCCAGGACAAAAAGCGTAGTAGAAGACACGATAGGGCGGCTGTTTACCTCACTGAGATTAATTTTTACCAGAAGCTGCGGGCTCCTCTGCTGCCTGTCGTCGCGAGTTCGCTCCACTGGACATGAGCATTGGAAGTTCACAGGGTGTCTATCTGATGCGCAACAGATACTGCACCTTGGCTGTGCAAGCAAGTTTGGCGCCAAGATGGGAACTCGTGTGGATAGAGTAGGACTTCGCCAACACCGAAGGATAAAGCACCGAGGCTCAAACTCGTAATCGTCAAGACTGAAGGACTGCATGATTATGATGATGATATATATTACAATGTGTAGACGTGTTTACCAGAGTGTAGCCCTGTCGTAAAATATGCGTTAATAGGATATTTTAATCCATGGAGATTCGCATTTATTCTTATTAGCTAATTTTCAATTGAATATTATATAGTATAACATATATAGTAACTATTTCAAATGTTAAGAAACTGATTTCAATGTCGTTACATAGAAACCAGAACACTTCTTACTAAACGAGTAATTGTTACCCTTTAAATTTCAACTGATGGACAGGAAAACGTAAAAATGTAGCGATTCAAATAGATAAATATATAGTCTCGCATGCTGAATAGTAACAGATTAAGTTGTCTTACTCCGGATAGAGTGACTTTGTTGTTAATTTGGATCTTGTCATCTATTTTACTGGATAAAAACTTAATTGAATTTGTTCCACTTGTCTAAATTCCCATATATCAAGTGTTAAGTTTATAGACCAAAATTGATAGAGGGGCTTGGTAGAAATCGGTCTATATATATATATAAATTCATTTTTATAAAATGAATTTATATATGTATAGGCCGATTTCTACCAAGCCCCTCTCTCTCTAAATAATTACAAACTCGTTTAAGAATATAATTAAATATTAAGATAGCAACTGCCTTAGGAATGTTAACTAAAGCAGTCAATTAGCGTATTTGCAATATTTACCATCTGTGCTCGTGCTAACACCCTATATTTTTTGCCAGAATACATCGTTTAATAGTTCTCCATTTTCTTGGGCATGGTTTGCTGGCCCTTTCACGACCGCTAAAATTATTACTCTACACTGATGATTGTGTAAGAATAAAACTTTTGTCTATATATTGTTTGTATGTATGTTTATATATATATATATATATATCCTTTAAATTATATATATATATATATATATAAAGTAACACACCCTTTAAATTATATATATACCCTTTAAATTATATATATATACACCCCCCACACACACACATATATATATATATATATATATATATATATATATATATATATATATATATATATATATATATATATATATATATATATATACAAAGGAACACACCGAGTGTGGTCATCAAGGTTTCGTCTTTATCTCGAAACATGCTTTGGATGAAAATAAAGACGAAACGTTGATAAAAAAATTTCAGTTTTTTCCTTTTTATTTCTCTATTTTGTCAGAATAATATTTCCCTTATTCTCATAATATATATATATATATATATATATATATATATATATATACATTTATTCGTCTTAATCGACACGCAATTATGCAAAATATAGTAAATATGCATAAAATACATTTTATAGGAAACCATAAAACTAATTATTTAATGATAATTGTTTTTCAAGGACTTGCATATTGGTAAACATTTATCAAATAGCTTCTATATCTATAGGTGAGTATATAAAAAATAGTTTAAATAATTATTAAAAACAAATAAAATACACTTCTTATATAATGTAAATGCGTAAAAACTAAACTATATGTCTGTGCAAAAAAGTTGTGGGAACTTATGCGGAATGTAGTAAATATGCGTAAAAAGCGAATGAACGTAACAGTTAAAAGAATCCAATCATCCAAATAGAAATCACAAAATAATGTATTAATGACAGTCTGTTTTTCCAAGGAATATGAATATTAGTTAACATTTTAGACGTCGCTTGCATATGCATGACTTAGTATATTAAGATTAGTAAGATTTAGGTAGAAACATAAGATTTTAAATATCACTGAAAGTATGACAAATACGTTTAATATGTATGCCTATAAGGAGAATATATATATATATATATATATATATATATATATATATATATATATATATATATATATATATATATATTCTTATTTTACGCATATATTCATTACGTGCATATCACTTGGAAAATACTTTCTCATTTAAATAGATTAGAACTTATTTAATACACCCATACACACAAACTTATACATACATACACCCACACACACACACACACACACACACACATATATATATATATATATATATATATTAATAATAATGGCCAGTTCTGTATATGTAATTATAGAGTAATTTTTTTTGTTGATTATTATTTTTCAAATAAATGCTGTGATTGCGATAGTAAAAATAAAATTTGGCTAACATCGCGCTAGATTTGAAACCCAAATATACCGCTTCATCTTTATTCCCTAGCCCCTGAGCAACGAAATTACGCATATAATAATGTAACCATAACATTGTTTACGTTTACAGGGAATCATATCTATGGATTTAGATGTTTGCAGATTTAGTCCCCTATGCCTGACATTTTTTTTGTTTTTTAATGTGTCCATTAAGCAGACTTTTTTGTCGATTGAAAGTATATGGATCTTTTACAACTTGTCTACATACTCTATAAATTGCAAATCTGTAGACCTAATATATAGAGGGAAGTTCGGTAAACATAGTTTGCACAAAAGCCAACAAGATCCCTTTTATATATGTATATATATATATATATATATATATATATATATATATATATATATATATATATATATATATATATATATTGTGAGAAATGTCCACATCCAACCGTCATCTTGCTTTAGGCCGGCCATAAAGCTATAGAAGCCAGTCTGTGATTGGTTAAATTTTTAATGAGTAAAGTAACTGACCTGGCGCCATATTTGTATTGATACTTTTTATTTTTCAGTCTAAGAAAAAAACACGGTATGGTATAGACTCAATCCAGTCGAGATAATTCTTTCATGGACACCAAACGTTCGGTGAACGAAGGACTTAACTCTACAAACAGAGACAACCTATTTGCTGACCCTATTCAAACCAAGGAGGACATTCTACTAACGTTCGACATGTTATTATCCGATGATTGGAACTTATATTACTTCATGAGTTCTATGGGACTCACTTTATGCCTGAATATAGGCGCCATCATTCCCGCCGTGTTCTCCATGAACGATATGGATCCTTCCAAAGGAACAATGGACTGACATTCCAACAAAGGAATTCTAACTAAAGGCTCAGTGCATATAGATAGAAAATTCGGCGACTGATTTTGCAAGGACGTACCGTAACCAAAGACATTTCATTGCTGATTCACTGTGAATAAAATTTGAGTTTAAGGTATGGTTTTGTTTGTGGAATTCATTTTCTTTCTGCAGGAAGGAAAATTGAGACGGTAGGAAAAATATTCTTGCAATATATATATATATATATATATATATATATATATATATATATATATATATATATATATATATATATATATATATATATATATATATTTTTATTTTCACAAAATCAATGTTGGATTGATAACAACAAGTAGTGTAATTTCATTGTTTGTTACAAATGTATCACGGCATTCAGAAAATTTCAAACCTTATATCGGTGGAAAATATTTATAAAAACGGCCTCTCTTCAGACGTTGGGAAAACAAATTTTTAATGAACAATATGAAATCCATTTACTTCGGAATATTATAAACAAGATATATATATTTACTTCGGAATATTATAAACAATATATATATATATATATATATATATATATCTTGTTTATAATATTCCGAAGTAAATGGATTTCATATTGTTCATTAAAAATTATATATATATATATATATATATATACTAACAATGGGTGCCCGGCGTTGCCCGGGTGTTTGGAGGTGTATGCTGAGCAAAAAAAAACCCCAAAAAACGGTAATTATTTTAAACTTTTACCCCTATTATGACTTCCTTAAGATTTATTGTTTTGGGCTCAAATCCAGTTATTAAGTTAGATCCATGTCCAAGGAACCAATATCTAAATGTTTAGACCCAAAATTGTCGGAGGAATTTGGTAGAGTTCTCAAAGGTCAAATCGTTGAACTTTGACCCCTTACTCGCCAAATTTCTGGCCGCAAACGAATCACATCGATTTTCCAAAATCTCAGTACACTGTATATCAAATTTCGAGTCTGTAGATTAAAATTGACAGAGTTATTGCGTAGGAAAATGTACACAGACACACATACACGTTCACTTTTATAGATATACTAGCATGGGTGGCCGACGTTGTCCGGGTGTTTGGAATTGTATGTTGAGCAAAAAAAACCCAAGAAAGGTCATTTTTTAAAATTTGACCCCTATTATGACCACTTAACATTTACTGTTTTGTGCTCAAATCAAGCTATTAAGTTAAATCCATGTCCAAGGAACCTATATCTAAAATTTAAAGTGTTTATACCCAAAATTGTCGGAAGAGTTTGGTAGAGTTCTCAAAGGTCAAATTGTTAAACTTTGACACCTTAACAGCAAGATTTCTGGCCGAAAACCTATCACATCGAGTTTCCCAAATCTCAGTACTCGGTATTTCAAATTTCGAGTCTGTAGACTAAAAATTGACAGAGTTATTGCGTAAGGAAATGTACACAGGCACACAGACACACACTCAAACACGTTCAGTTTCATAGATATATAGATACACACACACACACACACACACATATATATATATATTATAAATAAGATAGGTTTAGAACGTTTTCGTCCTAATCTCTACGCTATTATGCCGAATGTAGAAATAATACATATATAAAGTTAAGCTTTATAATAAAATGAAATCAAACATATAAGAACCCCTTAAAAATAAACAATTAATTAAGTACCGTTCTCTTTTTAAATAAATATGGAATTGATATTATGTAGTTGCTCGCATTATCACGACTGATTATATTAAACCATTCGTATTATTAACTTTACATATAATAAGTTGGTTGATTGAGATTGTCGGACTGGCTTCCTCATCTTGGTTGTTATCGTCACAACGTTTCACCGGTTTGCCCTCCGGCCTTCATCAGTTGTTTTGTATCGAACTGGGTAATCGTTTGTTAGGATTCTCGAACCCAACCCTTTATTATTATTACGGGGGTACCGTGTTCCGACGCCAGCTAGGCTCTGAGACATAGTTGCTGACTCTCTGTTTTGAATGTTACTTTTTCATTGCCTTCGACAGATTTGATTTTAACAAAGCAACTTTCCTTAAACACATACATAACAGATCCACACGACGTTTAATTGAGTCAGCTATAATCTCCCATTCCAGCAATATAATTAAGCAAAGAAAAGGTTTTTGCACCTTGCTCCCTTTCTGTCGAAAATAATTATTAAAGAAAACAACTTAGACACCGGTTAAACGCGAAAAAAAAATCGTAATTTCACTTAATTTTATTTTTATTTTACTTATTTACTGTATTTTATCATTATCTATTTTTAGACTCCATTTTATCACCTCCTATTCTTATTTTTAGATACCATCTTTTAAGTTACTGCGCTATTTTATCCAAATTCAATTATTTCTAATTTAAAAAAAAAAAAGATTCTTTCGTAATCTCGTGTCATTTTATTTATTTAATCTATCACCGCTATATTTCCAAACACAATTTTTAATCTCTACGATATTTTATCTTTTAGGCGTAATCCACTACACTAGTTTACTCTAATTAGTTCTTCTCTCATAAAATGTATATACATGTATATATGACGTCTAATTTACATAAGGAAAACACGCTGCTCTCCCCCATCATTATATATAGCTCCAATCCTCCGACTCTCTCGTAAATGACCATCCCTCTTGAAGAAGCCCGCATAAATCGGGCGAAACGTTGAGTATCCAGGTCCTTCCACCTCCATTTTATTTCACATATATATATATATATATATATATATATATATATATATATATATATATATATATATATATATATATAAGTCTGTCTTATAATGAGAGTGTTTTACTCACTTATGTTTAATATTACAAATCCAATTTGGAAAGCGTCGACTAAACAGGCACGTTTTCTGAATGGGACATTATTTAGATGAACTCCGGAAAAAACATTTATTTCTACCAAATACAAAGATGCCTTAGTACTGCCTAGTTTAAACGTTGCTTTACGTCGGTGAACCAGCAGCAACCGGTGAGTCAATGGGATTATGCTGCACCTAACAGCCAAACAAATAAACTATAAATGTGTATTGAAGTATAATATTATTTATCACTTTATCAGATCATATGATCAATTTTTAAAATTATTTTCACTTACGATGGGTGTCAACTTGTGTTATTATCCTGTCAATTCTTTTATGTAACGCTTTATTTTAAAACGCACAACTATCAAGCTAGAGCTACATATATAGGAAGGCCTATGCATTAGAATGAAAAAGAAAACATCCACAACAAATATTTTGGAGGATCGTCACAATATATTAAAAGGTTTTTAGTAGTATTGTAATCTATGTATACTGTAATAGGTGCTGCAAGAGAATTAATAATAATTAACTATAAATACGTAAGCACCATGGAGTTTAGATTAATCAAGATGAAACGAAGTGTATGGCACATACATCATGAATCTCCTACTTGACATAATGACATAAAAAAGACAATAAAACATACCTACCAAAACATAGATATTGTAAATGCCATTGGATATATATAGAAAAAATCGCATTCCTTACATTCATTCATCCGTGATCGCTGTCTGCAATTCTATGAGTCCTTCTCTATCTCTCTCTCTCTCTCTCTCTCTCTCTCTCTCTCTCTCTTACTCTCTCTCTGTATATATATATATATATATATATATATATATATATATAAGGGGGGTTTGGTAGACAATATTTACAAATATATATATATATATATATTATATATATATATATATATGCATACATAAATATATCTAGAAAAAGATTTGTGTTTACAATAATCTTTTTACGAAAATATTACGCAAGTATGAACCATACAGAGTATATGCATGAATATAATTACACGTTATAATGAACTAAACATGATCATCCCATTAGAAAACCGAAGAAAAATAATAGGGATTTTAATAAAATGAATGTTGAAAAGGATATGCAATTAGCGAGATCTTTTGCAGAGGTATAAAATTCCACGGTCCATGATAAGTAGAAATAGTATTTTTAATAATAACATACAATACATATATATATATATATATATATATATATATATATATATATATATATATATATATATATGTGTGTGTGTGTGTGTGTGTGTGTGTGTGTGTGTGTGTGTGTGTTTGTGTTTGGAAACATATATATATGTTTGGAAAGTTTTTAACTTTTAATGCTATATAAAAAGATATCTTGAATTTTTATATTTTTTAACATTCGTTTCATCAGTTAGCCATTTAATCACCTGCAATCAATGCATTAACTTTCTCTCTCAAATTCACTATAGTCCTAATGTTAATTTAAGGAATCCTCAGTTGTTTACCATGAAACACTATTTTGAGGATTTAAAATCAAAATAGTATATTAAATCATGGCTCGCCAGCAGTGTTGATCATTTTTTTTTGGATTACCCCCCCTTAATTTAAAGACCAGAAAAAATGTTATAGATATTATATCTAGTTTCTTACTCTTGGTTAATCTGACTAACCTATTCATGTTATAAAAATATCTTACTACGAAATTCGTTTGTTTCCAAATTCAAAAGGGATATATTTTGCTAAAATTTTTACCAGTGTTGTATTTATAAGATTAGGATTAACCCATGTGACAACTATCACTCCCTGCTAAGGTTAGTACTTTATATATTTACATTCTTGTTTATTTTTATACGTACATATATTAATATATATATATATATATATATATATACATATACATATATGCATATGTATATATATATATATATATATATATGCTACAGTTTTGCTGCAAGAGAATAAACATCAGATATTTTTTAGGGAAGGCCAAATCAGGCGAAAATATCTTGCATAGACAGAGTTCTTTAACAAATGATGTTTAATGAAGCCTTGTTTCCTGTTACACATTCGTCTGTGTGATCTGACAAATGATCTCCAAATAGCAAATTTCTCCCACAGATGCTAATGTACCCACGTATAGAGAATTAACACGTTCCACCGACGGCTCATCTATAACAGCTAATTAGTGAATATAACCACCACTTGGTGGATTATGGACAAGTGTTCTTGCTTTACATCACGAGTTTTATATGCACAATGTTGTTATATTCATTCATATTTTAGTTTTGTTTTAACATTTAACGGGCGGGCCAATTTTCCTATGTGATTGAAACAACGAAGTGTGTCGCCATGAAAATAGATATCCTGAATGATTTAAAAGTCAACCAGGTTGTTGAACTGTGTTTACTCTATTGGCACTGACATATATTTAAACAAGACAAACTAAACATTCAATAACACGAATTGTATTTATTTATCAGTACGTACGTGACAGAGTGTGTGATTTGTTCAACAAACGTTATCCGTACATATTGATTCATTCGAATATCAACGTGAAACGAATGGCCGTCTCAACGGCAGTTTTGTTTACCGAATCAAATACTACAAAAAATGTTGAAGACGAATAATACTTCGATATTTTAGAACACGTTTATGTATTTTATTGAAATTCATTTATTTTTACCAATACCCCACACCGTATCAAAGAGAAACAAAGTTTTTACAGCAAGGCACAATGTCACTTGATATAAGGGACTACAAGTTGGGACAACATTTGCAGAATGCTATATAACGAGTTAGGCAACAAGATGCATAACTCATTAACTTCTGGGTGTCAGTACAGTAGGGGAAACAGGTAATAAATAATCAGTTTCAACGTTATTGATGCCATATAACGCTTCTTCACGTTTTCCTCTGCAGCAGTTTGTCTGTCTCGCGTATGTGACGTATGTGCACTAGTCTCCGCATTCAAAGGGTTTTCTTAATATTTCAGCTGTTTTTATTATTGATTTGTATTTACTAAACATTTTCATACAGACGATCACCACAATTTACTAATATTATTATCAAATATTTAAAAAAATTACATTGTCGAATTTTACTCAATAGGAATTAGTCTAATTATTATTTCATATAGACTACAATTGTCCGAAATCTCGTGAATGCAAATATTTCAGAATCTTTACCATATACATCCCACTACACATATTTTCAGTGTCAATTAACACATTCTGTTTTACCGGCTTTGTGTAATATAGAGCATAACGTATTTTAGTATAAATCTTTTCTTATACTTGACATTTACAAAAAATAGGAAACAAACTGTCTATTCCGATGATACTGCGCTCTAAAACAGTCATGATGAAAAAAAAAAACAAATGTAAATATATCAAATGCAATGCCGAAACACTTAAAAAACAACCTCTAGTGAATCAATGGTGATATTTAATGCTACTAAGGCTAAGCTTCTTCTTATTGCTAATACTCCGTTATAAGCTACAATAGCCATGAGTAATAACACCATTACCCAAGAGCCCTTCCTTTAAAGACCTCAGCTTGAAATTTAAAAGCATCTAAAACTCGACAAGCACAGTAAGGACATTGCATGTTCTCTCTACTATACAAAAAAACTATTTAATATCTATGAAGTCACGATGCTTATTTTTCTCTCATCTTGCTTGTGAATCCACTGTTAGATTTCATTCTAGTATGCCCTATTAAAATGCTAACAGCCATCTTTCCGATAAACGCAATGGTTCATCTTTACGCCTATTTTACGAAAAATTTAAGGGAAAGTCATCTGATAGCCACATTGCACTTGATCCATGGATATAATACACCAGACAAACCATATAGCAAGGACATCCTACACCTTAACACTTGAAGTTATTGATAACCGAGAACTATTTTCCTTTAACTGCTAGACGTTGAAATTTAATCTCTACTCACTGCTTCCCTGGCTACAAACGTACGGAAGTTAACATTGAACATGATCAGGAATCTATCTCATTTCCTTACTATATTACCAATAGGCATAGTCTCAAATAGTTATCTTTACGCTCAAATTTCAATATACCTTGTTTGGTATAACTAAGATTAAAAATAACATCTGCTTCTCATTGGAAATTCTGATCTTATTCTTCGCAGAACATGTTTGTTTTATTTTGTTAAATCGAAATATGCCCAAATATCAGTGCGACCTTACTTCATTTATTATTCTTTATAAAACAATTAATTAGAGGTCCATCACAACATTATTTAAAGCGAAACAAAAGGGAAAATAAAATGTCTCCAAGAAAATGCTTTTTAGACATAGTAAGATCTTTAACTAAAGTGGCCGCTCAGATATGCCCGAGGACCTCTCGCCATAAATAGATTATTAGTGTCAGGTAAGTGATACAAAATCGGTAATATCGATTATAATGGAACTTGATTACTCTTTGTTTATTTAGAAGGACTGATAAGTAGGAATGTGTTGTAACGTGCATCCAGGAGATAAGCGCCAGCGTGTTTGCGTGTTGTGTGGGTACGTGGGAGAGACGGATGAGGGGAAAAGACTTACCTCGAGACCAGCTCAGCGTTACCGACCAAAAATAGAAAAGAAATACCAAGATGGCGGCCGCCGTCTTTTGTAAAGTATGATGTCTCGCAAAGTCACACGAATTCTCGCAATATGCAAATTTAGCCGGCCTAGAACGACGATAAAAGCGGGTGATGAGAAAGACGTTGAGTGAGCGATGATTGAGTTGGGAATCGTGTGGCTGTTGCTTCTCGTGCCGTGTGAGGATATTTTACCGTTGTTGGATTCCGTGCAGAATCGGTGTATAACAGTTATTCAATTGCTGCAACATTTATAACATCTTTTCCTGAACTTGCCCTGTTAAAGAGAGAGTCGGGCGCCATCTTAAATTTTTCCTTACACATATTTGTTACATGTTTTCGCGTATAAATTGAAAAAGATCATTAATAGCAAAGTTGAATGCAACCCCTTAATCTTATGTTTCATTAACACGGAGTACAAAGAAAGACATTTTTATTAATTAATTTTGTTTCTTTTACGGCAGTAATAGAAAATAATTCAGTATCCTATGCTAGGCATGTAAACATATCACTTAATCCACTTTAATTATAGTAAGCTACATATAAAAAACAAACAAACATCGTTGAATGAGATATAGTCCGTTGCAAACACTACATTAAATTTCAATTTTCTATTCCATTTTCCAGATTACTCTATACAATAATATTTTTTTTTATGTGTGTGTGCTTATATACCACTAAAACTTTCGAACGGATGCATCGAATTGAACAATTATTTTATTTCCCTGAAAGTTGTGAGTTCCTAGATTGTCCTTATCTATATATGGTTCGTAACGAACAACGTGGATTCAGACAAAAAGGGTTTGTGGGCTGTTTCGTTTGGGTCGAAAACAGTATCTGCTGATGTCAACGGAATTTAGCACTGTCTCTATATAGTCGCGCTAGCATAATGCGCCACACGGAGTAATGGATAACGCGTCGGACTACTGATCAGAAGATGTCAGGTTCGAATCCTGGCAAGTTCGTAATAATTTAACCAACGTTTACTCTTTATACTTACACTTATTTAGTTTTTTTTTTCGGTGATTTTGTTTGTGCATATGAGGATTTCACATACTCCGAGTTCACAAGGAAAGCATTGATGGTAAGATGATATTGAGTGTATTTGAATTTGTGTTAGACTAGTCGTTGTGTATGTCGATGCGGCGCAGCCACTAGTAAAAAAAAAATACATTTATTTAACAATTATTACCATTCACCGTGCAGGGAGATTCAATTCGATTCAGATAAAATCTTTATTAGATAACGATAATAGAGATAAATATGTATGAACTTGGAAGGACAAAACAACAAAGAGAATAAAAATAACACTAACCAGATTATCTAACAGCAAAGCAATAATGAGACTTCTAGAATTATAAATGTGCGGTTGGGTGATTTTGAAACAAACAAGTGCCTTTCACTGACGAGCTACACACGGACACCTGCCGGCAGAGAACTCCATAAATAATAAGAAAGGGGAATTATGAATAGCGAAATTGCGAAGAGATCGATAAACATGGGTACGAAGCTGAACTGTGTTTTTGGCCATTGGTTTCCAAAATAATACTTCTACGTCTGATGTTGATGTCTAGATACCGTGTCATTCAGAATGTAACAATCGGAGTGTTTACCTAGATTCCAGAATCAAAAAAGCGTATAATTAAAATGAAAGTAAGTCTACGCCATAATATGTTTACTTGCACAGTAATATTCCTTGATGAGTGAAAAATGCCAGTGATATACATTTCAACAGGTGAAAATGTTAAGGTAAATTATATCACCGAATCGTTTCTTTGTTTTTGATTTAGCATCTATGTAAAAGTATCTTATAATCGTTGATTTCAAGCTACATAAAGAATTAATTAACTAATACATATACGAGGTGGTTTCGATAGATTTCCAGACTTTTTTTCGTAGAGGCATTTAAATTGCCGCTGAAAATACGGTATGTTATTGCTATACATATTAAAAGATGACTTACCCAGTTTTATGATTTCAGGCTTACGTGAACAGCGTAAATAAACCGCATAAAGCTTGATTGTCACAGTTGGTAAAATTGGAAAAATGTACTCCGAATACGAGGACACTTTAGAAGAACAATATGTAATAGAGTTTTGTTTTAAACTTAGAAAAATGCTACAGAAACGTATGGAATATTCCAGACCGTTTGGGGCCATGCTGCATGAATCGAGCATCACTATTTGAGTGGCATGATAAATCCAAGAAAGGCATGGAGTCTGTGGTTGATGATGAGAGGTACGGGGGCAGTAAAAAATTCTCCCAGAGCTGATAGCCAAATTTAATGGATAGCAACCGTCGTATCCAGAAAGAAAATAAGTTTTAAGAACTATAAGCCCTTATGCTTATTCGTATATCGGTAGGAATGTATCGCCCTTATTTTGTATGAGGCATATTTATTTATTTATGAATTAATATTATTAAATACTATTTTATGTGCAGAAAAGTATACTAGTTGGCGTGCATATATATATATATATATATATATATATATATATATATATATAATAAAAATGTTTCCTTTTCAGATTAAATATATTTTTAACTCTTTTTCAAAGTGTTTTTAACATGTTTTATTAACACTTTGCTCACATATATATATATATATATATATATATATATATATATATATGAATACTTCATTTAATAACATGAATTAATATACGAGGATATAATTTTATGCATAAGTTTTCAGTATATTCTTCAACAGTCCTACAGAGATACATTGTAGGTAAAGTTATGAACATATATATGGCAATTAAGTATATATATATATATATATATATATATATATATATATATATATATATATATATATATATATATATATATATGCCTGGATATTTACGCCATGTTTATCCGGTACTATGAAATGAATAATACTCTTATCAACTAAGGGAAAACAAACACTGGGATAATTTACCTCGTAGACCATGCGACGACAAGTGACATATCTCCATCAACAGGAAACAAACCATCTTAAAAAGAAATTAAATTATGTTTTTTTGGCGTCAAGAAAATGCCGGCTTTTGACTGTACTTAATGTCAGGACGTTTTTAACGTAGACGATTGCATCTGGAATCGGTTAGATTCTATAGCGATAGAAATTTCAATTTGCAGTCAGATGAGTGTAAAGACACCCGTGGAAAACTGATTGCTTCATAATATTAAACTAGATGATCAATGCCTACATATGAAATATAACCATCTGATTCATCATCGTTTATATCTTTAGATGATGGATAAACTGACAGTTAAAACGAGCCGTTCAATTGACCGGCAATGCTAACTAGAAACCCGGAATAATACGTTGAACCATCCATTCTTCTGATGAGAGAAACGATCAACGTAACTAATTATGACTTTGTCTGACCTTAAACGTTTTGCTTCCCCAGTCAATGCATTTAAAAGAGGCATTCGTGCTTGGCTAGATCTTATGTTTTTGTTTTATGCAAGCGACAGAATGAAAAAAATAGTTAAGAAAAAAGAACCTCAATTAACCCGAAATGCACACCACGAATTCTAAGTAGTATTTATTCCTGATCAATATACATACATATATATATATATATATATATATATATATATATATATATATATATATGTATACTTGTATAGAAAGCAATTACTCTTAAACATTATCTATACGCGCATATTCATATATATATATATATATATATATATATGTATGTGTGTGTGTGTGTGTGTGTTTTATGTCTCTCAAAAACCTCTGATCTTGATACAGTGGTTACTACAATTCGCTGCGAGAGTTTCAAGAGATCTGAAAATAGAGCAATGGCGTGACTTCTTTCCAAATATTTATCATATGTGATATCTCTCCTATTTAAGAATTTGGGTACTATTATTAATATCTCCAGTATCAAATTAGCTTTATACATTGTGTCATTTATTTTATGTACGAACACAAAAGGGAGGAGATATAACCTATAAAAATATTTGTAATAAAGTCTTCCCTTGCTGTTTTTTTACAAATCATTAGAAACTATACCAGCAAGGTTAAGTCTCCCCTCTGCCAAGATCAGAAATTTTGGGAAAAATATCAAATATTTTGTAATTCATACACGAAGCTAAGAAAATAAATGACTATGATTGAAATATTTGTAAAGGTGCAGTATGTTTCCACTCAAATATTTTTATTAGTACCACTAATATAGATTTTCCAAGATGCTGAAAACTTAAACAGTTAAAATCGCAAAAAACGAGTAATTTCAATATTATGATTACATTATGGTTTTAAAAAATGGAAGATGAATTTTCTATATTAATTTAACGTAAATTACACACCTACTATATAGTAAAGGATGCCAAAAGTAAATGTTCATTTAACATTTAATTAATACAGAAAACTTACTCTCGCTCGTTTAAGCAATAATATTGGACCTTAAAGGCAAGGTAACATAACGCACCGCACAATTGGGGTAAATAGTTTTCTAGTGAATCTTCATTTATTTAATTCTTACTAATAATCACCGATATTTACAAATTTTAAAAATTGTCCCAAAAAGTGATATATCTCTATATATAGATAGTCATCGACTTACAGTACTATTTCGCTGTATGACAGCTCTTCAGTGCGGCTATATATATATATATATATATATATATATATATATATATATATTCTCTGATGAGAAGGAAAGTATTTCTTTGAAACTCCGCGGATTAAGGGCTATCCCCTTAATGTGTGCTTCCTTTTTTAAAATTAAATATGTTTTTAACTCATTTTCAAAGTGGTTTTTAACATGTCTTATTAACTATGTGTTCTTATATATATATATATATATATATATATATATATATATATATATATATATATATGTGTGTGTGTGTGTGTGTGTGTGTGTGTGTGTGCATGTGTGTGTGCGTGTGTGTAGAATGTGATAACTAAATTCTGCTTTTACTTTTTAAATTAAACGGCATCAGCAAGAACAGGACACAAAAAGATTTTTAAAAAAAGCATTGCTCATTAAAACAAATTCACAAACAAGCAGATATTTAATGAAAAATTTAAGTTTTCTTAATTATCTATGATTCGTTTTGTAAAAACGTAATTGTAAATCAAAACCCCGTAGTATTTATTGAGAAGTCACACATGGCAGATAAATTTAGGAAACAGAAGAACAGAACAGATAAAAATTGATCCTTCTCAATCATAAGATCTTCAATTCGATATTTCCGGAGGACGTGCCATTGTATATAAGTTAGCCGATATATGCAAGCATATACTTACTTGTGATGAAAAACACGTGTTTTAACTAATCACACTAATTCTTTATAATTACTATTATGAAAAAAGAAACTCTTTTATTATTTTTACACACATTACACCTAACAACATTCATCAGCTGAGTAATATTTGCTTTCTTTTATAATGTGTTATTTCGGTTGATAAGCTACACTAGGCGATGGGACAGTGACAGTTAAATACATCTGACAACAGTTACTAAGTCTTGTATCGGCAGGTAAATGAAGGAAAGGGCACTTCTTCTGAAAGAAATCTTAAGAAGCGTGGCATCAATATATATATATACATATATATATATATATATATATATATATATATATATATATATATATATATATATATACATGACAGTCCATCGTAAAATTCACAGACACCTTCGAGGCCAACTGACGTGCGGACCTCAAAGAGAAAAGAAAGAGAACGAGGGAGAATAACGACAGTTTCGAGCAAACCTTTCAAATGGCAATAGAACTACTTGTCGGAACTGTGAAAGTTAGTTCAAGGCCAGGATCGACCTTGTCGGCCCCATGCGCACAAACTACAATCCATACCACGACCGCCAACTTCATCGCTGACGGATCATTAATAGCGAGATTATATAAGCATATTTACGTTGACACCCCTCTACTTTTTGATCACAGAAGGTAAGCAACAATGAGCCTGGCCAGTACAAGATGGTAACTATTTGGGAATAGCATGTGTTGCATGTATTGAACAGAGAGACATTTCCAGGTTACTATATGACGACAAATACAAGACAACTGAGAGAGATGCCTCCTTTGTCTTTGTTCGGCAATTCATCTATAAGAATAAATAATTCTGGTGACAAAACCTGAGGTCTACTCTCTGTTATGCCTTGTCGTAATCATTTATACTGGCTGCGTTAAGCAATGGTTCTAACTAATACGGATATATTTACACTACGATAACCAAATCATTTGTGTAGATGTCAGGTAATTAATTGCTTGAAACTCATGCATCAGAATTCGGCGGCGCACTCGATTTTTTATATTAGGTTGTAGGAAAAATAATGTAAATAAGTAATTGACATTTTTGCATATGGCGTAATCGGTGGGCCAGCGGACTTCAGAGAAATAAATACATATGCCAGAGGAATAGAAGGTTGAATAGAGAGAATATTTGAGGAAAATAACGCGGTTTGGACGATGATTTTAAGCCGGTAGCAGCATAACAGGAAATGTTAAACACAAACAATTTCAAAGTTTAACACATTTTAAGACGGCTCTATTCAGTGCAAACAAATTCGGTACCTTACACCTGTTTAAAGTTTTAGACTAATGAAATAATTGATCTTATTTTTGCTGGCTTAGTAAAATACGTGTAAGGAGGCTTGGTGTAAAAACAACTGTTAATAAAAGCCTCGTCCCCGAATTGAAAAACATCGCGTCTCATTTATTTCTTTTATGTAAATATGTAATAACCATATTACAATAATGATATACTTTATTATCAATCAATCGGTTCGTTATTATAATGTAGCTTTCCCGTCGCTTAACGCACAATGCGAATAACCGTATCTTAAGGAAAAATTCTTCCAGTTTTGTCTTTCCGGTAGAATCTTCTTATATCAATCGAATAAGCAATGAGAACCTATTGGATGTGATTAATACAGGAAGAATACAAAGAAAACCCGTATTCTTATAACTGAAAAAAAAAAAAACACCGCAAGAAAATAACAAAAAACATAATCCGAAAAAAGAGAAATGATTGAAAGGGAAAACGAAAAGATTCGAGGCAAATGAAACAAAATGAATTTTGTAATGTATAAATAAATTAGCATCACAATTCGCCTTCCAGCTGATTAGCAATTCTGTTTGGAAGTTCTCATGCCAAGTGCTGAGATTATTGATTGAAGGCTTTGATTGAAAATTGACCTGAATACTAATCACGAAGAAGATGCATAATTAGAAATAAGGTAAATCCGACTCCACCTGCAGACATCCATAGACGAATATTAAACGAATGTGCACTTGCTCAAACATATATATAATTATACCTATATACAAATATATATGAATGTGTATGTATGCATGCAACTGTATATATATATATATATATATATATATATATATATATATATAAGCTATATATATTAAAATATATATGTATGTGTATATCAATATAAAATTTACACTTATATTTATATACACACCAATAATTCTATATACATATGATTATATATATATATATATATATATATATATATATATATATATATATATATATATATACAGCAAATTAGGTTCATACATAAAATTCATGAACTGAGGATACTCGTGTATAATAATTTTGTATTTGCATGTTTATGGAGTAATAAGTATTTTAGTCGATTCAGTTGTATTTTTTATGAAGTTGTTCCTACTGATATATATATATATATATATATATATATATATATATATATATATATATATATATATATACTCTCGTTTAATAATTATTTTACAAGTACTTATTTTGTTTCGATTATCGTAAGAATATAAAAGATGTGCTTAGTTTCGCACGTTTCGCACATAGAAGACTAAGACTAGCAAAGATCTTCAACTCGCGGATTCTGCTTTAAGAAAATGCCCTGATTCTTTATCCTCCCCCTTCTCGTTTCGGTTGTGATATCACCCACTTCTCTAACGTGCTAATCAGTCTGTGCAGTCTTCATTTTTATCCTCTCTTTTCTATTTCTTACGGTAAAACCACTTTGAAAACAACTCAGTATTTGCATACAGCAACCATACGCGCGTCTAAGCTCTGCTACATGATGACCCTATATAAAAAATATATTTCATAATAAATATCACACATCATACGATATTCGACTACTAATACTTTTGTAAGTAACATATTTCGTGCATTTTTCAATCTTCACTGGTAATCCACAAATCTGAAGGGTAATACTACTAGTAAACGAAGAATATAGATGCACAAGGTATATCGTAGCGTGCAAAAGGGCATACAACACGAACTTAACAGACTTTAAATAAATTATTTATCTATTAAATAAATAATAATACAGATTAAAAACAGTTTATATAATATGAAAAAACTATATATATATATATATGTATATATATATATTAATATATATCTATTTATGTAGAAATATATGTTTCTTGTTATATATCAATCCTTATAAAAGAAGCTCAGTGAGAATACAGAGCAATATATATAATAAATAACAAAAGCTTATATTCCAAAGTACATGATGTTTACAATTCTTGTGTTTTTTTTTCGTTTACATCAATTGATTTTGACAGTTCTTGACAGTATCTGTTTCGTAGCACACAAGCAATCATTAATTATTATATCGATCAGTGAATTTTTTATGCCCTTAACTAATAAGAAGAAATCCAAGATGGCGTAATTGAAAAATATAAAGGTAACTTCAGCTTCTCATCCAAATTTCGGATTCTTACCATGTTTTATCACATTTTAATCCCTTTGGTGGATTAGTGTTTGCTTCGAAACAGATACTGTCAAGGACTGTATAAATCAATTGATATAAAGGAATAAAATACAGAATTGTAAACATCATGTACTTTGGAATATAAACATTTGTTAGTTATTATATATATATATATATATATATATATATATATATATATATATATATATATATATATATATATATATATATATAATACTTGTTTATTGTTATATAAACATGGTCACATCCTGATGCTACAAATAGCCACTTGTTTCAATCAAACAACAGATATCATCAGGAAGCGACTTGACTATTCAAAAGTTCAATGCATAACCTTTATTCAATGAACTTTTGAATAGTCAAGTCGCTGCCTGATGATATATGTTGTTTGATTGAAACAAGTGGCTATTTGTAGCAGCGGGATGTGACCATGTTTATATAACAATAAACAAGTATTATCAGCTCTTTTTATTGAGCACTATCTAACAACCTCGTTGAATCCATTAGTCCATTACTTTTGAATAAAAAAATCCGAGTATATATATATATATATATATATATATATATATATATATATATATATAATAATAATTAACATTATAATTATTTTACATACCTACAGACACTGGTGCTTTATATTTTCGGGAATTATCAGTGCTGGGTGACACAATTACTATCGCTCGGGTGATTCGAACCCGATCACGAAGTCTCCTCTGACTACATTACCAAAGACCCAATCACATGCTCGATCACAACCGTTGAAATTTTAACATTTATGGTTTAAATGTCGTTAAATCCAAAGATAGTGATCTAATGATTATACCATCATAATCTACGCATGCACACTTTGGCGACCGACTTTCTAGTTAAACCTTAAATTGCTCAAAAATAAAACCGAGTTTCTTAAAGTGGCTGACATAACCATTACAATAATATTTTTTAATACCTGCAGACACTAGTGTTTCATCCTTTTGGGAAGCATCAACTCAGCGTAACACGATTATTACCTTATATATATATATATATATATATATATATATATATATATATATATATATATATATATGTATGTGTGTATATATATATATATATATATATATATATATATATATATATATATATATATATATATATATATATATAAATTTCCAAGATCCTGCCACATGATAAAACAACTCATGATCTCTAAATTTATTTAAGGACTTATCTAAATTGGTGAAAGATATTGATTCAGCGATTACCAGAGTAATTATTGACTTATTAGCAATTAAACACAATTCCAACGACAAAACAATAATGTGTTTATATCTTTCAATATAAGAGAAATTTCCAAGCCTTCACAAACACGAGCATGAACCCCCAAATACACACACACACACACACACACACGCGCACATATATATACATATGTATGTATGTGTGTGTGTACACACACGCATATATGTATACATATATACATATATGCATATATATTTAAATATGTAACAGGTAATATGTAACATTTTTGCAAATTTAAGACAACAAAATATAAAACAAGAATATTATATGATGGATTTTAATTTGTATTACAATTGTTTTGTCAGCATTTGGAGAAAGTAATATGTATTTAAATATTCCAAAAGCATCTATTCTTCAGACACTAAAATGCATTTTACACACACATATGAGCATATTCATAATTCCAACTTTAAAGGAACAATATACATGTTGGATAGTGTTGGGGTCAAATATAAGATATAGAATGGGTACATTCATATTGATATGGGGAAGTTACATTTATACAATTCTGGAGTGTTTCTTCTTAACACATATAGAGAGGAGATGGTGAACAGTTCTTTTAACACAGGAGGGGACAGTTATTACTTATGATAAAGTTAGATATTACTTCGTATGGGGTTATACAAAGTTTATATGAGAATGTTTCACACATTACCTTTTGCTGTTGAATGATGACACGACACAGTTTTACAAAAACATGATAACTTCTTTATTATCAGATAGACCGATCGAATGATGATGACGTCAAGAAATTCAAAGTCGTACTACGAGATTAAACCGTACTCCCTCCGCTTCTAAAGTCACCCTCCTCTGATCATGTCAGCTCTGTCCGACCGATTCTGATATTTGTTCGATCTGGGCTCGACTGCTCTGACCTTCGACGCTTAGCTCCTATATTGACAATTGATTTTTTGCTATGACGTCAGACGTGTTGGCTCTAAACGTGATCGCTCACGTGGCTTAAGCATACATTTCCAAAACACGCTTTTGCAACAAAGAATTCTGACTAACCTATTTTTCAACCTAACTCATTTTCAATATATTTTAGATTGTATTGTTCATTATTTTTCTAGCTATAATTTTTAATTCACTTTCCATAAAAGCATGCACAATTAAATTCTGTTACAACACAAACATATCTAAACTATTTCATCTGAATTGTTACAATGAGAATTTCTAACATTCCATTTTCTGAATCTATTTAGGAACCTTGCTCACAGGGTTCGAATCTGGGTCTATCCTAATCTCATTTTCAACTCATCTATTGTTTTTCTTATTTACAAGAAAATGGGTCACTTTTTCTTGTAACATCCCTATCCTTCCCATTTTTCAGAAAATATACACACTTTTAAATTCTACTACATTTTGTCTATATATCTATACAACCACTTGGCTAAGATAGATCAGACCCCCCAAAAAAACTCCTTTAGTTAGCCCTTTCCTAGTGACTTCATAATTTTATTTGTTAAAGTAGAATCTCACTCTAATCCTTCTGGCATTTACATTTTGGGTGTACGTTATGCCTCCTCTGATTCACATCAGTTAATCGCTCCAGTCAACCTAATGCCGTAAAACCGAGGTCGCATTTTACCTCTCTCGATCGTCCAAAAGTTTTTTGATCCTTTCTTTTGCCTGAGTGTTGTACTTATTAGAGCTTTGTTTCATTTTCTAACTATCTTATTTCTTTTTGGGTCATACACAAAGCTCATTTACATCAATGTTTGTTGTTGGCATCTAATTAAGATATAGCTTTTCATCACACTGATTCACTTGGATTTTCCTTCTTGGACCCCCGAAACGTGATAAACATTTAGAAAACATCACCCTTCACTAAATAACAACACCCTTTTCGTGTGCATTTTTTCGTGTGAGAATGTATGCTTTTTAATTGAGTATATGTTTATAATTCATTTAGCTTTTTTTCTTTGACACTCTTCGTATTTGTGTTTTTTCTTTTCTTAATTATTGTTCTATTTCTTCTTGCAGTTTTCTTTTATTTTTTTTTCACTTTTTCTATTTTTTTCTTCAATGCACCCTTACCTTGTGTTTCGTGGTATACAGAGATTCGTTACTTTCAATTTATTCTTGTTGAATAAAGTGGTCACGGGCAGCAAACCGACGTATATTGTATAATAGGGAGGTTTATATCGGGGAATAGGATGGTGGCATTCATATTGATGAGAAGAGGATACATACATACAGTTCTAGAGTGTTTCTTCTTAACACATATAGCAAGAAGAGGGTGATGAGTTCTATTAAAACAGTAGGATACACTCATTACTTATGATGGCGTTAGACATTACTTCACATGGAGTTATACAACATCCATATAAGAATGTTTGACAGATTACCTTTTGCTGTTGAATGATGGCACGACACAGATTTACAAAAACATGATGATCACTTTTTTATTATCAGATCGACCAGTCGAATGATTATGACGGCAAGAAATTCAAAGTCGTACTACGAGATTAAACCCTTCTCCCTTCGCTTCAAAAGTGGCCCTCCTCTGATCATGTCAGCTCTGTCCGACCGACTCTGATAGTTGTTCGATCTGGACTCGACTGCTCTGATCTTCGACTCCTAGCTCCTATATTGAGAAATTGATTTTTGCTATGACGTCAGACGTGTTCTCTCAAAACATGATCCACTCATGTGGGTTAAACACACATTTCCAAAACACACTTCTGCAACAAAGAATTTTCAGAAACCTATTTTTCAACCTAATTTATTTTTCAATGTTTTAAGTGTGTTTTAGCTGACCTCTTAATTAGTTTTACATAAACGAATGCACAATACAATTCTGTTACAAACCACATGTACCTAAACAATCTTATATTAAATGTAACAATGCGAAATTCTAACATTCTATTTTCTGAATCTATTCCTGAACCTTGTTACAAAGTTCGAATCTCGGCTTATCCTAATCTCATTTTCAACTTATCTATTGTTTTTCTAATTGACAAGAAAAGGGAACCCTTTCTCTTGTAACACACACACACCCACACACACACGCACACGCACACCCATATATATATATATATATATATATATATAATATACAAACACACGCATATATATACATATTTATATATATATATATATATATATATATATATATAATATACAAACACACGCATATATATACATATTTATATATATATATATATATATATATATATATATATATAAGAACAAGTAGTTAATAAAACATGTTAAAAATACTTTGAAAAAGTGTTAAGAACATATTTCATTTTTAAAAGAAAGCACAACATAAGTGGATAGTAGTTAATCCGTGGAGTTTCGGAGAAATACTTTCCTTCTAATCAGAGGATAGAGATTAGCAAAATGCGAGATCGGATTGTGCTTGCAAAATTATTTAATGTGATTACAAGGAGTCATAGATCTTATTTGGTATAAAAATCATTAAGCAGATTGTATTTCCTATTCTATTCTATATATATATACATATATATACATATATATGTATATATATATATATATATATATATATATATATATATATATATATATATATATATATATATATGGTACTGATGTGTTTATGTGCGTCGCAATTCTATTTAAATTGAATTTCGATATTTTCTTACCTAATCCGTACGGTGTTACATCTACACTTCCGATTTTCTTACACATATCAGAAATGTCAATCTGAATTACACTATGAAGCTTAAGATCAAATTTTCCTCGTTTTCTATTTTCATGAGCTGTTTCGCGTAATTTGTTTCATATATAGCCGATTAGAGAAGCAGGATCTAACTTAACTCCAAAAAAAAAAAACATATCGCTAGTTACCGACAATTTGATTGTGGAAAAGATTAGTGTGATCCTATTTGTGTGATTTTCTTTTTCATGGCTTAACACAGATTATAAAACCGATTTACGATGATATAGATATTCATAATAATATTATTTGTAATTTTACAAAGTTAAATTACCTGTAACTAGTTAGATGAGAAATTATGACAAACCTAAACTACATAAATGAATCTATTGCTTTTCTAATAAAAGTTGCAGTTGGTATTTCTTTCTTGGAAGTCTTGGAACTTACCTCTAAGCCTTCACAAAAATTTAATGAAAAATCCGAATTTCAGATGAAACAACTGCACACATATTTTTATTTTGGCATCTTTCATCATCTAAAAACCAGTATTCGATTACAGAGCGTAGAGTACGGGTACATAGTGATAAAATTGAGCTATTTGCAATCTATGAATGGATTCAACGTGTTTCTTTAAGTATCTATTGAAAATATAATTATCGAAATGCATAACTGCGGATGGCTTTTACCAGGATGTTGTTAGATGCATGTATACAGATTAATCACGTTGACACACCGGTTCCCATTGGATCACCGGAGTTAAGCAACGTCGAAGCTGGTCAGTACTAAATGGGTGACCATTTTGGGACTTTCAAGTGCTGTATTTGTTCTCCCCTTATCTTGACATTTTTTCCAGTCGTTTTGGTCTCCTCTTTGTCACTGGACTCAAACAGTGACGATTCAGGAGAGGTGTGGTTCGAGATTGCGCTACCATTGCCTCACAATTACACACGCTACTGGCCTAAGGAGTATCCTTTGTCTTTCAAGACTGAACGGAAGCATGGGAGGATGCATGTAAACCTGCTTTCCTTTTTTTTGGTGTAGATCGAGGTTTCTGTTTGCTGCTCAAGTCAGTTTCTTCTTCAATGCCATATAACACGTTTTCTCGCCAATTTTCGTAGCAGGTTTGCGGTATTATATGAGCTTTGGTAGCTTATCGACTTACATACTTCCGACTAATCTGAGTATGAGAAAAAGTCCAACCCCTATACACTAGATATTAATATATGGCGCGCGTCATCCTCGTGTTATGATTTATGTCCACAATCTGATTTCCGATACATACTATTATTTTAAAGATTTCTGTAGATTGGAGTGCATTTTTTATGGTCAAATACGTTTTATTCTTTGGTGCCGCATAACGCGTTTTCTCACCTCTATTTTATAACCTATCCACGTAAATACCCCCGACTAAACTGAAAAGGAGAATAATTTCAACCTTTACACACTAGAGATCTATATATATATATACCGAACAAACATTCGACTGTAATGATTTATTTCCTCTGTCTGTTAGACTTTGGAATTCCCTTCTTGGTTGCTGATTACCTTATTTTACTGACATGTTGTAATTCGCGAGTAATGTAAGCATACGTCCTGGTCCTATATATAATATTAAACTATATCTGATGGAGATGCCCATGCTTGCGGAATTGGGGGAGTTGAGAAACACCATTTAATTGTCATTGCTCCCAGGTCCACTCCGACCCAGAGTGGTAGTAACTGTTAGGGTCCCAACTACGGGTTAAATAGAAACCGACTCAAAAAAAAAAAAGAAAAAAAAAGATATATTCTATTAAAAAAACGATCTCCAAAATCTATGAATTCAGCATTAAATAACCTGAAAAGTGTTGATATGCCGTAAAACAGAAACAACCAACCAGCATACATGCTATCAATGTGACAGTGGTCCTCAATAAAGGTAAAATAACAGTAATCAATATCTAAGCCGCTCGTGGAAAGCTAGAAGATTTATATGAATATTAAAAATAATTTCAAAAAAATCTGAATCTGTTTATGGGTTAAAAGAATATTCTTTTCGAAATGCACATTTCATCGTCGTCCATCTTGTATTTGCGTATTCGCCATTCCGTTTATTTAAATTTAATTTTGGTTAAACTTTTTATTATGATTTATGTCGGTACCACTTTACATAATATGGCACCTTGGAAGTGGCAAAAACACAGGCTGTAAGATATATTTATTCAGAAATCCTTATTAACACGAGTAGATGGAGGTGTTTTTTTCCGAAAAACATTTTCTTGTTTTACACCTCCCCATGTTAAGAATGGCTTTCGTAATAAATACTTTTTGCAGGTTGAACAACCAGTGCACATTGACACTTTTGAAGTAATAGTTTATATTTGTTACTTTAAATGTTAATGGCAAATAACTCTGCCAACTGTTCGCGCAATATACTGCCAACCTAGAAAACAGTATTAATGCCGGTGTCCCTCAGGGGTCTATCCTGGGCCCAACTCTTTTCCTGATCTACATTAATGATCTTCCAAATCACATCCTTACATCATTTGTAGACATTTATGCTGACGACACTACCATTTATGGTAGCACATCTAAGGCAGTAAACGACCAAGTTCTCTCCAATTCTCTCTCCTCTGATCTTGAGCACGTAGTGCAATGGGGAAAGGAGTGGCTGGTTACTTTTAATGCATCTAAAACCAAGCTTCTCTCTTTACATCATCAACATTCTAATCCACATTTGGCATCAATTGAAATGAATGGCTCTCGTCTTCAGGAGGCCTCAAGTTTTGACAAGCTTCTGGGCTTAACCATTACTCCTGATCTTAAATGGAACACGTACATCAAATCTGTTGCCAAGGCCGCTGGAAAAATGGTGGGATCTTTGTATCGATCCGATAAATATCTCACTGCTGATGCTATTCTCTATCTATATAAGAGCCAGGTACGTCCAAGGATGGAATACTATTGTCACATCTGGGCAGGAGCTGCTAGAAAGGACTTGTCCTGCCTTGATAGAGTTCAAAATAGACTTCGTAGCCTCGTAGGAGATGTCCTTTTCTCCTCCTTGCAACCTCTATCTCACAGAAGAGATGTTGCGAGTTTGTCTCTGATGTATCGTTATTTTCATGGAAAGTGTTCGACTGAGCTTCAATCTATGGTCCCCCCTCGCCAAACTTTCACAAGAAACACTCGTCTAGCTGTAAACACTATCAGTAATTCCCCCCACTCTTTATCTGTGCCTAAACCTAAACGTAGATTCAATGAACAAAGCTTCTTTCTTAGAACTGCACGCCTGTTGAATTGTCTTCCGTTTTCCTGCTTTCCGGCTGACTACAATATGGTTGTGTTCAAGTCTAAAGTAAATAAGTTCTTGATGAGCCGTTCCATATAAGTTATCAAATTTACCAAATTTTCATTACTAATGATTACTATATTGTCCAATTTCTACTGTACACTCTTTAACCCTTATCCTTGAGTGGCATCTGGGCCTTGATAATGTGGTGATGCCTATGTAAAAAAAAAGAAAAAAATCCAATTAGTTTTGTCCATTTCATAGAATATTATATATATTTTACAACATACTAAACTTAGTGACTTGGTCGGATGTTTATCTGCTTAATTTTAGGAGTCGGAAGACACTTCTAGACATTACAATCAGGTTACAGCCGGTAACGAGGTAAATTTGTTGGCAGTTGTATCCATAGTTTCGGGCATATTCCTTTTTGAAACATAGTATTTTTGTACTTCTGTACACGTACGCTTATTAATATACAACAACGTTGTGTTAATTATTATATGTTCTTTATTATGAAATAAGCAATTCAAGTCAAACATAATTCGTTTATAAATTATTCATGCATATCTGTTTTAGGAGGTCTCACGATTAAAGGTTACTGAGAGAGAAAGAAAGGCGGTAAAATAGTGGGGCAGGTTATTTCAATACTCCATAAGAATCTTTCACTTAGTGATACAAGCGCAGAGATCGGCAGGAATGACGTTCAAAACAGACAACTTCAGAAAAGAAGGTTAGCCATCTTAAAATTCAAGATGGCTTCCAGTTTGAAGATGGCTGCAGAAACAAACCTGACAGGTTTCAATTTTGGTGCCTGTATCACCAAGTGAAAAATTGTTTCAGCAATCTGGCTTATTAAAATAGCATTTGTCTTGTGTTATTCAGAATTAGATTTGTAAAATATGAATGCCTGTTTTTAATTTGTTTGTCTATTATGTTTTAAAACGTTGTGTGTAGAGACTTTCACTTTTGTCATAGTATTTATAATTATGAAACTTATGGATGAGAAAATATAGAACTCTTGAATAAAATCAGTTGATACTGTTTATAAGCAGTAGATGAAAATCGTGTCGAATACGTGCATCCATATTAAATCAAAGATTAAACATTATCTTATACACATTTTGCTGCCAATGCACTGCATTATATTTATCTATACGGCATAATCAAGTTGACAGCGTTTTCAGTTAGATCACCGGTGTTAAAAAACCTTGGGTCTCGTTAGTACTAAAATGAGTTACATTTGTAAATACAATGTGCTGCCTATGCTCACCGCATATCTATTCATTTTATTCGACCGTCATCGGATTCACCTGCTACTGGGATCCATTATTGGAAATTTAGAACTGGTGTAGATAAGAAACGATCAAGCATTTACTTACAATGACACGTACAACAATCGCTACACTGTTTACATTTGTCACTTAAAAATCAATGGTCGCCAAGATGACGATTTCAAGAATATATTGTACTTTTTGATTACATTATAAGCAATTAATAATAGTTTTGTTTTTATACTCACGACAGCTACTATTTGGTCGTCAAAAGCTAATATTATTACTATTATATGTTACATTATATAATCTTTCTTCTGATATGGTGCGTTATAATTCCTATCGCTAAGCGCTATTATTCAACACATATACATATTTATGCTTTCTGACCAAATCATAGATTTGTAGTTGTCATTTTGCGTAAGGAAAACTATGAAATATAGCTTATAGGTTATAACCATAAATACAACGTTGCAGATTCTCGAAAGTTATAGCAGTTTTTTTTTTGTGTATAAGATAAAAGGGGGTTATCTCTTGACCTGCAAAGTTATAAGCACCAGGTTTATTTCTGGATTTAGTCTCGGTGTTCAGCGCAGCAGAATGCGCCGCATTCCTCTGTGGAGACACGTAAAAAAATAATAACAGGACGAAATGGAAATTGAGATCGCGTTAGAAAGAAAGAAAGAGTTAAAAATGTGTGTGGAGAAAAGGTGAGAAAATAAGAGGGTGGGTTTAAAAGAGAGAGAAAAAACACATAACAGCTGAATGCCTCCTTTACAAAGACAAAAAAAAACTGGAAGTCAATTATCCAACAGGCGAAAGAGAATATACAGGTGAAGCAGTTGATAAATTGTGGAAAACGCGAAAATGTCTACTTCTAATCTGTCTAACCGGCCACAAATAAGCAATCAGAGTGACTTCCCCTTCATTTCACTTACGTTGTAGATACGTCCTGATAATATTATAAGCGTCCAGTTACGTTGAGCGTCATTTTTTATACAAATTTATATAACATATTTTTTAGTGCTTCTACTTATTTTCCTCCATATAACGACAGAGTTAGACAAATGTTCGACTTTTAATATATGGTATATTGGGATTTCCATGAAACGAGACTTCAGATTGAGAAAAAAATATTCTCAACTAGAAATATTTCTTAATTTATAAGAAAAATGGCGATAATTTTTTTTAATATCATAACTAGCATCTTCTTTTCATTGCCCTGACTCTCGGGTGTGTATTCGTTTATATCTTATATGTTTTTATATAGATTGATGTTGCTCCCGGTTGATTAACTATGTTTAACTGTGTCAGATATATTTTCGAGAGCCAAAAAATTTATAAGAATATGCTATTGTCATAGACTTAATCATAACAGAGACTACACGTTGCCGCCAGACAAAATGTCAAGGACTTAGTTTATATTTTGTGATTACGTGGATTTGCACCTCTTAATTTTCAAAAAAATATCCATAAAAACTTATGTATGGATAAAATGTTAAAGTATTTCTCTCTACAATTTTCTTTGTAAATCGATCTTTCAGGCTACAGTTCTTTTTATTAGACTCTGTTGGTTGGTTGTTTTTGTTTAACGGCATATCAACTCTTTTCAGGTCATTTAATGCCGAATCCAAAAATGTTGAAGAAACATTTTTTTAAATAGAATATATTTGTTGTTTTCAAATCGGTTTCTATTTAACCCATAGTTTAAACCCTAACAGGTACTACCAGTACGGGTCAGAGTGGACCTGGGAAGTCTATGTTTCAATACGAGGTGCCTTCAATAAATTTCCAAACTTTTTTGTAAAAAGCATTTTAAATTATCGTAGACTCCTTAAAATTCAGTATGTTATTGCTATACGTCTTATGAGATGACGGACTAATTTTATGATATCAGTTTAAAATGATCAGCTAAAGTAGGAATTGGAGTACACCCTACTATAACCCGATTGTCACAGCTGGTGAATTTCTCAAATGAAAATTGGACATGACAACACTTTAGAAGTCGGTATGCAATAAAATTATAGTTTAATTTCAGAAAATCACCACAGAAACGTATGGAATGCTTCAGGCTGCTTTTGGATCATCCTGCATTAATCGAATATCAGTTTGTGAGTAACATAACGGATTCAAGGAAGAGAAGGAGCCAGTGAGAGATGAGGAGAGGTGTGGGAGAAGAATGAAGTTAGAACACCAGAGTTTATTGGCTAAATTTTATGTTTCATGGATAAGAACTTTCGTGTCTCCATTGAGATAGTAACTGCACAGTTTGCTGTGAGTATGGAAACTGTACGTACAATTACTCGCTTGGAACTGCAGTTGTGGAATATTTCGCAAAGTTTTCTTCATTAAAAGGCAGTCCACAACTCTATCCTTTTCATGTACTTTTTGACAAAGATGGGCATCAAGGCAATACCTCAGCCTCGCTATAGTCCAGACCTTGCTTCCTGTGACATTTTGTTATTTCCTTAGCCTAAGGAAAACATTCGAACCTGTCGTTATGGGGCAATTAACGAGATAAAAGAGGCTGTGACAAGGATCATTGACACGCATACGCAAGAGGACTTCCATGGGGCCTTCCAGAAGTCGATGCAACGGTGCAACAACTGCATAGTGGCCGGAGGACAGTACTTCGAATGTGACTAGAGTTTCACTTGTGTACTTTCAATAAAAAGTGCATATAGGGAAGATGTCTGGAAACTTATTGAAGATACAACCTATCTTATTGTAATACACCATTATATGTTAGAGTCTTTAAAATCACCGCAATGATGCATCAGTATGCCTGTTTTACAAATAACTTAATGAAATGTGTTCTGATGAGCTCGTTTCACTTGTATCCCCTCAACGTACATATCCCTGACAAACCTGCTTAGCAATTAGATCTCACCCTTCAATGTTGATGTCAGAAAGCTTTCTATTCTAATAGTTTCATCCCTCAGATAGCTAGACTTTTGAATTCCCTTCCTGTTGCGTTCTTCCCTGGCAGTACTGGTATGCAGAAGTTTAAATGTAAGATAAACAATTTTTTTGTTAATCTTTCCTAGGTATGACCCGAAATAGTAGGCACTTACGTTGAAGTGGCTTCGTAGGGGGTGAACATGGGTTAAAAAAATGCAGCTTTGATGAAATATTTGCTTGCTGACAGTTTTCCTCCTCAATATAGCCTAAGTTTTATTTTTTGTTCTTTTTTAATATAATGCCCAATAAACACTCCCGCTAATCTATTCTCGTGTTCGTTTTATAATGCCATCATGGGTTTATATGCCTTGTAAGGAGTGATTTCTTTTAAAATAGATTTCCCCTAATTAAAGGATTCGATTCATATGCATACATGCTATTTTAGACTCCGAGTAAGAAAATTATCTATAACAATACTTGAGAAATAAACCAGCTTTACTTTACTTCCTATGCAACGATTAAATAACAATAAGATTTTTACAAGCCTGACACGTCCAACTTATGAATATCATTTTAATATATAAATATATTGATTAAATGGACGCATCTAAAAACGATCGCTTTCTTATCCTTATAAGGTTAAATTGCTGGTCGCAGATTTTATCCTCTTCACAGCCTTCAACGTATTATTCTCTTCTGCAAGATTCGAGACAAGTTTACGCCGGCGCGATCAGCAAATTCGAACGATATTCAGCAGTTAATTCATCCAGAAGTGTTTGTCGGCGAAGAGCGTGCTTCCAAAGACAAAAATAATTGTCGCCCGTTCTGGCCGGTTATCTTCAAACCTGGAAAGCGTCACTTGTCTATTTTAGCCCTACCTCAACGAGACATTCCGAATACGTATCGGTAGCAAAGATGAAGTCTAAATTTCTCTCTTTTCACTTCACTTGTTTGATGTGGTCATTTCCCCATTTCCCATCTATCTCATCTACATCTAGAGACTGGATAGTGCTAAGTTATTCTTTTTTGTCCTGCTTAACACAAACCAGTTGATTCGATAATAGGTCGACATAGGACGTGCTAAAATAGCCACCTCTTTACATGAATGATTTTGACTACTGATCAAGTTCGTTCATGAAATATTTTATGCGTGTTTCTTCAGTTTTCCGTTAGACAGATTTATGTCTAAAATTTAAGTAGTAATCTCAATATATTTTGACCTAACTTACTTTAATTGAGATGTTTTAGATATTAGAACTAATTCGTAACGTGGTTCTGGGATTCTACTTGATATTTACTGTCATTAAACAGTTAATTAGCAATACTTCTTGATTGCGGCAGTTGTAAAATGGTTACATCGGTGTTTACTGCTCATTTCCAAACGAATACTCTATATGAGATTTAGATGCTGGATTTACATTAAAATAATAATGTTCCCCGACAGAATAGTTCTATACAATGTTATGCAACTTCAGAAAAATTAAAATGAAAATAAAATTATACTTAGCCCAATGTTTAGAATCGTGATTTCAATTTTTTTGAATTAGTATATAATAAATGATTTCCATTCTAGAAAGAAAAAATGTTTCAGAACAACAGATTTTGTGAAGCCATTGAAAGTCAGAGAATCTTGCCTCATGAATGTTTTGTGATTACGGATAAACATGTGATTCAAATCTAAAATATTTTAAATTTCCCATTAACAGTTGCTCTTTTATTAACACACTCCCAATACTAAAAAAGCAAACATTTGAGTATCTATATATAAATGTGTGCTTCATACTTATTGTTAATATTTAATAAAATACTTCCACACATTTTGTAGCAGGTTTTTCATAAAACTATGCTACACAGAGCTCACATTATGCTCTGAGTACATAGCAGCAGAACGGTTAAAAAGTTTAGGAGTGATTCCTTTCCTTATAAGTATGATTGCATACAAAAACTGTGTCTAAATGTCAACCTCTACGGGAGGGAAGTCAATAGGGAATCTGTCTTATATTATCTACTTCACAGGAGAAGGCAGTGGTTCCGCGATTAACAACACGGACTGAGGACCTACGTCTCCCAAGTTCAAATCCAATTCGTTCCACAAAAATCCTTTTCAATTGCGATGTTAACAATATTCTCGTAGCCACTCAAACAAGTACCTGATATGTTTTTCTATACAAGAGACACCAATAAAAAGTATATTGTTCTTGTTTACGATGTAGTAATTATGATAATAAAGATCTTCTTTACATGTTGAAAAAAGTAAGTTTTCACTTGCACACATTTGATTGCAAAGAATACGTTTCGGCAAAATAAGAATAGTTTAACATTAAAAATAGTTTATTTTTTAATGTATAACTAGCGAGGGGATTCGCCGTTGCCCGTGTGTGGAAAAGTGGTGTAGTAAGGAATCGATACAACCCGAGAAAAAATAGACGCAGCCTGGGTGGGGAGAGGTGTAAAAATATAAAGTGTCAGCGAACTGTAAAATGATTCAGCATTTGTTTTTTTTGTTGTTTTTTTTAAATCCGATTACGTAAGCCTTGAAATAAAAAGTCATGCTTGATCATGTAACACGAAGGTGCAAAATAAGATGAAAAGAAAAGCAAACCGTTTTATCCCAGCGGCCACCATGACATACAACTTCGCTGTTGTTCAAATTAAGGCTAATCATTGCAAGGGCGTATTATTGCTATTTCAAACATGTTGACTAAAAAGCGACCTTTCCTTGTACAAATCTGGCTAGTTGAGGGTGAAGTAGTGAATGTTTTTGGTCAATTTTTCGATATTCGTCGCCTAGAGGATTAAAGGTTAAAAGGATAATGGTTTCGTCAGATAGCGACGAGTCTGTCGGAAGTTTTTCGAGACATATAAACACATACACACATTTTTTTTGGTTATTTTCTACGAGCTGGGATATCCGACCTAGCCCGGGTATGCAGAGGTGGTGTAGTCAGAATATTTAGCAGGGTGGCGGTAGGAGAGGAAGATGGAGCGAGCAGAAAAAAAAATCACATCAAAAATTAAAAAAAAAAAAAAAACATCTGACGTTGCCTGGGTGTGTCGAGTAAAAAAACATCAATACAAAACTGAGTGGAGCGAGGTGTTAAAAAAAGTGGTAGCAGTCAGGAAGGCTCGAAACCATAACGCGAAGTAGTAAAAAAAAAAAAGAAAAAAACAACCGGACGTCCTAATCGATGTCTTCATCGCCCGTCTGTATATTAATAACGTTAAAATTTCAATCGAAAAGAGAGGATTAATTGCAAAAATAACGACTCAAAAACTTACCCCTCCTTGTACAAAACTGCCGAGTTGATGGTTGAGAATTTATGTTTTGGGCCAATTTTTGGTATTTCTCATCATAATTATCGTAGTTGAAAACAATATTGTTGTGGTGAGGTTCCGTCGCGTCTGTCGGAAGTTTTTGTCAGACATACAAACACCTTTTTCCTTGCATATAATAGAAAAGCGGAGATACCAGGCATTACCCGGGTGTTTAAAAGGTGTAGTAAGGACCCCCGACTGGAGAGGGGGTAAAAACAGCAATAGCGGGGGTGCCCGGGTGAGTGTAGGTGGTGTTGTAAGGTACCCTTGTGAGTGTAAAAATAAAGTGGTAATATCGGGGCGGAGGGAATACCTACAACAGTAGGCAGAGGTGTTAAAAAAACTAGGAAGAGGTAAGAAGACTCGAACCCGTAAGGAGAAGAAGAACAAAGATTTATAAATAAATGTGACGTCTTAGTCGATGTCTCCATGGTCCGATCGGATGCGGAGAGGATTACAATTAAGTGTAGTCAATTGTAGTTTCTTTTTTTTACATCGGCATCACTATTGATCAAGACCAAGATGCCACTCAAGGATAAATTTTAAAGAGTGCACAGTAGAAAGTGGGCGATAGAGTAATCGTTAGTAATGGAAATTCGGTAAATTTGTAATCTTATATGGAACGACTCATCAAAAAATTGTTTACGTTAGACTTGAAGACAACCACATTGTAGTCAGTTCGAAAGCAGGAAAACGGAATACAATTTTACAGGTGTGCAGTTCTTAGAAAGAAGCTTTCTTCATCTTCTTTCTTCTACGTTTAGGTTTAGGCACAAATAAAGAGTGGGGGACATTATCGATATTGTTTTCTGCTAGACGGGTTTTACTTGTGAAAGTTTGGCAAGGGGGGACTATAGATTGGAACTCAGTCGAGCACTTGCCATGAAAATACCGAAAAAGCAGAGACTAACTCGCAACATTTATTCTGTGAGAAAGAAGTTACAGACAAGAAAAAAGTACATCCACTACGAGGCTTCGAAGTCTATTTTGAACACTACCAAGGGCATAAGTCCTTTCTAGTAGATCCTGCCCAGATGTGGCAATAGTACTCCATCCTTGGACATACCTGGCTCTTATATAGATAGAGAATTGTATCAGCAATGAGATATCTACAGAATCGATAGAAGGAGTCCACCATTTTTACAGCGGCCTTGGCAACGGATTTAATGTATATGTTCCATTTAAGATCAGGAGTAAGGTCGAGCCCAGAAACTTGTCAAAACTTTGGCCTTCACAGGACGACATCGATTCATTTCAATTGATGTCAGATGGGAATCAAAGCGATGCTGATGTAAAGACAACAGCTTTGCTTTAGATGCATTCAAAGTGACAAGCCACCCCTTTCCTCATAGTACCACTTGTTCAATATCAGAGGATACAGAAGCGGAGAGAACTTGGTCGTTTATGTTCTTAGATGTATTACCATAGATAGTAGTGTCATCAACATAAATGTCTACGAATGATGTAAGGATGTGATTTGGACGATCATTAATGCAGATCAGAAAGACAGTTGGGCCCAGGATATATCCCTGATGGACTCACGCATTCATACTGTGAGCTTCCGATTTCTGCCCATCAACCATTACTCTTACGAACCTACCAGAGAGAAATGATTTAATAATTGAGAAGACATTTCCAGTATACGTAGCTGGAGATCTTGTGAAAAAAACCTTTATGCCATACTTTATCAAAGACATTTGATATGTCAAGAGCAATTTCCGCAGAAAGGTAGCCCCCATCGAGAGATTCGCTAATCCTATGAGATATAACCGTAAGCACATCTGCTGTAGATCTAGTCGAACGGAAACCTTACTCATTAAGCACAGGATACTTATTGGCCTGTACCGAGAGGGAGATGAGCGATCACCCGAATTCTTAAATACAGGGCACACTGATGAGATTTTCCAAGGTGATGCGTAGCAATTCTCCTTAAGACAACGTTTAAACAGTTTTGTAAGGTTGGCAGCTAGTTCTGATTGAAGTCTTTTGAATCCTATATTTGGAATACCGTCAGGGCCGGTTACTTTACTAGAGTCAAGGTTTTTGATGAATTTGAAAACATCACATACAGAAATTTGTATATCACATATCATGTTTTCTGATACATGAGGAAATATTAGGGGGTCAGCAGCCTTGGTTGCAAAGGGTAGAATTAGCTGCAAAGTTCTTGGCAAAGAGTTTAGATTTGTCTGATGCTGACGAGATTACCTCAAATCCATTGATGATAGTTGTGATAGAGCACACGTTTCTGTTCAGGATTCTGTTTGCTATTTGCCAAAACTGGTGGGCACCAAGCCGCTGCTCAGATATTTTGGGCTTGACGGACTGAGCATACAACTCTCTTGTATTCTTTATTACGTGTTTAAAGTGGTTGCAGGCAGTCCTAAAAGCGGTTTAGTCTGAGGACATCTATTACGTTTGGAGCTATGGCAAAGTGATTTCTGTTCGCAATTCTGAAGAAAACTACGGTTGGCTGTTAAGTTTTTGCTGAAATTTGTTCGAGAGTATGACACGGTCTATACCTACAATTAATCATTTTTTTAAACATGGAATGCAGGGGTATACCTGATATAAATTTACGGAGGCAAATCCAGTCAGCCATAGTATCGATATACTGTACGATGGAGAGTTACATCTGAGGACTTATTGCATTTCACTTTTATTTTACCTGATGCAATAGTGGTCGGAAGATTCAAGTGGAGACAGAACGGAAGCTGAGCACAGTTCAGTGCAAGTTGTTAGAAAAAGGTCAAGGATATTTGCATACTGGCTGTCAGTATCAGGCACGCGGGTGGGTTCGTGAACAATCTGAGTGAGGTCATAAGCAATGGAGAATCATGACAGAACCTCCCCTCATCATCGGTCCTGTTTGAGTGGGTTAACCATTCCACATGTTGAACATTTAAGTCTCCACAGACATGAATATTAGCTTAAGGGTAAGCAGATAGGTCGTGGTCAATTTTCTCAGATATGCTTTAAAAGATAGTTACTCCGCTGTTGTGGGGGCGATAGAGAGTAAATATAAACGCAGTAGTTTGAGCAAGTGCAACCCGGAAGAACATATAGGTTAAGTTAGGATCTTCTCCGAAGATGTCCCTTCCACATGGAAAGCTTTTATATAGGCACATATTCCATGCCCATGGCGATCTTGATTTCAGATTTGGAAGTTAAATAAGAGTTTCCTTTTAATTAGGAACTTATCTATGGAAATAATGTGTCCAATGCCAGTTTCGCTTAGAAATAATATGTCTGTGTTAGTCTCCTGTAATTGAGTTTAAACCTCTGGAAGGTTAAAAAATAGACCCTGGATATTCGAGACAGAGACATGGTGGTTTGCTCTACATTAGAAGTTGGAGATCCGGGTTTAATCGTATATTTTTTATTGAAACATTTCATGATGGAGTTTTGGGATTTGTGGACTAGATCGAGAGATTTGCTTGGGGCAGGACAGAGAGGGAAAGTAAGAGTATTCTAGAAATGAAGAAATATTTTTTGTAGCACATGAAAAGGTAAAGCCGTAACAATTACCCACTAATATGGCATCGAGAGGCCCCACAATATACTACTGCATGGTCTAAAATCCATTCATCAAATGGCAATACAGCAGCTCCAGTACTGTGGACCTGTTTAGAGAACCAGTTATTCAGTGGTAAATAGGCTTCATTACGTCGCCTGGAGAGGGGCTTTTGGTTTCTTGCTAACCAATTGCCAGAAATACTAGAATGCTAAGCGTAGAGGCTATATAATATTTTTCTATACAAATAAAAATATAATAGTATGCTCTTTTATACTGAGAATGATTTATAACCTCGTTTAAATTCATGATTTTTTTTCTTCTGAATACCTTTAACTTGGTATATACACCCAGAGACCCCCCCACACATATATATATATATATATATATATATATATATATATATATATATATATATATATATATATATATATATATATCTGTGTGCGTGGGGGGTTGTTTGTATTTGTGTGCGTGCGTTATTGCAAGTGGTATTATATATAATAAATAATATATCTATATACTTCTAATAGAAAATTACTATTACTGAGCATAAAACCGCATTGATCAATTCTCATTTGAAAATATCTATTGTAACTGCAATTTTTCGAAAGTCTTACAATTTCCTCTCGCAATTCCGTAATAGTGCCGGCATTATTTATTACAGAGCTCACCCATATTTATATTTGTTACTCGTGATTACGCTAAAAGGCAAGTACTCGTAAACTGCGTCTATGTAATTCAATAAACGTGTAGATACAAGATTGTCTTGTTTCAATCTCAACTCACATATATAGGACGGAATGACGGGCCTCCCTTAATCTCGATAGATGCTTTGTCCAGATATTTAATATTGTCGTATTTGATTGATACAAATGATTAATTAAATACGAAACACTTATGAATGTCCCCGCTGTAAAAGAATGACGCACTAATTACAATGTTAACAAAAGGTGTATAAAGGTGTTACACAAAGGTGTATAAAAGTTAATGTTAACCAAAGCTCCATAAAATTAATGTAAAGCAAAACTGTATAAAACAAATGTTAACCAAAGGTGTATAAAAGTTAAAGTTAACCAAAGGTGTATAAAAGTTAATGTTAACCAAAGGTGTATAAAAGTTTATGTTAACCAAAGGTGTATAAAAGTTAAAGTTAACCAAAGGTGTATAAAAGTAAATGTTAACCAAAGGTGTATAAAAGTTAATGTTAACCAAACGTGTATAAAAGTTTATGTTAAACAAAGGTGTATAAAAGTTAATGTTAACAAAAGGTGTATAAAAGTTAATGTTAACCAAACGTGTATAAAAGTTTATGTTAAACAAAGGTGTATAAAAGTTAATGTAAACCAAAGGTGTATAAAAGTTAAAATTTACCAAACGTGTATAAAAGTAAATGTTATACAAAGGTGTATAAAAGTTAAAGTTAACCAAAGGTGTATAAAAGTTAATGTTAACCAAAGGTGTATAAATGTTAATGTTAACCAAAGGTGTATAAAAGTAAATGTTAACCAAATGTGTATAAAAGTTAATGTTAACCAAGTATATATAAAAGTTAATGTTAACCAAAGATGTATAAAAGTTAATGTTAACCAAAGGTGTATAAAAGTTAAAATTAACCAAACGTGTATAAAAGTAAATGTTATACAAAGGTGCATAAAAGTTAAAGTAAACCAAAGTTGTATAAAAGTTAATGTTAACCAAACGTGTATAAAAGTTAATGTTAACCAAAGGTGTATAAAAGTTAAAGTAAACCAAAGGTGTATAAAAGTTAATGTTAAGCAAAGGTGTATAAAAGTAAAGGTTAACCAAAGGTGTATAAAAGTTAATGTTAACCAAACGTGTATAAAAGTTAAAGTTAACCAAACGTGTATAAAAGTTAATGTAAACCAAAGGTGTATAAAAGTTAATGTTAACCAAATGGTTTATAAAAGTTTATGTAAACCAAAGGTGTATAAAAGTTAATTTTAACCAAAGGTGTATAAAAGTTAAAGTAAACCAAAGGTGTATAAAAGTTAATGTTAACCAAAGGCGTATAAAAGTTAATGTTAACCAAAGGTGTATAAAAGTTAATGTTAACCAAAGGTGTATAAAAGTTAATTTTAACCAAAGGTGTATAAAAGTTAAAGTAAACCAAAGGTGTATAAAAGTTAATGTTAAGCAAAGGTGTATAAAAGTAAAGGTTAATCAAACGTTATAAAAGTTAATGTTAACCAAACGTGTATAAAAGTTAAAGTTAACCAAACGTGTATAAAAGTTAATGTAAACCAAAGGTGTATAAAAGTTAATGTTAACCAAATGGTTTATAAAAGTTTATGTAAACCAAAGGTGTATAAAAGTTAAAGTTAACCAAAGGTGTATAAAAGTTTATGTTAAACAAAGGTGTATAAAAGTTAATGTTAACCAAGGGTGTATAAAAGTTAAAATTAACCAAACGTGTATAAAAGTAAATGTTAACGGAGGGTGTATAAAAGTTAATGTAAACCAAAGGTGTATAAAAGTTAATGTTAACCAAAGGTGTCTAAAAGTTAAAGTTAACCAAAGGTGTATAAAAGTTAATGTAAACCAAAGGTGTATAAAAGTTAATGTTAACCAAAGGTGTATAAAAGTTAATGTTAACCAAACGTGTATAAAAGTTTATGTTAAACAAAGGTGTATAAAAGTTAATGTTAACCAAAGGTGTATAAAAGTTAATGTAAACCAAACGTGTATAAAAGTTTATGTTAAACAAAGGTGTATAAAAGTTAATGTAAACCAAAGGTGTATAAAAGTTAAAATTTACCAAACGTGTATAAAAGTAAATGTTATACAAAGGTGTATAAAAGTTAAAGTTAACCAAAGGTGTATAAAAGTTAATGTTAACCAAAGGTGTATAAATGTTAATGTTAACCAAAGGTGTATAAAAGTAAATGTAAACCAAATGTGTATAAACGTAAATGTAAACCAAGTATATATACAAGTTAATGTTAACCAAAGGTGTATAAAAGTTAATGTTAATCAAAGGTGTATAAACGTTAATATTAACCAAAGGTGTATAAAAGTTAAGGTAAACTAAAGTTGTATAAATGTTAATGTAAACCAAATGTGTATAAAAGTTAATATTAACCAAACGTGTATAAAAGTTAATGTAATCAAAAAGTGTATAAAGGTTCCTGTTAACCAAAGGTGTGTAAAAGTAAATGTTTACCAAAGGTGTATAAAAGTTAATGTTAACCAAAGGTGTATAAAAGTTAATTCTAACCAAAGGTGTATAAAAGTTAAAGTAAACCAAAGGTGTATAAAAGTTAATGTTAACCAAAGGTGTATAAAAGTTAAGGTTAATCACACGTTATAAAAGTTAATGTTAACCAAACGTGTATAAAAGTTAAAGTTAACCAAATATGTATAAAAGTTAATTTAAACCAATGGTGTATTAAAGTTAATGTTAACCAAATGGTTTACAAAAGTTAATGTGAACCAAATGTGTATAAAAGTTAATGTTAACCAAATGTGTATAAAAGTTTATGTTAACCAAAGGTGTATAAAAGTTAATGTTAACCCAAGGTGTATAAAAGTTAAAATTAACCTAACGTGTATAAAAGTAAAGTTAACGAAAGGTGTATAAAAGTTAATGTCAACCAAAGGTGTATAAAAGTTAATGTTAACCAAAGGTGTATAAAAGTTAAAGTTAACCAACGGTGTATAAAAGTTTATATAAAACAAAGGTGTATAAAAGTTAATGTTAACCAAAGGTGTATAAAAGTTAAAATAAACCAATCGTGTATAAAAGTTAATGTTAACCAAAGGTGTATAAAAGTTTATGTTAACCAAAGGTGTATAAAAGTAAATGTTAACCAAATGTGTATAAAAGTTAATGTTTACCAAGTATATATAAAAGGTAATGTTAACCAAGTATATATAAAAGGTAATGTTAACCAAAGCTGTATAAAAGTTAATGTTAATCAAAGGCGTATAAATGTTAATGTTAACCAAAGGTGTATAAAAGTAAATGTTAACCAAATGTGTATAAAAGTTAATGTTTACCAAGTATATATAAAAGGTAATGTTAACCAAGTATATATAAAAGGTAATGTTAACCAAAGCTGTATAAAAGTTAATGTTAATCAAAGGTGTATAAATGTTAATGTTAACCAAAGGTGTATAAAAGTTAAGGTAAACTAAAGTTGTATAAATGTTAATGTTAATCAAATGCGTATAAAAGTTAATGTTAACCAAAGGTGTATAAAAGTTGATGTTATCAAAAAGTGTATAAAGGTTCCTGTTAACCAAAGGTGTGTAAAAGTAAATGTTAACCAAAGGCGTATAAAAGTTAATGTTAACCAAAGGTGTCTTAAAGTTAATGTTAACCAAAGGTGTATAAAAGTTAATTTTAACCAAAGGTGTATAAAAGTTAAAGTTAACCAAAGGTGTATAAAAGTTAATGTTAACCAAAGGTGTATAAAAGTTAATGTTAACCAAACGTGTATAAAAGTTTATGTTAAACAAAGGTGTATAAAAGTTAATGTTAACCAAAGGTGTATAAAAGTTAATGTAAACCAAACGTGTATAAAAGTTTATGTTAAACAAAGGTGTATAAAAGTTAATGTAAACCAAAGGTGTATAAAAGTTAAAATTTACCAAACGTGTATAAAAGTAAATGTTATACAAAGGTGTATAAAAGTTAAAGTTAACCAAAGGTGTATAAAAGTTAATGTTAACCAAAGGTGTATAAATGTTAATGTTAACCAAAGGTGTATAAAAGTAAATGTAAACCAAATGTGTATAAACGTTAATGTAAACCAAGTATATATACAAGTTAATGTTAACCAAAGGTGTATAAAAGTTAATGTTAATCAAAGGTGTATAAACGTTAATATTAACCAAAGGTGTATAAAAGTTAAGGTAAACTAAAGTTGTATAAATGTTAATGTAAACCAAATGTGTATAAAAGTTAATATTAACCAAACGTGTATAAAAGTTAATGTAATCAAAAAGTGTATAAAGGTTCCTGTTAACCAAAGGTGTGTAAAAGTAAATGTTTACCAAAGGTGTATAAAAGTTAATGTTAACCAAAGGTGTATAAAAGTTAATTCTAACCAAAGGTGTATAAAAGTTAAAGTAAACCAAAGGTGTATAAAAGTTAATGTTAACCAAAGGTGTATAAAAGTTAAGGTTAATCAAACGTTATAAAAGTTAATGTTAACCAAACGTGTATAAAAGTTAAAGTTAACCAAATATGTATAAAAGTTAATTTAAACCAATGGTGTATTAAAGTTAATGTTAACCAAATGGTTTACAAAAGTTAATGTGAACCAAATGTGTATAAAAGTTAATGTTAACCAAATGTGTATAAAAGTTTATGTTAACCAAAGGTGTATAAAAGTTAATGTTAACCCAAGGTGTATAAAAGTTAAAATTAACCTAACGTGTATAAAAGTAAATGTTAACGAAAGGTGTATAAAAGTTAATGTCAACCAAAGGTGTATAAAAGTTAATGTTAACCAAAGGTGTATAAAAGTTAAAGTTAACCAACGGTGTATAAAAGTTTATATAAAACAAAGGTGTATAAAAGTTAATGTTAACCAAAGGTGTATAAAAGTTAAAATTAACCAATCGTGTATAAAAGTTAATGTTAACCAAAGGTGTATAAAAGTTTATGTTAACCAAAGGTGTATAAAAGTAAATGTTAACCAAATGTGTATAAAAGTTAATGTTTACCAAGTATATATAAAAGGTAATGTTAACCAAGTATATATAAAAGGTAATGTTAACCAAAGCTGTATAAAAGTTAATGTTGATCAAAGGTGTATAAATGTTAATGTTAACCAAAGGTGTATAAAAGTAAATGTTAACCAAATGTGTATAAAAGTTAATGTTTACCAAGTATATATAAAAGGTAATGTTAACCAAGTATATATAAAAGGTAATGTTAACCAAAGCTGTATAAAAGTTAATGTTAATCAAAGGTGTATAAATGTTAATGTTTACCAAAGGTGTATAAAAGTTAAGGTAAACTAAAGTTGTATAAATGTTAATGTTAATCAAATGCGTATAAAAGTTAATGTTAACCAAAGGTGTATAAAAGTTGATGTTATCAAAAAGTGTATAAAGGTTCCTGTTAACCAAAGGTGTGTAAAAGTAAATGTTAACCAAAGGCGTATAAAAGTTAATGTTAACCAAAGGTGTCTTAAAGTTAATGCTAACCAAAGGTGTATAAAAGTTAATTTTAACCAAAGGTGTATAAAAGTTAAAGTTAACCAAATATGTATAAAAGTTAATTTAAACCAATGGTGTATTAAAGTTAATGTTAACCAAATGGTTTACAAAAGTTAATGTGAACCAAAGGTGTATAAAAGTTAAAGTTAACCAAACGTGTATAAAAGTTAATGTTAACCAAAGGTGTATAAATGTTAATGTTAACCAAATGTGAATAAAAGTTAATGTTAACCAAATGTGTATAAAAGTTAAAATTCACCAAATGTGTATAAAAGTTTACGTTTAACAAGGGTTTATAAAAGTAAATGTTAACCAAAGGTGTATGAAAGTTAATGTTAAACAAATGTGTATAAAAGTTAATGTTAACTAAAGGTTTATAAAGTTAATGTTAATCAAAGGTGTATAAAAGTTAATGTTAACCAAATATGTATAACAGTTAATATTAACCAAAGTTGTAAAAATGTTTATGTTAACCAAAGGTGTATAAAAGTTAAGGTTAACCAAAGTTGTATAAATGTTAATGTTAACAATATGTGTATAAAAGTTAATGTAAACCAAAGGTGTATAAAAGTTAAAATTCACCGAATGTGTATAAAAGTTAATGTTAACCAAAGGTGTATAAAAGTTAATGTTAACCAAGGGTTTATAAAAGTTAATGTTAACCAAAGGCGTATAAAAGTTAATGTTAACCAAATGTGTATAAAAGTTAATGTTAACCAAACGTGTATAAAAGTTAATGTTATCAAAAAGTGTATAAAGGTTCCTGTTAACCAAACGTGTATAAAAGTAAATGTTAACGAAAGGTGTATAAAAGTTAATGTTAACCAAAAGTGTATAAAAGTTAATGTTAACCAAAGGTGTATAAAATTAAATGTTAACGAAAGGTGTATAAAAGTTAATGTTAAACAAAGGTGTATGAAAGTTAATGTTTACTAAAGGTGTATAAATTTAATGTTAACCAAAGGTGTACAAAAGTTTACGTTAACCAAAGCTGTATAAAAAGTTGCAAAGGTGTAAGTGACCGCGTCTCCGTATAGAAAGGCATGGATAAAAATTTTAAATGCATCATAAAAATAAGTTTTTAATTGTTTCCAAACTTCTGGGAAATATGTTTCTCTAGAATTTAACCCCGAACAATTATGGTTAATTTATTTGAATTTGTTTTATATTGGCTATATTAATTTTGTTTAAATTTGTTGACATTTCCTCTAATTACACTGTCTAGCTCTTGTTAAAGCCATTTGCATTTTTAAAAAGTCTTTTTTTTTCTATTTTATTTTTAAAATCATTGCATTTATTTATTCATTTTCATATCGCGTATCCAATAGTCACTAACCGCCTTTCACTATCGCTCGTTATCCCGGGCGGCCATGGCACGTTTCACCTTTTTACAAATCCCTATTCCAATTTTTAATTAGCTCTGTCGTTTCTACAAGTATTTCCCAGCAGGAAATTGAGCTAAAATATCGACTATTTCGAAAGAATTACAATCATGCTGTACTCCTCAGCCCATCCCTAACTCTACAGGTTTCAAAATGTGTGTGTGTGTTTTTTTTTTCACATTCAGTTGAATCGTCGACTTGCCAACGAGGATCATTATATTCTAAAAAAAAAACACTCGTCTATTTACTGTGGAGAGTGTGTGTGTTTGAGTAAAATCAATAGTTGCTTTATTATTGTTCCAATCAAGCTTAGAGATTATTTATTTGAGTATATAATTACTTCAGGAACAATGAATTGTTTAAATGCACCCTTGTCCCCCTCTGTAATTATATATATATATATATATATATATATATATATATATATATATATATATATATATATATATGTGTGTGTGTGTGTGTGTGTGTGTGTGTGTGTGCATATATATATGTATATATATATATATATATATATATATATGAAGTTATGAAAATATATATGAAAATTAAGCTACACAGATAATTCTGCATTTCATTCTCGTGACAATTTGTACCGCTTATACCTGACGAGAATAAAACACGGTATAGCCTGTGTAGCTTCATTACAATATATATTTTCATAACTTACTACCAAGCTCTAGCTATGTATTTAGCACAGCTGAAGTAAATACTGAAATTCTCATCAGTTTGTTTACACTGAGGTAACCATTACTCCTACATTTATCTATACTTCTATAAAATCGTTTTTCTTGTGTATTTATAGTCATGTAAAAATCTATTTTCTGTGTATTTTACAAGAAAATAAAACGCTGTTATATATGCCTCGTAGAATTGCATTCATTAGCAAAAGATCTAGCTAATTTGTACATTCTTTTACATATCCTTCTTAATTAATTCCATTTTTTCTTTTTTTTAATGGGATGAGCATCTTTTATTTAATATTACGTGTAAGTATATTCATTCAGAAATTTTACATGATTTCTAATATTTTAATATTTAATATTTGCGTAAAACGGTTATAGTAAACACAAATTTCTGTATGTACGTATGAGTTTATATATATATATATATATATATATATATATATATATATATATATATATATATATATATATATATATATAATTTATAAAATATATATGGCGGTTAAGCTACACAGAATATTCCACGTTTCATCCACTCTAGGACTTTTCAGGCTTATGCGCGAATTATGTGGTTGTTTAGCTTTTTTATATGCTCATCTTCTATTGAGATTTTAGTTAGCCAATCAGCTTTCTAGTATCCACTGTGCCCTTCCTATCAGCCAATAAGCATGCATTTATCGTACAAAGGTCTATTTGGTCTCTGGTTGACCTGTTCCTTTGTGTGTGCTCTATTTAGTGTCTTGATCTGTTTTAAAACTATGTTAGTGTTTTTTTAATGTTTGTTTATATATATATATATATATATATATATGTACATACAAATATTCACATATATGCATATATATACATACATATATGGGTGACCGTTTATGTATATTCATGTTTATTTAACTTATTTATTTGTTTATTTTCTATTGTTTTTGTTAGTTTTAAAACAATTTTGTATCACTATCCTAGAGTACATTCTATCTTGTGAACACAGTGATTTGTTATTTCTCTTCTACAGTTTAATAGATGTTGGGGTTCTTTAAAGTACACGATAGCAAATTTTTCATGAAGGCATAATCTACATGGGGCGTCTAGGTCCCTACACGTGATAGCTTGTCTTATTATTTTAAATTCGACTACCGACTAAAAAAACACTAACTTAGTTTTAAAACAGATCAAGAAACTAAATAGAGCACACATAAAGGAACAGGTCAACCAGAGGCCAAATATGCCTTTGTCCTATAAATGCATGCTTATTGGCTGATAGGAAGGGCACAGTGGATACTAGAAAGCTGATTGGCTAACTAAAATTTCAATAGAAGAGGAGCATATAAAAACGATAAACAACCACAGAATTCGCGCATAAGCCTGAAGAGTCACAGAGTGGATGAAACGCGGAATATTCAGTGTAGCTTAATCGCCATATATATTTTATAAATTACTAACTAGCTCTACCGAGCATTTTGAAGTAAATACTTAAAGTTTACGCATAAATCTATACTTTCGTATATTAATTTTATGTGAGTAAATTAAGTAGTTATATATATATATATATATGTATATATATATATATATATATATATATATATATATATGTTTAAAAGATTTTACATAGCAAAATTAGCTGTTGGTTTTACGTCTACAGGCATGAAACTTAATATATAGAGTATTCGATCCCATGTAATTCTCTATGTTAGTGCTTTAACCAGGCGAAATCGGTGCAAAAGTGTAAACAGTTTTTAAAAATTAACATTTTAGTTTAGATTCTCAGTGATTGCGATCGAGGCATTAAAAAAAAACTTTAAATTCATTACTATATATTTGGTCCAATATAATATAATAAAAAAATACGAAATCTGAATTAATCAAAATATCATATATAAGAGTATTTTACGACCGGATCATACCGGGCGGCCTGCTAGGCCATTTATATGTCTGACTCTCAGTATTTATTGATAGTCAAACGTAATAAAATAAAAGATTAATTAAAGGAAATATAATACGGACATCAAGATGAACGACACACGGTGTTTTTACGCCCTCTGTGCCCATATACTGCAAATGTGTAAGTGTCTTATTTTCAGTCCAGACTCACATGCGAAATTCATTTTTTGCGTGCACTACCATGACGTTCGCCTTGTTACGTATTGTCTAGAACTTCGTACTTAAAAACGAAAAGTGCAGGAAACTATTTTTGTTTACTGTATATTCCTTAAAGTTTAAAAAATCATCTTTCGAAACCAATATATCATAAGATACGGGGTTTTGCAATTTCTAGCCTAGACTAAAACAACATGGTTTCTTGAGTTAACAGTCGTCTTATCCAACCAATAAAGTATATATTTATTAAACTCTGGTCCAATTTTGTTCCTCGGCTTATATGCGCCGAAATAAACGATATTTTTTAAATTTTATTTTTCCTGTATTCAATTAGGATTTCAAACTAACTTGTTTTTTTTTTTAATTATGGACCAGAGAATTCTAAGCAATATGATGACTACACCTGGTCGGTCTTGTCCCTTAACAACCAGATATTGTTAGAATTTTTCATAGCTTAATGTATTCTTGCGAGATGCGCGGAGTGATTTTCAGACTACTGATTTCTCAGTGTAGTCTATGAGCTCTTTTTTTTCTGAATTATGCGGAAATAATTTTTCCACGCATGAACATTTTCTTCGAGACCGTCCAGAACTATTGTTTGTCACTGTTTTATAAAAGAAATGAAACGTAAGCGAGAATTTGTATTATTTGTAATTTGGACGACATTTTGAATGGAACCATTTATTTACTTAAGAGAGATAGCTTGTTCTCTTTCCGCCAGCCATGATCAAATAGAGGTCGTAAGTAATTCACAATTGTAGTGTTGACAACTGAATCTTCAACAATCAGGAGAATATTACCCTTACAATTTATTGTTTTCGATGCCAACTAATGATGACTCAGGTTTAGAGGAGAAATGTTAAGCCTCTTAGTACAATTACCCCGAACCGGCGTCATGGGCTTAACCTTTCAGTCGTGAGAACGTCTCGCAATCCACAAATGCAATCTGGGAAGATGGGACCTCCCTTATGAGTGACGTAACTAGACGCGATGCGCTCAGAAAGCGTGCCCGGCGCACCCCTCACCTCATTTTATGAACGGATCCCAGCGTCAAAGCCGAGTCTTCGCGAAAATCAAGCACATTCGAAGAGTCGCCACACCTACTTTCTTCCCACATCATTCCATCGCTACACCGAAAGAGAAATTAATCTATTCAGAACTCAGCAAAATCTTTCAAGATCATCATTGAACTATAACACTAATATATATATATATATATATATATATATATATATATATATATATATATATATATATATATATTATCGTTAATTTAATCCGTAGAATAGATAATCGAATTTGTCATTCTTTTGTGTGCATGAGATTGATTCCCTTCCAGCAAGACAGATCGACGAAGCAGCGGCATATAAACGCGATCCTGAAATAAACACCAACCAAATCGATTGACGGATACTGACACACTGATATACCTTGCGAAGGACGAAGCACGGGCCACATTTGGTCCGTGACCGAAGATTGGCGCTGTATGACAAACTGATCCCCTAGGAAGGGATCTTTTCACGGCTTCACAGTTACCATTGTACCAAGGTGACACGCTTATAGACTGATTAATGAAAAACTAAGATGGATGTACAAAATGCATGAGGATTTTTCTTTTTCAATTTGGCCCCTTAACAATATTTTAACCGGCTAAAAGGCACTAAAAGACGACACATAAAAAATCCAATTATTTGAGACTACTAGAACCGTTCTGCAACTTTTAGTTTCGGGAGTGATAGATTTTAAAAATATGAGACGGATAGACGGACATAGTGAGTTTTGTAATTTAGATATTCACGAACAAGCATTTCAGAAGCGTATTTCGAATAAGGATCCGGATTTAATAATGTACATTATTTATCTTATATGCATTTGTAAGATGAGACTCGTTGTATAATTCGAGTAAGAAGTGTATTTTATAAAACATGAGAGATGTATTTATCTATTCAAATATATTTATCTATTCATGCATATATATATATATATATATTCATGCATATACTTTATATATATATATTCATATATATATATATATATATTTATATATATATATATATATATATATATATATATATATATATATATATATTACCCTTCTTCACCATTACTTTGTTCTATCTTGACAAGTGTTATGTACATGTTCTTTATTACTTTGTTTAATACTTACAAAAAGTTGGCCCAGGTAAAGCTATATTTTTCTTACATTTACTTTACGCACTGTTTAAGAGACTATAAAGCTGTTGCTTTGTAATACCCTTTTTAATTTTTCGTGTTATCTGTTTTGTCGTATACGTGCAAGTTGCTGACTATATCATTTAGTCGGTACTTGAGTGCTGTCGCTGTTCTTGTGTGACACTGGTCTTTAGTTTTTGTGTAAGTCAACCAGGTTCGCTGGTCTGTTCTATGAGCGATTGTAATTTGCTTTTTGATTATCTTGAATTGAAATTCTAGGCTTCGAGTATCTTGCTCCTCTGCTTTTGAGGATACGTTTTTATAATTTAAACACTTCTTAACTAAGACATAGTTAATCGTTTTTATAATAGTGCAACATCTAAACAACATTTCTGTATTAAAAATAATGTCTTTTTAGTGTTGCTTATTTAAAGCTTTGCATATTTGTGCTCTTTTCAAAACATCATTCGTGGCAGATTGCAGACTCTTTGGATTGTTATTTAACTCCCTTGTTTTATTCCTGATGTTTATTCTTGCGGTGTGGGTTTTGTTAGCATAGAATCTTCCTTTAAAATATCCCCATGAGGAAAATGCAGGGATAGCATAGCCTGGCGAACGTGCTGGCCATTTGCAATACGCCAAAGCGAGAGATAACGTTGTCGCCAAAACATTGTGTGAGAAATTCCACGGTGTCTCTCGCTGCATGTGCCGTTGCCTTATTTATTTGGAACCATTATGTGAGCCTAATTTAAATTTATAGGCATAGGATGGCTGTAATCATAGACCGGTATATCTCTGTAGCAATCTTGCACGACATAGTATGTCGTTTAATAAACGTGATTTAATTGAATATTATTAGAAAGTCTCTTTCTAATATTAATATCATTCTTTAATATACTAACACGTGTACACATAGGTTCTTAGGAACCGCGTTTATAAAGGGTTCCGACAAAAATCTTGTTATAAAATCCAACTTTAATATTCCAAAAGTTGGGATTAAAAGTGAACCACTATATGTAAAGTAAATTAAAACAGTTAAATTCAATTTCAAATTAGAAGTCACCGTATCCGTTTCGATTATGACTTTTATTTAATGTCATGCTAATATTTAATATGGCGGAGGTAACGAAGAACAGAGATATATAGGTTTCGATCCGTGGAAAAACACTGTATATGTATGTTACTATAAAGGGATATGTTATTATACAGTATTATGAAATGATATAATATTCAAGACCATTCAATGATGAAGATAAACACATCTACAAACTATATATGTAGTAATTGATGTTGAATTAACTTTTGTTTTACTATTTCTTGTCTATTTAATGGTCTGACGCATTACATTTATATCTAGTATATTACTTCATATAACTTCAAACAATTATAAATAATAATAGCCATTATATAAAGCACGGTAATTTACCTTATCTCTAAAGATTAGAATAATCTTTAAATGTAATTTTTACCTGTGGGGATGCAACTCAAATAGATATGAAAAATTGTAAAAGAATTATGTGATTAAACTCTAAAAATATAATAAAACAGTTGTTCGTGGAATTTATCATTAATTCGATCACAGTAGAAAAAAACGGAAAAACGTTTACTCATTTCGAACAAAGTTCGAACACTCCCAACACCTGCAGCTAAAATATGATACAATTTATTCAGCGTTGAGGGATGGAAATATTAAAGATAGAAGCCAAAGATAATTTTAATAATTTCCAGTTCAGAAAGTATTTGCTTTTCCACTTCGTTGGCGAAATGGACGAAACACGACAAAATAAGCTTAAAAACAATGTTTTAACATAATATGTCTGTAATTATTTACACCTATTTCAATGCACTACGTATCTGTCTTAAAGACGGGTCTTTATGCTGTGGTAAACTCACATTAAAACGAATCGCATTAATAGCTTTGTTTAATAATAACTATAAGATCCGTCCTCACACTGATACTGTGTTTTAATATGGATTCTATGCAAAAATTTTAAATGGCGTTTTTTTCTTCTTTTTTTAAAATATAATTGTGAGATGTTTACATCATGCCCACCATAATAAATAGGTTACATTTTGCATTTTGTTGAACATGTGGTTGTGGAATTCGAATGTGTTTTCGCAGTATTGTGAATTCTTTTGTTTACTTTAAAATTAAAGCAAAAATTATATTGCAAAATGTTTGAAAAACACATATTTTGCATCGTTACAAGGTGTAGAATGCAATAACGTTCGAACGAAGTGACACAAGTCTTGAAATTTTGACTAAGTTCCTCAAGTTCGCTGGTATGTTTCCGAATTTTTCATGAACGATTGTAATTTGCTTTTTGATTATCTTGAATCGAAATGCTTGACTTGGAGTATCTTGTTCCGTTGCTGGGTCTTGTAGTTTGAATTGCGCATATTTAGGCAGTATTTTTTCATTTAAATAGACATTGTTAAAAACAACAGAAGACCACAGAAAGCTTTTACTCTTTACTCTACCAGACCGAGTTACCGATATATATCGTTAATTTCCAAAAATATTGTATACCGAACTACCGCTAAATTAGTATCTTTCTAACCACGTGTTTTTGTGCTACCCAATCGTGGCACCTCATCTGATCACATACATCATGCGCTGTTTGCATAGAGCAACACCAGTGATACAACAGACAGAAACTTATTGCATCTTACAGCCCCCCCGCCAAAAAAAGCTGAAGACAAGGTTCTGACACATTGCATAAAGTAACTATGTATCAATGGGGACTCCACCTGTTTAGCGGACTGGTATACGAAGGCTAAATACAAGCGGTAGATTAAAGGCAAAAAAAATACGAACGCGTAAATTTTTTTTTCACAATTTTTCCCTGGGGCAAATTATGTTCAGTAGCTCAGCTCTGGTAGGATTAAACTGTGTGTTGAATTTTGTTAGAGAATAGCGAGCAGAAGCAGTAAATTATCTGTTTATCCGTCTATCTATCAATCTATCTATCTAATTATATGTGTATCTATATATGCATCTGCTTTTCTCTATGTCTACCTATCGATAGATCTATATATCTATCTATATATTTAGCTGTCAGTCTATAACTAGTTATCTATCTTGTGTTGAGTGGACAAAGCATGTTTAAGTCATGTCTTGACAGGTTGTCAAATTTTGTAAAACTTTGTGACCTGGTCAGTTTGCACCGGAAAGTATCCGAACAGGGGACCGAATGTGACGTGTCGCATATAAGGTGCCCCGGTTTTCACAAGCATCGCTGTGTTGGATTTGAGATACCAAGAGAGACAGACGGCTGAAATGGGTCTCACCATAAAGGGGGAGAAACTTCTGGATATAGACGTAGAAGAACGCCCCCAAGCCAAGATCGTCGATCACATCTCGTCTTTGACGAACAACATGAGAGTGAAAATATACATAAAATCTTATATCGCCTCGAGTCTTATTTTGAGTGTTCCTTCTACCAGATTCCAACTCCCCCATGTACGATTAACGCACCTTACAGAAGAAACAATAGCAGAGCGGGTATATCATTACATATATGTTGTCATGTGTTCTAACCACGCACAACCACCTAGCTGAGCCACCGGCCGTAAAATAGACATTCAGGATCTAAGAATAACTGTCCGTTACACAACGTACATAAAGACATGCATATGTTTCGTTATATTAATAAACACAAAAAAGACATTTAGAAGTGCTACATATCCGCATTCACACATCACAAACGCAAACACGATTCAACTGTATACACACGTGCGTTAATTTAGTAAGATATATACACGGTCATATATTTACTCCATATATAACAGTTTGCCCATGGTACATAGTATATAAGAGTGTCTTAACTAGGTAGTGTTAACGCTTAACACACCTACATGAACAGATGTTTGTTATTTCGACTATTGCTATCTAAACGAACGTGCAAGTGGAAACATGCAGGGTGACATTCTTAAAAAGCTTCAAACTGGAAGATCTAGTAAGCCTTTATGTTTGTTGGCTCAGTGATATATCACTGAAGCGATTACGTGTAGGATACTATAAAACTAATCCTAAATCAAATCTTCAGACGCAATATGATATCGTCACCGAAAGTAAAATCCTAAAATTTAGGAGTTTATTTTCGGAGAAGAAGTGTTACTAACGTGCACTACCTAAGTCCCATTCAGTGAAAACGCAAGTAAAATTTATACAGATGCTGACGATGTCCAGGTTGGCCAATCTGTCAGACATATTTTCGTAGGATATTATATGAAAAACAGAAAAGAAACTAAATTTGTTCCTATCAAGTAAAATAAACGATACATTCATTGCAATAAATCACACGCTATATAAAAACGCTTCAGCAAAATCTAGAAACGACTCCATCCATATATAAAAGCAAGATGTACACATTAGTAAATAAGACCATTACTATGCGTACTAATAGTCACTAGTAATCCTACACAATATAAAATCTCATATAAAGCTCATTAAGAACAATTCAAACTTCCTTAAGCACTACACGCATAATACAAAATGCCTCGCAATGACTGAACAAATATATATATATATATATATACATATACATATATATATATATATATATACATATATATATATATATGTGTATATATATACATACCTATATATATATATATATATATATAAACAAACAAATTTGTAGTATTCCAAATTATATTGGGTTAAAATAATTCAGTAATTGTTCATATACTAATAAATTTAAGCTAAATAGGAGATATAACTTAAAAAGTAAGATACAAAATTATCATGTTTCATAATTGATCATTCACTCACTAAGAAAAACTCTAACCTCCTTAAGGACTACAAACATACACACATAATACAAAATGCCTCGCAAAGACTGAACTAATATATATATATGCATATATATATGCATATATATATATGTATATATATATATATATATATATATATATATATATAAGCAAACAAATTTGTAGTATTCCAAATTATACTGGGTTAATATAATTCAGTAATTGTTCATATACCAATAAATTTAAGCTAAATAGGAGATATGACTTAAAAAGTAAGATACAAAATTATCATGTTTCATAATTGAGAATACCTATACTGTTTTAACAAAAACCAAGGCTTCAGGAAATGGGTTGATAGCAGCAAAAAGTGTATTTCATTGTTAGTTACAATTGTTTCAAGACCATTTGGAAAAATTCAAACAATATGTCGTGTGAAAAATGTCACAATAACAGCCTTTCTTCAGAATTATTAAATAGAAAACACTTTAACTATGAAACATTAAGGAAAAAAACATTTCCTTTATGAAGAAAAGAAAACAAGCGTGGACACTTTACCTCTGTCGCATCTTATATATATATATATATATATATATATATATATATATATATATATATATATATATATATATACGAGGGTAAATCAAAAAGTTCTGAGACAAATTGAAGAAAAACTTTATTTATGGAAGTTGAAAACTTTATTTTTCTACATCCCATCCACCTTACTCAATACACTTCTGTAAGCGATGTTTCCATCGATAAATTCCTTCTTCATAAAATTCTGGAACTTGTCTAGTGAATCAGGTCACAACCTCTTTCTTTGCTTCATTTATTGATTGAAATCTTATTCCTTTCAAATGTTCCTTCAGTTTTGGAAATAGGAAGAAATCACTAGGCGCTAAATCAGGACTATAGGGAGCATTTCCCAGCGAAACTCGCGTAAAATTGTTCTTACAGTCTGGGCCGTGTGTGCTGGAGCGTTGTCATGATGGAACAGAATTTGACGATGGGGCTTTCCTCGTCCTTTCTTAGACAATGAAGTCTTCAGCTTTCTCAAAACTCCTTCGTAATAGCTTGCGGTCATAGTTTTCTGTCCTTCAAGAAAATCTAATAAAACGATTCCATCTTTATCCCAAAAAACAGTTGCCATTATTTTTTGAGCTGACCTTTCTGCTTTGAACTTGATAGGGCCTGCTGATCCTCTTGGTAACTATTGTTTAGACTGAACTTTGCTTTCAGAATCGTACAGGTAAATCCATGTTTCATCACCGGTTATGACCGTTCAAAATATTTTGCCTCATTTGCTTCAATTCTAGTCAGAAGGGCCAATGAAAGATCTGATCTCGGATTCAACTGATTCTGCTGCAACGTTTTAGTCACCCAACGAGCAGAAAGCTTACTCAGACAAAGATCTTCTTTCAGAATTAAAAAGGTTGACCAAAATGAAATGTCAAGCTCCTTAGCAATCTCATTCACTGTTATTCTCCGATCTTCTCCAACAAGATTCCTGACAAGCTCGATGTTTTGAGAATTTTTTGATGTTGAAGACCTACCTTCTCTTTGGTCATCTTGAAGATCATTCCTACCATCCTTGAATCGTCTGATCCAACGATAAACAACAGCTCTAGAAGGTGACGAGTCTCCATAAACATTTTGTAGAGCTTTAATGATTTCCGTCGGTTTCCATTCCAGTTTTGTTAGAAATTTAATGTTTGCACGAACTTCAAATTGGCTCATTTTGGACTGTCAAAAAGTTAATATTATAAAATATTATCTGAAAAAAAAGAATAAAAGATTTAGAGTGCTGTAACTTGTCAAATTTGTTGTTAAGTAATCAGTAGTGCAATTAAACTTTGTTTTGTTGCTCTATTTTCATTTAGATTGAATTTATATCACTTGTCTTAAAACTTTTTGATTTACCCTCGTATATATATATATATACATATATATATGTATATATATATATATATATATATATATATATATATATTTATAGTGTCTTGTTAATACAGCAGCATTTCTGGTGGTAATAATCATTGTTTTAACTTGGCTAATCGCCCAAATCTCTTGAGTTGTTTGCCCTTATATCTTTCTCGATTTCATCAGACGGAAACTTCTTCCAAGCGTGTATAAACTCTGCTACTTCAACTTGAAACTTCTTTTCGCCTATCGGTAAACTGTCTATCGTAAAGTATACAGACGTTCACAACACAAAATACTCTAGAATTCCTGCTCTTTGTTTATAAACATTCACAATTTCACAACAGTGCCTCCATTTAAGAGACACAGACAAATAAATCGAATTCAAAGCTTGGAAACATAGACACAGAACCCTATATATATATATATATATATATATATATATATATATATATATATATACTCGGGTTTTTTATATTCAAAAGTAATGGACTAATGAATTCAACGAGGTTGTTAGATAGTGCTCAATAAAAAGAGCTGATAATACTTGTTTATTGTTATATAAACATGCTCACATCCCGCTGCTACAAATAGCCACTTGTTTCAATCAAACAACAGATATCATCAGGCAACGACTTGACTATTCAAAAGTTCAATGAATAATGGATTTTTATTTTAGGTAGGAACTCTTTAGAAGTTGGAGTTAAAAAACATAAAACACAGGACTTTAATTAAATAAAAAAGTAAAAAGGGAGAGGCAATTTAAATAAAGTTAAAAGATTACAATGGGGAGAGAGTGATTGAGAAGAGGAAAAAAAGGAATAGAGACAGAAATAGAGAAAGAAAATAGAGAGAAAACAAAATAGAGAGAAAAAGAAGAGAGAATATATATATATATATATATATATATACACATACATATATATATATATATATATATATATATGATATGGAGAAGAAAAGAAAAAAGATATAAATGGTTATAATAAAGAGAATAAGAACTAGAAGGAAAAGGAAAGAATAATGAGATCTAGTTAAATAGAGGAAGAGAGAAAGTAAGAATTTGACAGTATATAGAAAAAGAAAAAGAAAAAGATCTGTGTGTCAACCAATTTATGAACAATTATACAATTCAGTAATGAAACATATTATTACAAATACAAACAGAAGATACAGTCCAAGCGTCAGAAATGAACGTGTCAAAAAAGGCAGTGAATGTATTCAGCTAGCATATTTATCCACTTACATACGTCCACGCGTAAAATCAACGCAATTCAAACATACGTCTACCATTAATTAGGCCCTTTATGCTAAATGATATAAGTTTAAAGTTTTCGCGTTTTTATTAGATAAATATATGAATAAAAGAAGAAAATAATGATAAAACGATATTAAAATTATTATTAATAACAATAAACATAATAGTAATGATAATAATAATAATAATAATAATAATAATAATAATAATAATAATAATAATAATAAAAACAGAATAAAATTAATATTTATTATCTTTTTAATATAACATATTTAGTCATAAGAGGGGATTAAATAAATTAAATAGGTCCAATAATTATAAATAAAAAACTACTAATATTTATGTATATAAAAAGAATACAATACAAATATATATATATATATACACACACAAATATATATATCCAAATATGTACACACATACACACACACATATATATACATATATATATATACATATACATGCACATAAGTAAAGGTGTAACTATACTATTAAGTTGGAAGTTTAAGCTATTTAAGTATAGATATAAAGTCATATTAAATCACAAAATAATACATTCAAGACCCGATTACTAATAACACAGATACAAGTACACTTACCTATAAATATATAAATATATTCAGGCAAAAGAAGTAATTAAATCAACGAAATACTCAAAAATAGCGACGCACATGTAGATAGTACCCAAATTAAAAATAATAAGATACATATGTATATACTCACAGAGAACCAACTGACATACAAATAAGTATATATATATATATAAAGATATATATATATATATAATCTTATGTATACACATACATACATAAATACACAAATATATGCACACAATCATATACTAATAAACAACAACGCACACACACATATATATACTCACACATTAATATGTATAATTTACATAAATTATATATATAGAAATACATAATAATACAAATAATTTGGCAAGAGTACAGATAGATGCATACACACATAGAACCGTACAAATGGATTGAATAAACATGGGAGGGTATACCAAATAATATAGAAATATATAGATCTAAGTACACACGGTCATAAAATAAATACATAGACACATACATATACACATAGACACACAGGTATATAAGGTAGGAGAAGTAAAGAATGAAATCAGGAGAGGAGAAAGTATATTAATAGTATTTTAATAAATTATAGAAATCAGTGACAATTTTTAATTTATTTAAATTTTATATCTAAACTAAATTACTTAAAAGATGGGTTTTATAATGTTTGCAATTAATTGAATTTTCGTGCTTCTTATTTAATAATTTATCTCTTTCTCTAAAAGTAAGTATAAATAATTTCTCATAAAGACATAGGTAGCAAGGCGAGTTTAAAGATGAACAGATTTTCGCTTTCTTTAAAATTTTCCAATTTACTATTGGGGAGTAACCTTGCTCTACTAGTTCATTGTAATATTTAGACAAGGAAGTTCTATTTTTGTACTCATTATTTTCAAAAGAGCACTTGTGACCGGTAAATCTTTCTTTAAAATTGTTATTTGTCATTCCTATGTAATATTTTTTTTCATTCGGATTTTCCTTAGTAGAAATAGTTGCTTGGTACACTACAGAAGTAATTTGACAATTTCCTTTAAGAGGGCATTTTGATTTAATTCTACAGTTACAGCTTTCGGTAGCAATGGGTGTGCTATTTTTGTTTAATATTTTGTTATTATGTTTTTACTTATGTGCATGTATATGTATATATATATATATATGTATATATATATGTGTGTGTGTATGTGTTTGCATATTTGGATATATATATATATTTGTGTGTGTATATATATATATATTTGTATTGTATTCTTTTTATATAATAAATATTAGTAGTTTTTTATTTATAATTATTGGACCTATTTAATTTATTTAATCCCCTCTTATGACTAAATATGTTATATTAAAAAGATAATAAATATTAATTTTATTCTGTTTTTATTATTATTATTATTATTGTTATTATTATTATTATTATTATTATTATTATAATTATCATTACTATTATGTTTATTGTTATTAATAATAATTTTAATATTGTTTTATCATTATTTTCTTCTTTTATTCATATATTTATCTAATAAAAACGCGAAAACTTTAAACTTATATCATTTAGCATAAAGGGCCTAATTAATGGTAGACGTATGTTTGAATTGCGTTGATTTTACGCGTGGACGTATGTAAGTGGATAAATATGCTAGCTGAATACATTCACTGCCTTTTTTGACACGTTCATTTCTGACGCTTGGACTGTATCTTCTGTTTGTATTTGTAATAATATGTTTCATTACTGAATTGTATAATTGTTCATAAATTGGTTGACACGCAGATCTTTTCTTTTTCTTTTCTTTTTCTATATACTGTCAAATTCTTACTTTCTCTCTTCCTCTATTTAACTAGATCTCATTATTCTTTCCTTTTCCTTCTAGTTCTTATTCTCTTTATTATAACCATTTATATCTTTTTTTCTTTTCTTCTCCATATCATATATATATATATGTATATATATATATATATGTATGTATGTGTATATATATATATTTTCTCTCTTCTTTTTCTCTCTATTTTGTTTTCTCTCTATTTTCTTTCTCTATTTCTGTCTCTATTCCTTTTTTTTCTCTTCTCAATCACTCTCTCCCCATTGTAATCTTTTAACTTTATTTAAATTGCCTCTCCCTTTTTACTTTTTTATTTAATTAAAGTCCTGTGTTTTAAGTTTTTTAACTCCAACTTCTAAAGAGTTCCTACCTAAAATAAAAATCCATTATTCATTGAACTTTTGAATAGTCAAGTCGCTGCCTGATGATATCTGTTGTTTGATTGAAACAAGTGGCTATTTGTAGCAGCGGGATGTGAGCATGTTTATATAACAATAAACAAGTATATATATATATATATATATATATATATATATATATGTATATATATAGTAAGTTATAATAATTTAAGGCTTATTAGCTTCCTAGAGTGTATGAAACGCAGAATATTCAGTGTAACTTAATCGCCATATATATTTTATAACTTACTAACATGCTTTAGCTAAGTATTGAGCACTGGTGAAGTAAATACTTAAAGTTTACGCATAAATTTATACTTTCGTGTATTAATTTTATTTGAGTAAATGAAGTAGTTATATATATATATATATATATATATATATATATATATATATATATATATATATATATACAGAAAAAGAAAGAGAGCAAGGGTAAAAGATTAATGATTGTGAAATTATCAATCGAGTTATCATAGGAGGAAACATAAAATCAAAATTATGTTTCCTCCTATGAAAACTTGATTGAAAATTTTACAATTATCATTCGCCTAATTTTCTCATTACATGGCGCTAGGTAATTACACGTGTAGAATTTATCATTACTGCACTACCCTTAACACAGCACCTTTACATATATTGTACTAAGACTTTGCTTCGTTAAACGTTTCCCATGACACTCTATAATATATATATATATATATATATATATATATATATATATATATATATATATATATATATATATATACTAGAAGAAGTACCCGTCGTTGACTGGGTTCAAAAACAGTATACAGAAAATGGACTGAGACTGAGGAAAGTATGGTAGGTTATGAAAAGGAAGGGGTTGTAAAGAGACAGGTTTTGATAATCAAAAATTTTGCCCTTAGTAAAATATGATGAAAGTAAATATAATTTTCTCGAAAATATCTTTCTATATCATCTTTGTTTCCATTCGTAGCCAAGAGTGGCCGACATAATGATGTTCCCTTACAAAGAGCAAATGTTATACCTATAATAATATAACTATACAAGAAATAAATGTTACCATAGTCAATAAAAGTTACTTTTATGGTAGAAAGTTTCATTAATTTGTATTTTTAAGTAGTTTGATTTTTTTTAAATTAATGAACCAGTTTTAAAAAAATCAAAATGGCAGCGACTTTTAAATGGAGAGCCCCGTTTGCAATTTGAAGGAGGGGCACCTGAGCATTCTGTGTTCACAATTTAAGAGAGTTCCTTCAACGTAAGGAATATTTATAAACATAGTTTAATGCATTCCGTTATTTGGTGATTGAGGAATATTCGATTATGGCATGTGTAGTCATTTAAGTAGTTATCGCCTCGAATTTCGTTTTAATTTCGGTTCGCTGAAATTATTTCAAGTAAAGAGCATTAAAAACTATTTTAAAGCAAAAAACACATGAACTGAACGTTTACGTACAACGGTAAAATTTATTTCTTGTAGATTTATTTTTTTCGGGGAGTCGTTTGTTGGCTTTTCTGCTAAACACTCTTACTAAACAACATCGATGAATTATCTAAAAACAAAGAAACAGAAACAGTTTTGAAAAATAATGAGCTTTACTTACTTTAGTAAAATAATCAGAGACAGCAAAATAGGATATGTAAAAGTAAACACGTAATTACTTTAGTTTTTGAAATCAAAGAATCTATAAAAATATGAATAAGAAGACAACGGCACCCCTATCAAGCAGAACAGCTTCGTTTCAGTTTTACAGTATTGCATGTTGTAGTATTGCTCAGTCAGATTCAGGGTTTTACTATTGTAATGTAAAGAACACGCAGAAAGGGTTGTAATCAACTGAACTCCTTCTAGTACACTGACAAAGAAAGCTTAAACAGATATATAAATAAAACTAAAAAGTTTATGCAAATGTTTTTAAAAAGACACGTAATCACGTGAGCAGGATTTTTTCTTTCTTTTGACAAGATAAAAAGTAACGCTCTTTTTTTTCTTATTTATATATTCATTTGTTTTGAAAAGAGTGCAACGTGCAAGTGGAGAAGGAAAAACAGCGTAATGCAAAATTTCCGTCGAGAATTGTCTAAAGTTCCGACTATTATTTTGGCTTTCACTTTAGTAAGAACGTGAATTTATGAGGTGAACTTTTTCGACACAATAACTAAAAAAAAATCTAACCTGAATTAAGATTAAAGTTAAGGTGTTATTGTGGACCCTCCCCCTTTTTTAAAAAAAACACCGTAAAACTTTTTGACATATTTACATTCTATGGAAGTCAGGCTCGAACAAACACCCAATGATTTTATTATACCATATTTCTTCTAACTGAAGCATAATTATCAAAGTATACTTACGCAAATAGATATGAAAAGGTTTGTTAAAGTTTGTGCCATATTTCCATGGAGTACAGGCGCGAAAGTGGACCACACAATTTGATTATACCCTCCCTATTTAAGTTGAAACACATTCTTATGTACATCTATGACAAAAACCCTTGTAAACTATTTTTTAATTTATTTTTTTATTTCCATACATTGGGGGAATGGCGCGAACGCAGACCCCACAATTTTTATGAACCTGCCAGATCTAACATACCCATTTGTGATCCTCGATACATCTTCTATCATTTTATGTGATCATTTTTTTTAAAATAGTCAACCATATAGGAGCCTATTCGTGACCACACACACGCACACACACACATACGTTCAGCTTTATATTATACTAGCAAAAGTACCCGTCGTTGACTGGGTTCCAAAACAGCCGACACAAAATGGACTCTGATTTATGAAAGTATGATAGGTTATGAAAGGAAGGGTTGTAAATTTGGGTAGAATTTGGGGGTATCAATACGAAAGCAAAATATGATGAAAGTAAAAATAAAATAGATAAATCCCATAATTTATTATACCATACCTGTTCACACTGAAACACTTATCACAATATTCTGTGGATCTATATTAAAAAACCTTGTTAAACTTTGTGACACATTTCCATTCTATGGATGTCAGGTGCGAACGAACACCCCATAATTTTATTATACCATATTTCTTAAAACTGAAACATAATTATCAAAGTATACATACGCAGAACGATATGAAAAGTCTTTATTAAAGTTTGTGCCTATTTCCATTCTATGGAGGTCAGGCGCGAACGCAGACCCTACAATTTTATTATACTATCCCTATTTAAGTTAAAACATACTTATCAAATATTATTATGTAAATCTATATCAAAAACACTTGTAAACATTTTTTTTTAATTTTTCATTTGCATACTTTGGGGACAAGGCGCGTACGCAGACCGCACAATGTTAATGAACCAGAGTTCTGTCAGATCAAACATTCCTGTGTCTCGATACTTCTTCTATCATTATATGTAATAATTTTTCTAAAATAGTCAACCATATTGGAGACTATCCGTGACCAGACCACACCCACATATACACACACAGACATTCAGCTTTATATTATATATCGCTATATATATAAAAGTGAACGTATCTCCGTGTGTGTGTGTCTGTGTGTGTCTGTGTGTGTTTGTACATTTCCCTACGCAATAACTCTGTCAATTTTTAGTCTACAGACTCGAAATTTGATATGCAGGGTACTGAGATTTGGGAAAATCGATGTGTTCCGTTTCTGGCCAGAAATTTGGTGAGTAAGGGGCCAAAGTTCAACGATTTGTCCTTTGAGAACTTTACCAAACTCCTCCGAGATTTTTGGGTCTACGCACTTGAAATTTTAGATATAGGTTCATTGGACATGGACCTAACTTAATAACGTGATTAGAGCCCCAAACAATTAATTTTAAGGGGTCATAATCGGGGTAAAATTTAAGAAAATTGACCGCTGCGGTCTCTTCCAAATTACTCAGACAATTTCTGGTCTAAATATTTGAATTTTTATATAAAGCGTATTCAGAGATAGGGCAAGCTTTTTCATCAGTTTGTGTCGAAATTTTTTAGTTACCAATATATAAATGTATTATACATGTCTGCCTTAAACCTTTAATAGATGCGACGGATTTTACCAAGAGCAAGATCGTTTTATAGTTCCACCTTTCATACGACAAATATCGAAAAATTGACTAAAAACATTAATATCTCCCCCTTTAACTAGACACTTTTCTACAGGGGGATCACTTTTTTCGCCGATATTTTATAAAGTTATCCTCTCCTTTAGATTGTCTAGCCTTAACTTTAAAAAATGTCGCTTCCGGTTTGGCGGTAGTAGTAACAGCATACACGTTAGGTTTTACTCCATTCTTTTCCTCCTTTGTGGTACGCGTCCGAGCCTGCCTTCCTACTACCAATTTTTATTTTTTTGCTCAACATACATATCCAAAAACACGTGGTTTTGGGGTGATTAAAATGAATCGGATAGTGGAATAATCGGAATATTTTGGGGTATAATAATCGGTATTGGAATCGGAAAAATTATAGTCTAATTTCCGATTCTAACTCGATTCTTTAAACTTATAAAATAAAAAATGAAACAAGCACAGATTATTATTTTTATTAGAAGTTATCTTTGCAACATAAAACTGAGAAGGGCACAAGAATGGGTTATAAATCTTATTTACAGATTTTACAGTGACTAGCAGAGTTTAATTTATTTTATTTATTGGTCATTTATTAAGAGGTAATTGGCTATTGCCTTTGTACTCATTTTGCATAAACTATTTATGTGCCCTCATCCAGGGAGATTATATGACTATTAAAAAGTTTTACATGCTCTAGGCGTTAGGGGGGTTACATTGCTTTGGCTCCAACTGTACATTGCAATGCCTGTCATCGGCGTCTTCTGAAATAATTAGTTTTATAGCACCTCTTTGGACCTAAGTAAATTCTACGCAGCTGTAGCGATTGTTATGCCAACCATTCCCAGATGTAGAGTCTTTAAATGTAATTTTATTAGTTTTAATTAGTTTTTATTGTAAGCAGATTAAATATTCTTTAATTCCCTTGCATATTTAATATCAAAGATTTAAACAGATTTTTGAACCTATTTGATAAATAACCATACGTTGTCTGTTAGAGACAAACTTTAGACATAAGACCTTCAAACTTTAATATAAAAGAGTTTACAGGCTTGGAGTTTTTTTTCTGGCGCTGGTTTTGTCTGATCACTACATCGTTTGAAATATTTCATGTTTCCTTATATTTTGTTTGGTTTTGGCACGAGTGAAAATATACATGAACATTTTACATGTTTATCAAAACTTTGGAAGTTTGTTAACTTTAAAATAAAACTTTCGTTTGCCTTAAAAAAAAAACCCAAAACGCGAACATGTGTGAGCACACTGCCACGTAATTTAAAAATTAAGAATGGATGTTTACTTTCGCATACAAATATAATGTAAACTTATCCCATTTCGGCGCATTAACACTTTTTAGGATCTAAAGTAGTTTAACACTTTTTTTAAGGCCGATCAGCAAAATCATAAAATAACATATAATAGCAATATTTTCGTATTGCACCGACGCGTACTTAGGGTAGTAGTAAAAAAGAAGCGTGTTTTTTTAAAGACTTTTAACTATACTATATATTAATACGATAGCGTGTGTGTTATTTATTTTGTGTGTCACGATTAGAGTGCCTTTTGGTTAATTGTTATAGATTCCCATTTCTCATATTGAATAATTTTACCAAGAATTCTTCATAAGTTTTGGTTTCGGTTTTAATTATAGCTGATGGCACATAAGTCATCTATTTTTTTATAAATAACTTTACCAAGACTTCTTCATAATTTTGGTTTCGGTTTCGGTTATAGCTGATGGAACTCCATTGATCGATTTATTTTAAAAAATAATTTTATCAATAATTCCTTATAAATTTTGGTTTCGGTTTTGATTATAACTGCCCAAACTACAACTGATGCACCCAAGTCATATGGATGTATTTTTTTTTACTATTTTAGAAAACGCAACTTCATAAAATATGAAAACCGCTAGAACATTACCTCTGTAATAATATATATGAAATCTGCAAGAATTAAAACATCTAATTTAAGCATACTTTACGACCTGCCTAGCTTAGATAAATACTTTTGCAGTTTAACAAGAGTTAAAATAATATCGGTGCATCTCTATTTACGCCCTGTTGAATTTCCGCAGATAGGTCCCTCCTGTTGTTATTATTCTTTGCATGTCGTTTTTTTTTACAGTAACAAAACAGTAACTAATCCCTAATTAAATGTTTATAAATATTAGAAGAATCAGAATCGGAATCGAATCGGAATTTAGAACAGAATCAGTAATTGGATCGGCATCGGGTAAAAATTAATCGTCCTATCGCTAATATATATATATATATATATATATATATATATATATATATATATATATATATATTACTACTTCATTTACTCACATAAATTTAATATACGAAAGTATAAATTTATGCGTAAACTTTAAGTAGTTACTTCCAAATTGCTCAATACGTATGAGTGCCGTATATATATATATATATATATATATATATATATATATATATATATATATATATATATATATATATATATATATATATATATACGTGTATA
>NC_136508.1:54367749-54402749 GCF_053919585.1 Euprymna scolopes
ACCCGCAAGTGCTGGACTTATATATATATATATATATATATATATATATATATATATATATATATATATATATATATATATATATATCATCATAGGCCCTTAACGTCGAGGACGACGATTGGCAAGGCGCTTCAGTCTTCTACAGTTCAGGAAGTCTGTGTATTGCTGGCAGGATCTTTTGGCACCAGATCTTATAACAGCTTGCCACCTTGCTCGGTTGCCGGCAGAGGTTTCCCAAGTGTTGTGAGGGATGCCGAAGACCTGGAGGTCACGTTTCAGGACATCCTTGTAGCGGAGGCGTGGCCTGCCAGCACAGCGAGGGGCATCAGCTATCTCTCCAAAGAGAAGTGCTTTTGGTAGCCGGCTGTCGTCCATGCGGCAGGTGTGGCCAGCCCAACGTAAGCGACGGTGGTCTTTGCCCAGCCTGCTGGGCTTTCACCCATAATAACCGTAAACAATATATATATATATATATATATATAACGCTGGACAAAACATAAAAACACATTTTTTTTTCAATATTCAGAAAACCTTTTTTCAGATTCAGGAATACTTCTTCATGCTCTTAATAAGAGGTCCCGAATATCCGTTGTATAAAATAGCAATGAACTAATTACATTCGTAGTAAAGGGAATTTTTATTGGTCAATACTTTAGAAACATTAGTCAATTTTATTGAATTTTATTTATGATTTTTAATTTTCTCAGGACATTATTATTACTTATTTCAGTAGAGATAATACTTACGCTCCCTTTCCGGAAGCCAGTTACACAACTTGGACTCAACCGGAAGTACGCTGGGGTAATCCTCTCATTTTCTCTATAGAAGACGCAGACGCTGCAAGCTGGCATTCTGGAAACTTCTGCCCACATAGCAACACACATATTTCTGTTTCTCAAGAGCCTTCCCCAAGTCTGTCAACTCATCCAGTATTAAACAGACGTAGCTAGATTATACCCTTACAACTCTATAATAGAAACCATTTCTTCCTATTTTCATGCAGGGCAAAGGTAAAAAGCTATCAGAATCCAAGCGTTGTAAAATTCTTGCTTATCAGGACCAGAATTTGACGATTCGTACAATAGCTGAAACATTGGAAGATTTACGAAAGCAGTGCAGCCAATCCTGAGCAACCAAAATGATTATAGTCAGAAAAATCCAGGCGGTCGACAATGAGCGCCAATCCATATAAAGACAGGTGAAAGTCAGTTTGCGATAAACCGTAGTAAGAAAAAAGTCTTAGTAGGTTTAATCAAAACAACTAGAAAAGTAAGCAAACTTTATTCACTTCCTCCATAGTAAATGGTAATACTCTGTGGAGAGAATTAAGATCATCGGATAAACTTGTTGCTTCAATCTTAGAATTAAATGCTTCTAAAGTATCATCGACGTATCTAAAATATTTTAAGGGCTTCAATATATAACTAAACCATGTTGACTCATAGAATATTACAAAAATATATGCTAACGCAGCAACAGCGGCTTTCCATCTGAACCCCCGTCGATCTGGCTGTATATAACGTTATCAAAGCTGACTTAGTTCAGATCAAAAAATATATTCTTGGGGGAATATAGAGAAGTTAGATAGTTATTATAAAATGAGTTGGCACAAATATCAATAGTCTCCTGTTGCGGGACATTGGTAAATTGACTGAAAACGTCAAAAGCCCACACTAAATTATTAACATAAATACGTTGCAACTTATGTAAATATTCAACCAACCTGAATGAATCGGTAATGCAATATTTAGTATATAGAACATGGACTGTTTCTATAATAGTCAGTAGCCCGAGGGCTAGGAGCTTTTGGGAAGAACCCGTCAAAGACAAAAAGTCTAAGCGGGAGACGTTCTTTATGTATTTTAGGAAGGCAATACAGTCCAGTCATTAATGAAACAGCGAGGCCAATATGTTCAAAGACCTTTTTGGAAAAGTATAGCTTTTTATAAAAGTATAAAAGCTGTTAATGGGTTTTCATTTCATTATTATATGTGCTGTAGAATGTTTTGGCACGATTATGACTAAGAAATTTATCTACATCATGCAAAATAACTAACATTATCAGGAAATAAGCTATAAGATTCAGGATAACGACATCAGCACCTTCGTCCGGATTACATATATAGATAATTTTATTCGATCCCAATGACATAATCGTTTTAAAATTGTTGCTGGGCCAGAGAAAATCATCTGAGTCATAAGTGTTTATATATATATATATATATATATATATATATATATATATATATATATATATATATATATACAATAACACGCACAAACACACACACAAATACAGACAGACATACATATATATATATGTGTGTGTGTGTGTGTGTGTCTTTTTGTCTGTGTCTGCGTCTGTGTGTTTGCTCTCATTGAGTAAGGTATAGGGAGTGAGGTAGGTAGTATTTAAACGTTTGTAAAAAATATTTGTTCAAATGTTCGCAGAGTTTTGTTTTCCTTAAAAACGTCACATTCCCATGACTCGCCCTCCCTCTCTCTCTCTCATTCTCTCTCTCTTTCTCTCTCTCTTTCTCTCTCCCTCTCTTCCTCTCCCTTCTCTCTCTCCCTATCTCTCTCCATATCTCTGTCTCTCTCCCTCTCTCTCTCTTTATATATATATATATGTATATATATATATATATATATATATATATATATATAGGGTGGGCCAAAATAAGGGTCCTATCTTTAAATTTGAATAACTTCCACAAAATAAAAGTTAAACTCACCAAACTTTATGTGTGTTTAGACTGACCCTTCCGAGATTTTTTTGAAATAAACAAAACAAATTTTGGCCGAAAAACACTTCTTAAAACTTACATGAATTTATGATTTTTTAAAAATACGGGCCTTATTTTGGCCCACCCTGTATATATATATATATATATATATATATATATATATATATATATATATATATATATATATATATATATGCAATGTATTCTACGCTTTCTTTTTTGTGAAATATATTTTTCATTAAATCGTTTCTGTTCATCGATCGCCTATGAGAGACAGTTGAGACAGGTAATCAACGCTTGATCAGTAACGTTACGCATAAATATATTTTAAAACCTATCTACCTCTGCATATATGCATCAATATTTCGCTAAGCCTGTTGGTGTACTCGACAGGTGACAATTCTGACAGTGTGGATGCTAAATTATGAGCAAAATAAACTCACTATCTATTTTTATGTCTTAGAAAAAATATAAACAGTAAAGTTTTAGAAAAAAATTACAATGGAGATAAAAAAGAATTGTTAATAGGTCTTCACTATTTTATCGCTAGGTCGGAAGAGTGTCCTATTTTTTTCACGCGAACATATTCAGCAGATAAAACCGGCTGGGACAATAAAGTAAGATATTTTGTAATAGCTTGTCAGAAAAAAGATCGATTTCTCTAGTAAAATATCTAGCATAAATATGTCTTGTAGAGTAAGCTAATTAAGGTAAACCTTGACGTTAATGTATCTCGAGAGATTCATATAGCGCATACATGAGTCTATCAGCAGAAAACTGAAATTGAAATCATGCATTTAATGAAACAATTACCAGATACACGAAGGAACAACTTTTTTTTACACGTAGGAAATTGTAAATCACCGGATGTATTTTTACATTTATGAATAGAGAACTTGTTTTTTCTAAGCTTTGTTACTTAGGACTGTATAGCCTGCGAGTAAGAAAATAAGTGATGATGGGGGTATTTTTTAAGGGCAAGTACGGCTTAGGATGAATCATTTTTGGATCATTTTGGAAGTGGCTGCTCGGAGCACCTATCCTGCAATTGCAAACGTTAAAACACTCTGTGAGACTAAATAGGTGATATCCTTTTTCCCTTCTTTGCAACTTATTCCACACATGGGAGACGTTGCCATCCTGTATTTTCACTGTCTTGATTTTCATATTAAGTGCTCTTCTGAGCTCTAATCTATAGCCATTTTATCCTAAACTTTCAAAAATGAACACACGTCTGTTTACAAGCACAACTAGCAGTATTCCCCACTCTGTATCTGGGCCTAAATCTAAACGTTGTTTTCATGAAAGAAGTATCTTACCTAGAACTTATCGCCTGTTTATCTCTGTTCGCTTTGCATAGTGTCCATTTTATTACAATATGGTCGTCTTCATGCCTACACACTTTCTTTGTGAACCTCATCGTAAATAATCAAATCATACCAAAGTCCGACTATTAAAAATTAAAATACTTCTGTATCGATGATTAGCGTACACTTAATAATTCTTACCCTTGAGTTGCCTCCGTGCCTTGATAAGTACCGACACTTTGTAAAAAAAAATACCACTAACAGACCAGGTGGTTTTATAAAAGCTTCCTCATTTTTAGATCGACACTTCTAATCTCTGTTAAATTCGTGGCTCTTAGTTTAAAGCTAGTTAACGTATTATATGAATATGCAATAGTGGTTTAATATAGAACCACTCGATTCGTATGAATAAATAAATGCACGCATTTTCAATAATTTTTTTTCTTTGTTGTTCGTAAGTATTCATTTCCTCTCATATTTTTTAAGATGCCAACCTTAATTCGCGTAAACACAAGGGCACATTATCGTAAAATCATTCATAAAAAATTGGTGTTTCTATATGTATCTATGTATGAATTTTTATTTTAATTGATTTTTGACCGAAAATTTTGCTGCCAAATAGTCAAAGTTAAAAATTTGACCAATGCGGTGTATGGTAAACTATTTAGCCACATTTTGGCTTAAACAATTTAAAATTTACATGAAGGGGATTAATGCGTAAAGCAAGGTTTTTTAGTAATTGTTTCGGCGAAAATTTGTCTGCCAAATGGTGCAAGTTTTTTTAAAGTAGACGTTTGCCCATTCAACCAAAGTCCCCCGACATTTTTCTTCTCTAATCACTTGAAATTGTAGATGTAGGTTACCTGGACATGAGTCAATTATATATATATATATATATATATATATGTGTGTGTGTGTGTGTGTGTGTATGTACATAAAGTTATGCACAGTACATTGGGTCCGAGCAAAGCCGGGCTAAACTAATAGTATATATATATATATATATATATATATATATATATATATATATATATATATATATATATATATATATATATATATAACACGCTGAAAAAAATAAACGGCAAGGCACACAACACCTTTGAAATTGTGAATTGTCGTTTATTTGTATATGTTCTGTTATTATATCAAGCCTTAAAAATTATACACGTGTGTAAATAAACGGTGAAATATAATTGAATTAGCATATTTCCCCAGATATTACCCAAATTATATTTTCGCGTTTTCTTTCTGGTATTTAAACATATATTAACATATATTAACCTGTACTTTCAATCCTGCTATATTTATAGTGACGACGTCTATATATATAAAAGCGAAAATGTGTGTATGTATGTTCGCTGTTTGTGTATATCCAAGAAAGGCTTTTTTTAAGAGAAGCGCTCAGTCGGCTCACAAATTATTAAAACTTTTTATATCACATATAAATCATAATATCTCCGAGTTAACAACGGATCTCGCCTGTCTATTTAATTTACTTGACTACGGGAATATAAATATTCAACAGTCGCCGCATGTGGATTAGTTTTTTTTTCCTATAATAAAAGCGACACTAATTCTGGCAGTATTTTTTCAGTCGCCATCGCCGGAAATGTCCGAAAGCAATCAGCTTTGATCAATGTGGAAATATTTTCCTTATATCAGACACTTGCTATTCAAATTGGACAAGGGGAGCTGCCATGCTATACAAAAATAAATCCAAAATTGGAAATATTTAACGGGTACAACTATTTTCCATTTATTGCGAAAGTTTTTCAGGCCAAACCAAGCGTAATAAAGACGAGTTTGTTTGATAATATAAATTGCACTTGCAACAACATCAACAAAAAGTAGCAACGTATTTCATAATGCCTCTATACTCACTTTAACTATCTGTTGTATTAAATAAAGCGTATATATACAAGAGGGGTTCTAAAATTAAGCTTACCTATATTTTATCCCGTCCGAATGTATCAGATAGGACTTAAAATTTCATGGTTCGAATGATTTAGCTTCTGCATTCATAAACTGAAATTTCAATCTCTTTGCTACATATATTTACGGTAGGATAATTAAGAAAGCAATCCCTATCACGGACGTGTGTCAGATTTGTTATTGTGTTTCTGGGGCACTGGATATGCCAAAAAGTAAAAAAGTTCGGGACCACAAAAGGTCCATCGTTTTTATTGTATCTCTTTTATTGTCTGCAGCTCTGGAAATTTTGGAGTTAAGAAAATAGAAGATTTTACTTTTAGAAAGATTCCGGTATGACAAAATGAACTCCCAACGTCGTATATTCGGGGTCAGATTAATATTAAATTTTCTGTAGAGAGGCGTGAACATATATATATATATTTGTTCACATTACATTTTATTTTATTTTTTGTATAGTTGATGGTATGGCACTATCGCTTGTCCAGAGAGAGTCACTTGGCTGATGAAACCAGCTCTTTAAGGGTTAGACACGATATCAATCGTAGGCACATGAAAACAACAACGGGTCGATATGTCGTCACCTATAACCAGCTACATGGGGCTCGTCGTGACGTAATTACGGGCAGGATTTTATCATAATTGTTCGTAACAGAGACCGTTGGGTTGGCATTGAACGCTTGTAAAACATAACGAACAAATGCATGTTTATAAAAATATAAAATTTATTTTACATTTAATACTGGAGCACCATGTTTAATTAAGTGATCGTCGACCAACGTCTGTCGTAATATGTAAACAGACCATAATCCCACACGATTGCTTTCGGAGTCCAGCGCCTCAACTCTTTTTAAAACAATGTATTCATAATTCAGTTCTCTCTTTGAGAAAGAGAGAGGAAGGGGGTGAAAGAACGCAAAAGTGAGAGAAAGGGAGTGAAAGAACGCAAAATTGGAAGAAAGTTAAAGATATAAAATGAAAGAGAGATATCCATACATAATTCGTGCGCATTGTTTGGTTTTTGTATGCCTCGATGACGAGGTCTTTCGGTTTGACCTTTCGAATTCAAGCTTCTCAGATGGTTTTGACTTGGTTGAATATACTAAACATCTGTTTCTATTGGGTCAAGTCATAACGGATTATGTATTCTAACATTTTCAAAATCACACAGCACCTGCATGATACGCGTCACTACCCACAAGTAAAAAAACGAGTTGGGCACAAGTTTAGGAGTCCCCAGCTCCCCAAAATAGAAGCAACCTTATTGTGTCACAAGGGGACAGATAGCAAAGGTAAAATCCACAAACATTTAGAGTTCTTCCTATGTCTACAGACCTGTAGAGTGAAGTGGTGGAGTAATCTGACGGCATTGCTCGTCCAGTATATTTTAGTTGAGTTCACACAACAGCAAAGAGTTTGTAAGGGCATATGTTACTGAAAAGCTTTTAGTATTTGCGGGTGGGTATCTTGACAACAATGTATATAATGAATGTAGAGCAAATATTTTGACAACCCCTCTTACAAAATTCGGTGTCTATTCCAGTAGCCGTTCTAAATATGGGGAGGATAGGGGTGTTTTCTCAGAAAGCCGTCCTTACCATGGAAGATACGAGGCTGTCTATTCCGAAAGCCGTTCTTAACATGAGAACATGCAGTGAAACGCGAGTTATCGGGTCCTACCAGTATATAAATATATATGTGTGTGTGTGTATACATAGGTTTGTGTCTCTGTGTATAAATATATATATATATATATATATATATATATATATATATATATATATATATGGATAGAGAGAGGGGGGATATCATTGTGGTCATCTATTTATTTAGAAGTCAGAAACGTAGTATGAAAGAAATATCACGCGAGTAAGACTTGTTCCTGTTTTAAAATAGAAATTACGAAGAAACATAGGTAAAATTAAAATTGATTGCGAGTTAAATAAGTAGGAATTGGCCGGAAAAATATGAAGACAAAACAAAGGTTGCTTTTTTATTATTTTTATTTTTTAGTAAATAGTTAAATAGATAAAGCAACGAGAAAAGTGCAACTACACGAACTAGATAGTAAATATACAAGTCTGGTTCAAAAACTAACGAACCTACTTTTTCAGAAAAAAAAAATTGATAGGCTACTAGAACGGAGCGATACCATAAAAACGAGTTACATTTATTGCTCTAGAATATAGTTTTCTACATAGGCGTCACTATCTGCAACGCATTATTGCCAGCGAAGAAGTGATTGTTGTGAGGTGCGACAGGGTGCTATTTGTCGCTCTAACCCTATCGCAATTTTGAAACCAACAAATCCATATCCTAACTCCAGTGTCATAAACTGCAGTAAACGTTTAACAGGATACGGTGAATGCTGATAGGATCATTATTTCTGTATTGAAGAGTTTCATGATGCATCACTGGTTTTGACAAAGATTTCTATCAACTTGCCTAACACCGTCAATTACTGCACGGTAAGTTGAAACTTTCAGGTGATACGTGAACACGTTAAGCCAGATCAATAATGCCAATTGCAATCTCGTCGAATACACTCATATAGATAACAATAAATGATGCAGTATTTCTGCGAACGATTATCCTGCGTACATGTTTATACGTGGTTTCATTTAGGTGCAGTATTATCAGAATCAAATTAAAATATATATGAACCGCTAACATTTACTAATAAAAAAAAATAATGATAGTGTCGTCAATATACTTAAGAGTCGCACATTTACAAAATGAATAAGCTTTGATGACAGAGTGTTTGTAATCAAAAACAACTTCTTAAATCAACAAAGTTTCATTTTTTTACAACTGATCATTTGACAAGCAAGAGAATTCGGGAGTGTGAGTGTTTCCGTCGGACTACGGTAGATATGTGTCGCTGGCTTATTTCTTTTCTCTCTCTTTCCTAGTCTTGTTTTGACATGAGTTTATAGTTACGTCTTATTTTTATCTTCGGGTTGCAATAGTTTAGCAATTCTAATTAAGAGTTAAATATTTCTCTCATTGTTTTCTGAGCACGATTCTTCGATCGATTTGTAGGGTTGACGTCAGATATATATATATATATATATATATATATATATATATATATATGTATATATATATTAAATGTGTATATATATAATGTATATATGAGGTATGTATATATATATGATGTGAGAATATATCAGGCATAGCATACGTCTGGTGACTACTCACGAGAATGAAACGCTTGTTGCTTAATAGTCATATATATTTTCATACCTTACTACCTAGCTCTACCTATGTATTGAGCACTGTTTAAGTAAATACTAAAAAATATAAATATAAAATTATATTTCAGTATATTGATTATGTTATTAAAGTAATCATATATGTGTGTGTGTGTGTGTGTGTGTGCGTGTGTATGTGCTCAGACGATTGATCCCAATCGGAATCGAAAATCGAAAACTCGGTTCTATTTAAATGCTCGGAATCGGGATTGGAACCGGAAGAATCTGTGCCCTCTTTTTTTTTGATTTCAGTTTAAGAAAAAATTATTCTGCTACTACCCGTAATAATAAAAACATAAAAAAAACATATATTTAACTTCAATTTCCACTAAAATCTGTGCAGGACCTCCTTACGTTTGTGCTTTTCAGTTTCAGGAAATATGTGCTTATTTAAGATGTGTTATTACAGTAATCGAGAAAAAAAATCCTCCATGCTTTAATATTTAGAGGTTCAAAAAGAGTCGACCTCGCGATCGCTAATTGTATCGGAATCTGGAATTTCGTGAGGAATCGGTGATTGTATCGGAATCGGAAATATATTGGAATATTTCCATCACTAATATATATATATATATATATATATATATATATATATATGTGTGTGTGTGTGTGTGTGTGTGTGTCTACATACACACACATATATATATATATATATATATATATATATATATATATATATGAGTGTGTGTGTATGTCTGTGTATTTGTGCGTGTGCTTCTATATGTTGGGCGTATATGTGGGTGCGTGTTTATGTGTGTAATTGTGTTTTTTAATAGTTAAAAGAATTTCTGTTTACTGTTCTACATAAAAACGATCGCAGCAAGACTTTACAACTGATCAAGACCATTTAGTTCTGATCTAATTGAATTAATATGATTAATTGTATTCGGAATAAGATGTCGCCGGCTAATTCCGATTGCCGACAAAAGATTTCAAAGATGAAATCTTCAAAACGATTTTCCTGTGTTCTTATTGATAGTGAGAATAAAACGCTTTATTTATGATTGGCTGAATTTGATAACTTTTCTAATTCCGGCGGCGCTATTTTTTTCTTCAGTGATCGCCTCATTTGATTTTTTTTACTTTTGTTTGATATTTTTTAAAACATTAACAGAATAAAAGCACACAAACACATACATACACACACGCGTACAGACACAGAGACACAGATATCACACAGACACAGACACAGACACACATACATATATGTGTGTGTGTGGTTGTGTACATATATACGCATTTATATGCATATATATACATTTACATGAATATATATGTACATATATGTACAAGCATATGTATGTGTACACATTTACATGTATATATATATATATATACAATGTATATATATATATATATATATACATAGATAAATTTACATGTATATATATAAATTTACATGGATATGTGTATACATTTATATATATATATATATATATATATATATATATATATACTGTCTTCGTTTTATCGTTATTTCCATGGCAAGTGCTTGTGTGAGCCACAATCTCTAGTTTCCCTCCCCAATATGTCACGAAAAACACCCGTCTAACTGAAACCACTTTCAATAACTTTCCCCACTCTTTAACTGTGCCTAAATGAAAACGTAGACTCGACAAACTGCACGTCTGTGAAACTCTTTTCCGTTTGTCTGTTACCCAGTTGACTACCATTTGGTTGTCTTCATGTCTCACATGAATCGATTCTTGATGAACCGCCCCCCCTAAGTAAACCAATCTACCAAATTGTTATTATTAACGATTACTACTATATACTCCTATTGATTACTGTGCACTTAATATATCTTATCCTCGAGTTGGTTCCGGGCCTTGATAATTGGCTGTTCCTATGTAAAAAAAAAACAAGGAGGAACTACAAAGAATAAACGGGTACTATTAAAACGACCGCGTTTTTACTCTGGAATATATTTTTCTATATGGTCACATACTTTCGCTATACGCTTTACTCAGTTAACGCCGATCCGTATAATGAAATAAACAGGTAATACTATAGTCCATTAAAACATTTTGTGTTATGGTCTGTCTCACCAACAAGCTAAAACAACATTCTTCGAAAAGATAAGTTGAAAATAGGTTAAACTACCGTCTAGAGCAATTGGTCTCCATATATGTTATGCATTTGATACGGTAAAGAAAAAAACATATTGAAACAGAAATAAATGTCTTTGATCTACATATATGCTCATGCAAAATGCTTGATGAGATTTAATTTATCCCGTAAAACTTTCACAAAAAAACACTCATCAGGCTACCAGCACAACCAGCAATGTTTTATACACTCTATCGGTGAATAAATTTAAACGGAAATTTTATGGACAAAAATGGCATTTATAGCCGACTTGTGAAACAGGTACCACAGGTATACTACCTAGCTGACTATAACATGGTCTTCTTCAAGTCTAATTTAAACAATTTTTCTGTCCTGCTCTATGTAATACTCAAATTGTATACAATGTCTGCCACATACTATCACTAATCTGTTGTTTCAGTGACTACCTTGCACCCATTAACCCATTATACTTGAGTGGCATTTGGACCTTTATATATAGTGATTTTCTTTGCAGTTTTATTTAATGGAGAAAATTCGAAATCATATATTAAACATAGCCAAAATCAAAAAAAAAAATCAACACCGAACATATAGCATATTGTACTATGCCGATTCTTACGTAAGAGGGACTACGCCATTTCTTCAAAAAGGTACTGGAAGATTAAAAACTAAAAGACGGACAAATACAAAACGGCTGAATATAGAAGAAAAAGTAACGAACCGGAAGTAATCCAATGCATCGATTTAGAGTAACTTCCCTTTTCCAATATGGCGAAATGTCAAGTTAAAACGTACGACGCGAACAGAAATGAATGCGGACAATTTATTTCAAATAAATTCTCTACGTCTATTTACCTCGCTATGCACGGTGGTCTCCGAGGAATTCGGGGAGTCGGTTGTCGTAGGTAAACGAAGCAGCCAACCAGCTTAATGAGATAGATAGAATGAAATAATGGTTTCGGGTGGATTTGTTGCAGGTGGGGGGGCAGCATGGCTATATAAGGTGAATGTGAGCAAAAGTAATCTCGCCTGGAAGAGATGGTAAGGAGTGGAGTTATCCGAAAGTAACCCAGTAGAGGAGAAAGTCGATTCCACATGGATTTTGGAGGGATTATCTTTCCTCTTCAGTTCTTAAATATATACCAGTATCTCTGGCTCCCAATTGACGGGAGAATGAAATGAATATCTGGAATAAGTAATCGGTAAAGACCAAGAGAGTCTGTGTGAGCAGAGCGTGTCAACCTAAATTCGTACGTGAGATAATAGACCGCGGTGTCAGGAAACAGAGTAGGGTATTGGTATGGGCGGATTTGACGGTAGGATAAACGGCAAACCGAACAGAATCCGAAGCCAGGTTACATTTCATTGCCGAGAAACTTGTTCTGCTGGCTTTCTGCCATATGTCTCTGGAATCTTAATGCCACAAATCATTTGAATTTACGGCACCAATCACACAAACATAGCCCTGTTTTGCATCAAAGCCAAGAAAAAGATAAGTCCATTGAGACCTCATGTTTTTATGTTCAAGCCTCCACAAGAGACACATTTAAATAGAGAAATAGTTTTCTAATCTGTCGCTTCATTATATATATATATATATATATATATATATATATATATATATATATATATATATATATATATATAATATAATAGTAATTAGTAAAAACGTAGAGAGAGCGCTCAATACTATGGCAGAGAAAATATATACATTTTTTATTACCATTTTATCTCCTTTGTTACACAGGTTTCTGTTACCGAATTTTATTAAGGATCCAGTAACTGAAACATGTGTAACTAAGCATATGAAAAGGTAAGATTATTAATAATAATAATAATAATAATAATAATAATAATATAAAATTATAAAACTCAAATGACCTTGTTACGAGTGGTGTAATCCACTTTCCGGTTTACGATATCCGGTTGCGCATGCGCGCATAAACATTAATCCATACCAACGTAAACCAAATAAACACAAGGCGTTTCTTTTGCAGATTTTGTACTGCACACTGAAATATAAACGTTATTATTTCGAAATTATTATTTAACATGGGAAGAGTGGGGAGGGTGTTTTTCAACTATTCTTTATTACAACTATACTGTCGCTATTTTCTTACAACTAAACAACTTTAATCCATTGACAAACATAAGAAAAATTGTAGTAAACCAAGATTTGCTACTACTACTACTACTACTACTACTACTACTACTACTACTACTACTCTATCCGTCCCTTTTCTTTCCCTCCTCTTTTCTCTTTTGTCTTTTGTTTACATTTCTAGATACAAAATAGTGTCAATACTAGTTTTATTCTATTTCATTTATTTAGGTTTTATTTTTTTGCTTCAGGTTTTATTAATTATTTTTTTTTTAGATGTTATGTTTCTATAACTTGGTTGAAGGATTCCAATATGGGTTTTTCATTCTTATATTTCTCATCAGTATGTTCATGTGCGCTTTTGCTGCTAAATGATTTTCCTCGGCGTTACATTCGTAGGAAAATCATGTTTAATTTTCGATTTTTGGGCGATTATTCGGAAAAATAGGTAACTTTACACGAATAGGCAGGTTTTTTTCCCCATATTTGAGTGATCCGTCCGTAATTTTTCATTTTAATATACTTTAATAGGAAGGTTTCTGTCATATATAAAAAAAAAATTCTTCACGTCACAAGTGTCACGCTCATACATGAATTCCATAGCTAATATAAGATACTGACCCAACGGGTCACGTGTAGTCTAGTATATATATATATATATATATATATATATATATATATATATACTGTCACAAAACATTATCGATATTTTTTGTTGTCACGAGTACAGAACTGCTTGAAATATTTAAAAAATAGTAAATACGAGGGGCGTGCAATAAGTAATGCCCCTGACCCACTTCCCTAAGAACTAGCGCAACGAAACTTGGCACAGTTATTAGTTGTTCTCTACATAGGAACCACCCAGCGTTATGCATTTCTCCCATCGTTTGATGCAGCTCTGGAGACCGTTTTTGTAGAACACCCAAGGTTGGTCATCCATCCACGACGTGACTTCAAAAATAAAGGCTGCATCATCTGGGAAACGCTTTCTTTTGAAAAACAACTTCATGGATGGGAAGAGGTGAAAGTCAGACGGTGCAAGGCCAGGAGAGTAGGGAGGATGGATTAGATTATTATAACAGCACGCCCGTGCTCCTGATCTGTCGACATGCGAGTTGTGGACCGGAGCGTTGCCCTGCAGGAGAGGGTAGAGATTGCTGATATTGTCCCGCCTCTTGATTTTGATAGCTTCTCTTAATTTCCTCAAAAGTGAAGCATAATAGGATCCTGTAACTGTGGTACCCTTTGCCAGGAAATCTATCATCACTACTCTTAGTCCCAGAAGACAGTAAGCATGACCTTGCCAACGGAGGGCTGCACCCCTGTCTTCTTTGGATGTGATGGTACCAAATGCTTCCACTGCATTGACTGGGTGTTGGTCTCCGGATCATAGTGACGCCCCCAGGTTTCATCCTGTGTAATCAGTCATTTGAAAAACTTTGACTCATCTTTTTGGCATATCTCAAAATTTATCATCGGCCACTCGACGTGTTCTCGATTCTGAAATGGTGTGAACAACCTGTAAATACATCTGGCAGACAACTTATGCATATGCAAACGGTCATGAATGATAGTTTTCACAGATCCTGTACTAATCTCGACATCTTGGGCGCATAGTAATACGCCGATCTTCCAAAATGGCAGCCTCAACTTGACGGACAGATGCCTCATCAATGGCAGATGGGGGGGGGCGACCATATCTGGGAGCTGTTTCCACAGACTTCCGGGCATGTTTGAATTCACGATGCCAGCGTTTTACAAGGTCATATGATGGAGCATTATCACCATAATTTTCTTTTATTTCATCAAAAGTCTCTTGTGGTGTGCGTCCTTTCAAATACAAAAACCGGATCACTGCTCGACATTCAACAGGCTCGATTTCACACCTGACTCAGTTCAAACACCTGTAAAGCAGAAACCAGAATAAGCACAGCTGTGTAATTTGCCACATAACCCATAGAGATATAAATCATTGCACATGCAAAATTTCAGCTCGATCAAACAACTGGGAGTGTGGCAGAAGCATTACTTATTGCACGCCCCTCGTACAAAAAGAAACGTCATTTTCATACTTTAAAAACGAATTTGTGTGAAAAGATTTACAAAGAGATATTTCCAATAATCTATAATATGAATCTCACCTGTCTGTTAAATGTATATATGTATGTATGTATGTATGTATTTATGTATGTATGTATGCTTGCGTGTTCGCCTAAACTTTGGACAGAAGCGACAGGTCTGGTATCGTTTATAAGCTTAACCATTCGGACGACAAATTTCGACACCTTGGCTAAAACAATAATTCCTTCACCCTCAACTAGGCACTTTTCTACAAGAGAGGGGGTCGCTTTTGTCGCCGATATTTTCGACAGTTTCCCTCTGTTTTAGATTAACAAACCTTAATTTGAATCTTCGCCATTTCCGGTTTAGCGATGGACGTGTTTTCCTCCATTGCGGTACGTGTTCGAACCTGTTTGCCTACTATCACTTATTTATTTATTTTTTTTTGCTGGACACTCACCTCCAAACACGCGGGCAACGCTGTTCACCAGACTATTGTATAAATAAAGAAAATATATTAAGCTCTTAAAATCAATATTACACCTGGAAGTGAAATCTATAAACCTTGTATATCTTACTATTATGTTGTAAATGGGAAAATTTTAATAAATAATAAATGTATATTTTATTAGTGAAACAAAAAAAAGTGACGCCATTGATGTAGCGACCATCGCACAACCGAAAGTGGCCCAGGTTTAAATTAAGGCCAGTCAATGGAAAAGTGGGGAGGAAAGTGCCCAGTTGAGGTTAGAAGAAATTATTTTTTTAGCCAATAATCGATATTTTCGTCCATACTGACGCGCGGTAAAACGATACCGATCTCCTGCAAATCCCTCGCCTCGGTCGAAAGTTTTAGACATACATACATACATACATACATACATACATACATACATACATACATACATATATTTAAAGAGACAGGTGAGATTTGGATTATAGAAAATAACTTTGTAGTTCGTCTACTTTTATATTTTACTAACAGGACTTGTTTCTCGGCGGTCTCGAGAAATGTTTAACACAAATGTTATGTAATAAATAAATGAAGGCTAAATGCACTGAATGTTTTTTTTTAATTATTTATTACGAAAGTAACATTCGAAATTGATCAAAATCTTGCACTGAAACACCTGAAATAAATAAATTACGTTACGTGGCGATTGCTGGAAGCAGAGAAAAATGTAATAGGTAAAATGTAATAAGTAAAATTTCATTAGTGAAATTTGTAAAAGTTTGGACCACCAAAATAGAATGTGTTTAAAATGTTAGGCTGCCTTAACAGTTTCCATCACATGAGGTTGCATGCGCTTCACACACATTCTAGTTTCATTGCATAGTCGTTGAACATTCAGATTCCGAATCAACATAATTGGGCATCTAGCTTTAAGCTTTAACTCGTGCCGTGGTATACCATGCATTATTAATAAATATAAAAGTTCTGTAGAGTACTGTACAACATAGGCTTTAATATAATCCATAGAGCAGAAAGCTTGTCCCTACATTGCAATATTATGTAATAGTTGTTGATTGATGCCATATACAATGCCATTTTTCTGAGCTGGAATCCCTCTCTCATTAGGCACTGAGAATGCACATAGTTTTTTAATTGGGTAAACTTTGCCTCTTACGTTCTGTGAGTGGTGAAACAATTATTCCAATTCCTTGGATTATTTGTTTGTTGAAATCTTGTCATCACCAATTTTTATTGGTATGGAGGCAAACTCACTAGCCTCTGGTTCAGTATTTAGATGGACATGCGCGTATAGATACTGTTACAGTCTTGATGTACTTCTACAAATATTATCATTTAATGCAAGCATTGAACTTAGCATGACATCCACGTAGGACAATAAGATTTTGTCGAAAGTCACCTAATAAAAAAGTGCGATGTCACCGATCGCAATATCCCTTTGGATCACGCAATGTTTTACTTGCCACTGTGCATTCATTACATACGATCAAGGAACAATTTTCTAAAACATTAGCCTGGTTTGATCTTCGTTGTATCTGTTGTCAAGGATTCTAACAGTTTAAATATCCATTGAGCTGTTCTAGCACCAGGAAGTAGGGTTGCTGCCATACTTATGATGTTACAGACACAACTATTTTCCTTCTGATCTAACTTTTGCAAGAATCCACTAAGTAACAAATGTCTTTATTGTACCTTCGGCTGTATCAAGGAATATGAGAACACCCTCTTGATCTTCTACCATATTTATTACAGTACAAACACATGAATTATCTCACAAGGTGCGCGACACTATCACGATCAATAGATGCTTGCTCATGCGGCTGATAATTACTTTCATATATTCAGGCAGTAATAAATGTATGTGCAGTAGATCGATCAGGTTATGTAAGATCCTTATGTGTCAGTGTCTTTCCATCTTATAAGCCATATTTTCATTATGAACCTGAGCCATACTGAAGATGTCTGAAAAGGTTATATACACGTCAGGATGTTGATCAGTGTGATTAAGTAGGAAATCTTTACTTAATGCTTCTGTGTGTGTATGTCAAAGATCTGCAGGATAAGACCCTGCACATGTGGTCAACATGATTGCAAAAAATGTATCTAATTATGTGCTTATGTAAATGTAGTTGGTTCCTGTAATGTAGTATCCTAGTGCGTATAATCATAAAATAGACCATATATACTACATGTATCTTTGGATGTATTTGTAACTTTATCATTCATAGTCCTGAGGTTTTGTGGACCTTTAACATGGTGCAGAAGCAGTCGCAAACAGAAGCATTCGAATTGATTTGGATGTACTGTTCAAATCCTGCCAAAAACATCTGGGGAAGGGGGTTAACACACGGATTGTCTAGAACTCCCATTTTTAATGCCCCATATATAAGTCTCTTTCACATAAATTGAAAAAAAAGCTGTCATTGATGTTGAAGGTAGATTTATAATTCTATCCGCCATAAAATCAGTAAAATATATTCGTTGCCGATTTTTTAGATGGACTGACAGGTAAATAACCGGAGTATGAGGTACATGAAGTTAATTATTCTCCAAATCGCTCCATTAGTAGAGATGTACCGGCTTGTTTCACATCTCTTAACTTCATCATGAACATTATTTTCAATTGCAAAGATTACGTAATCACTGCCTTTATTCACACGTTTGCAAATGTATTTAATTGATTTCAAACTATTAAAGTATTCAACAGTTTTTGTATGATCTCTGCTTCCAGAACCCCCAAGTATTTGTAGCTATCATGTTCACCTAGTGCCCTCATCTCTGTTTGATTGGGCAGTACCTTACCGTCTTTTACTTCCATTTTCCCCTTCCCTTTGACCAGCAGTGCCCACTGTTCCATACCGAATTACATTTGCATATCCTGGCTGAAGATTCTAGTTGTGTTTATTAGTGGTTCTAGTTCTCTCCTGGTCTTTGTAAACAGTTTAAAATCAACTATGTACATTGAGTGGTTCATTCTTTCATCATGGTAAATGAATTATGTGGTTGTCTAAGGATATCATCTAAAATTAAATTAGTCACATGATGGGGAATTTCCGCATTGATAACAGAGTGTATGTCAGTAGATCTCTACTTTTCTTCAAGCCAAACCAGCCAATGGGCATGTGGCAGTTCTCTTTAATGCCGCTCAACGGTGTACATGTATACTATTATCACACCAAAAACGTTTCCTTGTAAATAGGCGTATAAGAATACCTAGCTTTAGATTAAATGTTTTTGCTATAAGACAATGCCGATCATGTGGTTGTTTATTTGAATGTTCTTTCAGAATCTTCGGCCAGTTCGTATTGCAGGTAAAATTTATTGACAGTTTCATGTTTTCTTACGTAGAACATTGCATCTTTTGTGCGTTCATGCATATATTAAGGTCCCCCAGTAAATGTTGCTGGTAGGATATTAAATGGGTCCGAATTTTCATTGTTGCCATTAATAATCGATGAATGTAATCGCAAACTGTACTCCCTTTGATGAGTGTTAATGTAAATAAGCCTCCAATGCTTTATTTTTACATACGTATCAACTATATTTGGAATAGATTTCTACATTTAGTAAGCATGTTGGTGCTCTTGTCGCGGAACATTATCCTATATGTGTAGTAAGTGGTACATGACATTGTTGTTCTTACTGCTACGCATTTGTTGTAAGGATTTGTTTGCCACACTGAGAAATGACGCCTTTCTTGGCCTACCAAATGAGTGATTGGGTATTGTAAAGCATCATATGTCCAATTTGTTTCAGCGATACGTTGTAGTTGATTGTTTCGAAGATACAAAATCATATCCCGATGATGAAACTACTGATCTACCCTTACAGCAGCAACCTCAAGTGTCCCAGGGACATCAAACGGGCGTTCATGTATCGGATATATATCAGCATGTATAACTACTTTAAAGTTATCTCATGCAATCTCCATAGCTATCTTAAAGTGTTTGATAGATTTATTGTTTCGGAAAAACATACTTTGCAGATCGACAACAATGTTATACTTTCTGGTTGGATACGTAGTTATGCCTCGCTGTTGCTTCTTGCCGAGCATCACGAATGAAACATAAACATGAATATACTGTGGATTTCCAATATCAATAGGAAGCAAGGGACCAGATCTACGACAAACTTGAAATGTCGGCATATAGGCATCTTCACGTATTTTTTCAGCACCGACGCTGATCATACGGAAGCATTTATGATAAATCCTAATGTTCTTCAAAAATATCTACAATTATGCGACGTGTCGTCAATAAATGAAAGTTTTTTTGGGATCTAGAGACTTCTACAGTTAAGGGGCGAGATCTTATTACTAAACGTGTTTGTCAGGGATATGTACATGGAACAAGTGCAACGAGTTCATCAGAACACATTCCATCAGAACACATTCCAGAGATGCAACATTGTGACAATAAGACAAGAACTGGAGTTAAGTTGATAAAGTGGGACAGATTAGATTTTTTGGAACCTATCAAAGATGGAGAGGCTAGTGGTAGCTGCACCAGTCCAGATGTGGCAACAATACTCCATGCATGAGCGAATGGTGGTCTTGTAGAGGTACGGGATACTGTCAGGTGTTAGTAGTCTTCTAGCTCGATAGAGGGAACCCGCCATATTAGCAGCAGTCGTTGCAATGTATCTATGTATTTGTTCCAGTTCATATTGTCCACAGAGTAAAATATGGTAAAATAGCCCCCAAAAAAGGAGTTTGAAGGTAGACTTGTCAGGTAGGGTATTATTTTACATCGATATAGCCTGTTCGAGAGGTGTCTTCTAATCGTTAAAGGAGAGTAGCTTAGTTTTCCTAGCATTAAATGTAACCATCCATTTGCGTCCCCATTCAACTATTGTCTTAACGTCATTTTCTAAATGATTTTGCAATTGTCCTAGATGTATGTACGTCTGTTCTTCCCTAATGCATATTATAGAGCATTGTATCATCAGCAAATATACCCATCTCGGACACAATATTATCAAGGAGGTCGTTTTTTTAATATCAGGATTAATAATGGTCCAAGGATCAACCCCTGAGACACTCCCGCATTAATGTTATCTTTCTTGGATGTATGTCTATAAATGACAACCTGGATGCTTCTATTGTCTGATATGGATCTAATTATCTTTAGTATAGATCCAGTTATAACGTACGATTTAATTTGTCAAAGGTCTTGGATGAATCAAGGACTACAACTGTGGCTCCGCTCGCTTTATCCAGTACGTGGTAAATACATTCACAGATAAATGTTAAAATATATGCAGTAGAATGACATTGCCTGAATCCATACTGTTTGTCAGAGAAGATTTGCCTTTGCGAGGTGGTGAAAGAGTGTTTTATTAATTAAGGTCTCAAAGATTTTAGTGAAAAAGGGAATATATTAATGGGGCGATAATTGCGAGAGTCTGCTCTTTCATCAGAATTCCTGTAAATTGGTACCACAGAGACCATCTTCCAGCTATTAGAGGAGCAAGATTCAGCATGGCATTTATTGTAGAGCTTGGAAAGTATGAGGCTAGCTCAGTTAAACATTTCTTAATTAGTATAGCATAAATGAGATAAGGCCCACATACTTTTCAGACATGAGAAGGGGTGATTTTTACATCATCTAATGTGGCTTTAGTCCGCATAGGGAAATTTGGAAGGGAGCTGTTTGTTGGGTCCAAGGTGGAGTTAGAGGCAATCACCAGGACAGCAGTTCCGCCTTCTCCGTTACCGTGCATGCAACCGCCTTCTGGTGTTGCTCAGTGGAGGAATTACTGATTGTCCTTTATTCACTAATTTTTCAGAAATCACGAGTTCCTATCTTTGGCGATTCTATTCGCTCCCTGATTATTTCAGCATGCTTTCTTTTGACTGTCACTATTTCGTTCTTACAATGATTTCTTGCATCTACGAATTTTACCTATTTGCATTGGACTGCTGACGTACAAACTGGCGAAATGCATGCTGTCTTTGTGCCATAGCAGCTGCACAATCTGTAGTGAACCATGGGATGCGGGTGGGGCTTTCTATAATACTTCCGTGCGGGAACATGTGCTTCAATTCCCGCTTTGCACCATTCAGTTGTCTCATTGTCAAACTGTTCAGCAGGGAGAGAGAAGATATCTGTCCATGGGGCATCTCGGATGTGTTCGCTAATATTTTCCTAGTAAGCCCTTGTCGTTTTGAGCAATGCTTCCTCACTTTCAGGTCGGGCTTTAAATGTGATGTGAACTGATACCACTAGACGGTCTGCATTTCTAAGTGAACTGTGGGAATTAATCAAGTAATACTCAGGTAGTGTGGTGATGAATAGGTATAATGATAAGTTAAAAATCGACTCCGTAGTTGGTGGGGGTGCCCTTTTCTCCTCCCTGCAACCTCTTTCCCGCAGTAGAGACCTTGCGAGCCTGTCTTCACTCTACCACTATTTCCATGGCAGGTGCCTGTCTGAGCTCCAATCTATGGTCTCTCCTCGCCAAACTTTCATGAAAACACTCGTCTTACTGAAACCACTATCAATAATTTCCCCCACTCTTTTTCTGTGCCTAATCCTAAACGTAGATTCTATGAACAAAGCTTCTTTCTTAGAACTGCATGCCTATGGAATTCTCTTCCATTTCCCTGCTTTAATTCTGACTACAATTTGATCATATTAAAGTCTAACAAATTCTTGATGAACCGTCCCCTCAAGTAATCCAATTTACCAAATTTCCACTACTAACGATTACTAGGATATTATCCACGAGTGACCTTTGGGCCTTGATAAGTGTTACTCTTATGTAAAAAAAGAAAAAGCTATAAAGGGCTATAGTGGCATAGACTAGTTCTTAATGATTTATGCCCGTCATTTTGGGGGTGGGGAGATAAGATTGTAATTCTGGATTGATCCCGAACTAATCCAATTGCCAAATTCCATTTGATTCAGTAAATGGATAACTTTCAGATTACAATTCGGTTGTTATCCAATATAATCCACAGTGATCCCACTCAAAGAGAACTTTCATTTTGTGACGTCACAACAAAAACGAAAACAGCTGTCTAGACAGGATTTGCAGTGATGTGACAGACCGAAATATCTTGATGAAGTGGAAGCATTACAGTACAGTAGAAATATGAGATATCTCCAAAAATAAAAACAAAACCATACAAAAACTGCTAAATTCTGCAATTAAATTATTGCTTATTCACCAAACCTGATTTCCTGCTCTTATTTACTGATACTGCTTCCCTCTTTTTGGAAATCCTACTCTCTCATTATATGACTTAGTGTAATGTTTAAATATAAGGTCAATACTGGCCACATGTATATTATTACTTATGTATGTTACTAAAATAACTAGAAGAAATGTTATTTCTAAATGTCTGCTTGAAATGGATATTACTTTGCTTCCAAGACGCCTGCCTGTCTGTTTTGCATGTAAATATAAACAATCCTTATACTCCTAAATCCACGATTGGATTGGGCCACTCCTGTCGGAGAAGTTTGAGGGTACCGATTTGACAGTTGCTGGTTGCTGTTTCCAACTGACAGTACAGAACCCCAAACTCTTTGATAACGCTTCGAGGAGCGTGCAATAAGTAATACCCCTGACCCACTTCCAGTTGTTTGATCTAGCTGAAATTTTGCATGTGCACTGATTTATATTTCTACGGGTTATGCGACAAATTACATCTCTGAGCTAATTCTGGTTTCTGTTTTACAGGTGTTTGAACTGAGTCAGGTGTGAAATCGAGTCTGTTGTATGTCGAGCACTGATCCAGTTTTTGTATTTGAATGCATGCACACTACAGGAGACATTTAATCAACTGAAAGAAACTTATGGTGATTATGCCACATTATATGACTTTGTAAAACGCTGGCATTGTGAATTCAAATATTGCCGGATGTCTGTGGAAACAGCTCCCAGACCTGGTCGCCCACTTTCTGTCATTGATGAGACATCTGTCCGTCAAGTTTAGGCTGCTATTTTGGAGGATCAGCGCATTACTATTCGCCAAATAGCCCAAGATGTCGAGATTAGTACATAATCTGTAAAAACTATCATTCGTGACCATTTGCACATGCATAAGGTTTCTGCCAGATGGATTCATAGTTTGCTCACACCATTCCAGAAGCGAGAACGTGTCGAGTGCTCGAGGATGAATTTGGAGGTGTGCCAAGAAGATGAGTCAAAGCTGATTACACAGGATGAAACCTGTATCCATCACTATGATCCAAAAACCAACGCCCAGTCAATGCAATGGAAACACTTGGACTCACGACCTCCAAAGAAGGTAAGCGTGCAGCCCTCCGCTGGCAAGGTTCTCCTCACAGTCTTCTGGGACCAAGACGGAGTAGTGAATACATATTTTCTGGTAAAGGGTACCACAATTACAGGAGCCTATTATGCTTCACTTTTGAGGATATTAAGGGAAGCTATCAAAATTAAGAGGTGGGACAAGATCAGCAAAGGTACCCTCCTCCTGCGGGACAACGCTCCAGTCTACAACTTGCATGCTGCCAGATTAGAAGCACGGGTGTTTACTTATGAAATCACCCTATCCTCCTTACTCTCCTGACCTTGCACTTACTGATTTTCACCTCTTCCCAACCATGAAGTTGTTTTGGAAAGGAATGCGTTTTCCAGATTTTGCAGCCTAGATTTCTGAAGTCATATCGTGGTTGGAGGACCAACCTGGGGTGTTCTACAAAAACGGTGACCAGAGCCACATCAAACAAAGGGAGAAATGTATAACTCTGGGTGGTTCTTATGTAGTGAAAGACTAATAACTGTTCCGAGTTTCGTTGCTCTACTGCTATGGGAAGTGGGTCAGTGGCATCTCTTATTGCCCGCCCCTCATAGAGCGGCTGTTCTGTCATTAGTTGTGTAATATCGGGATATTTGTAGTGCGACGTCGGGCTTGGAAGGGCACCCTACAATCATCTCTGGTGGGCATTCCCGAGGTCACATTCCTGTGGATGAGGAGCCGGCTTATGGTCTACTCGTCCGTTTTGCCTAGCATCTCAATCCAGATGTGAAACTACTAAATAGAATGAAATGACAGCTCAATCAAAAAAAAAATGTTCAAACCAGACACACACTGACGCCTCTTCCCTTGAGGCGTGCATTTACACATACCCGAGGACTTAGAACTAACTTAGACGATGAAGAATCATTTCTCATAGCAAACTCCCTGGATATATTAGCACTAAGTGAAACTAACTTGCACTCCACCATCCCCTCTAACATCTTTTACATGTCTGGTTATCTTACACTTTGTCGTAAGCACTTTAACAGGAACAGACTTGGAGTCTATATTTGTAACACCCTCCCTATGTCTAGGGAAACAAAACTAGAATCAGGTGACCAGGCCTTCATATGTTCTAAACTAAATTAACAACAGACTGTTAGCTATCTGTATTTTCTTTATTGCTCTCGAACAACCCAGGAGTGTACTATAATCCATCATGTCTCTGACAGCATAGATGTAGCACCTTCCTTGACACTAGCGCCAAAATACATGTATTTAATTACTCTAACGCCCACCACAGAAATTTGTTTGGCTTCTCTAACTACACTGACACAGCTAGTAGCATCATCCATAACTTTGCTATATCCCATTCCTTGACACAGACAGTAACATTCCCAACCCGTCTCCCAGATCACCAGGTACAGCAAGCCTCACTTCTGGACCTATTTCTGACAAGAGATCATGCGGATTGTGTAACAAATGCTGATTACCCACTTAGGAATGCTGATCATGCTGGGATTATGATAGAATCACTCTAAACTCTCGATCCAAGTTGAAGAGCCATTGCTCAAAACGACAACGTACTAATATAATGCTGACTGGGATGCCATTAGAGATCACATCAGAGATGCTCCATGGGAAATATATTTTCTCTTCCTGCAGAATAGTGCGCAAATGATACAACTGAATGGTTCTAAGTAGCAATTAAAGCACCTGTTCCTACACGGAAGTTTTATAGCAAATCCCACCCTTCCCAATGGTTTACTCTACTTTCGCAGCTGCCATTGCTCAGAGGTAACATGCATACTGTAGATTTATCTAGCATAAGTCCTGTACAAACAGACAAAGTATATAGAAGCTAGAAGTAATTGTAAGAAAGAAGTAGCAACAGCTAAGAGTGAATATACTGTAACCGCCAGGAAACGCATTGAAGCGCAGAAATTAGGAACTCATGTTTTTTGGAAAATCAACAATAGTTTAGTAAATAATGGGCAATCAATAATTCCCCCACTATACAACAATCATAAGGTTGTTTGCACAGCAAATGAGAAAGCTAACATGTCTGCCTTTTATTTTTCCTCAAACTCTACCTGGGACCCAGCAAACCATTCCCTCCCTGATTTTCCTCTGTGAACAGAAACCATACTAGATGATCTGAAAATCACCCCTTCTCAAGTACATGATATCATAAAAAACCAGGACACCTCAAAAGCACGTGGACCTGACCTCACCCCGGCAGTGCTATTAAAAATTATATTAGCTCAGGTTGCTCCAGTTCTCTCTAAACTCTTTAACAAATGTCTTAACGAATCGTGATTTCCTGGCAGCTGGAATACTACTTTTTTGGTACCAGTTTCCAACATCTCTGTTGAACGAACTGACTCATTCAATTATTGCCTAATTAACCTCCTCCGCTTTTCGCCAAAATATTTGAGTCTTTAATTAATGAAGATATAGTCCATCACCTTACAGCTGCTAAACTTCTGTTTGATTATCAATATGGATCTAGGCAAGCCGTTCTACTGCAGATATTAAAACTGTAACTCTGAACGTATATACCAAACACTGGATAAGGCAGGGGATATATATCTAAGGCTTTTGACAGGTTATGGTACGATGGTCTTCTCATGAAAATAAAATCTATGATATTACTTGACGAATGCTTAACATAATTAAATCCTCCTTGAATGAGAGAAGAATATAGGTTGTCCTCGATGGGCGTACTTTCAAACAATATGATATAAATGCAGGTGTATCTCAGTGATCGATCCTTACCTGATAAACTTGTCTCTGCCATGGGTATATTTGCCGATGACATCACACTCTAAAGCAGGCACGTGGGGGAAAACTAATGAGCATATATCTAAGGCAATGGCGGATAGCTTAGAGGAATACCTTCAGTCTGTAGTGGAATGGGGTCAGAAATGGATGGTAACATCCAAAGTTGCCAAGACAAAGCTCGTTTCCTTTAATAATTCCATGAAACCTTACTAACAACCAATAGCTATAGCTAAAGATACATTACTTGAAAGTACTTCTTTCAAACTCCTCGGCTGAACGTTCACAGGGAACATGAGTTGGAATAAATACATTGAGACCATTGCTAAGGCTACTGCGAAAAAGGTGGGCTCTCTCTACCATGCTAGAAAGTTACTGACGCCTAAAGTATCCTGTACTTCTACAAAGCCACTATCCTCCCATGTATCATGTACTGCTGTCACATTTCGGCTGGGGTATCTCCTACTAGTCTCAAGCTACTTGACAGTTCAAAAGAGAGTCGCCAACCTGATAGCTCCTGAACTGTTATCTAAGCTTCATCCCCTGTCCCATCGGCGAAATTTTGCTTATTTTACGAGTATTTTAATGGTGGGTGCACTGACGAAGTACAAGCTCTTGTACCCCCTAGATGAAAATACCCCCGACAAACCCGAGAAGCAGCGAAGTTCCACTCCTACACAGTATATATACGCAGATGTAAGAAAGCCTTCTACTCTGAAAGTTTCTTCCCCAGAACTGCAAGACTTTAGAATTCTTTTCCGGGTTCCCGCTTCCCGAACTGTACTGACATACAGAAGTTTAAGTGTAATGTAAACGGTCATCTTGCTGCTAAACTCCCTGGATAGTACTCCTGAAACTTAGATCCTCGATAGTAGCCCCCTACATCAAAGTGGCAATGTGCCTTGTTTTGTTAGAAAATGTAATTTTAAAAAAAAATAGGTAAAACCAAACAGGTAACCCATGTAAAAAAAAAATAAATTCATTGAACTTAAGGAGTAGGAGTCGGATAAAAATTTCCGACTCCGACCCCGCTCTGACTCCTTGTACTCTTAGAAATCTGACTCTGAGTCCGACTCCAGCTAAAACCTCCGACTCCGACTCCGCAACTCAGCGTCAGAACAGAAATTGAATTTTTCTCCTAAAAAAAATAAAAAAAGTGGACTTAAAATTGCCCGAAACAAATGCGCGTGCACCACCAAATGTATATTTAATGGTTAGGTGAAAGTGTTGTATTGTTTTAGGTAATATTACTTCTAGCCAAAAGGCAAACAATGAATGATTTACATTCTTTTTTTATTTTCCTAATAAGTGACGTTTTTGTATTTTATTTTTAAATTCACTAATGTGTGTATGAAATTAAAATTTATTAATCAGCATGTTAGTGTTAACAAGTGGTTTCATGAATTCATTGTCTCGCTAGTTCTACGAATTTTTTCTTACTCACGGGCCTCTATTACGCAAGCGTAGCAACGTTAATCTTACTGATCTAAGTAATTGCACAATAAAAGTATGTAAGTAAAAAGAAAATAATGTTAGCATTCAATGTTTAGTTTCATAATATTTATAAGAAACAATTGCCACTTTAGCAGAAGTATTCAGTATCAGGCGGCGTTTACCGAATAAAGCCGGCCAAGGTAACAGATGCAGACGAATTTCCAAATAAACAAACCGGAAAAAATATAAATACAATAAATATAAAAATAACAAAAAATCTTCTATAAAATTACTGCTATCTCTCTCGCTCTTTCTCTCTTCATATATATATATATATATTTATATATATATATATATATATATGTATATATATATATATATATATATGTGTGTGTGTGTGTGTATGTTTGTATGTGTATTTATCTCAAGTTGCACTTTGTATTGTTGATTAAGCTGAATTAGGTTCATTAACATTTTTGGAAATGTATTTATGACAATATAAGTGTGGTATAAACTCACACACTCTTTCCATGGTAATTTTTTTTTGTATAAACACTCCCAACCTCGAAAGCCGTTCTTAACATTTTTTTCTGTTTTTAACGTGCGGCTATTGGTGGTGTTTTAACTACGCTGCTTACTGTTTTGAAAGTATACCCAATGTGTAAAAAAAAACACATTTTTGTGTTTTTCAAAAACAGTAGGATTTTATTTATAACTAACATTTCAGTCCAGCGTTGCCCGGGTGTTTGGAGGTGTATGCTGAGCAAAAAACAAAACAAAAACAAAACAAAAAAACGGTCATTTTTCTTTTAATTTGACCCCTATTATGACCCGTTAACCTATATGGTTTAAGGTTCAAATCAAGTTATTAAGTTAGATCCATGTCCAAGGAACCTATATCTAAAATTTCAAGTGATATTTTCGGAGGAGTTTGGTCGAGTTCTCAAAGGTCAAATCGTTGAACTTTGACCCCTTAAAAACCAAATTTCGAGCCGCAACCGATCACATAGATTTTCCCAAATTTCAATAAACTGTATATCAAATTTCGAGTCTGTAGACTTAAAATTCCCAAAGTTATTGCGTAGGAAAATGCACACAGACACACACATACACGTTCACTTTTATAGATAGATAGATTGATAGATAGATAGATAGATAGTTAGGTTGTAAATTTTTACGTGAAAGTACAGTGTTTTTTAAGACAAATTTTTATTCGTATTTAGTTTTGTGAAAAGAAATTTGAAAATAAACTTTTTTTTCTCGTATAAACACGTCTTATTTTTTTATAATAAAAGCTTAATATATGATGACTAAAATTGTTAGGTGAGATTAGAGTATTATTTCCAGGGAAAAAAGTTGCAATTTGTATTATATAAAATAGGCAGTAAACGTTTTTTTTTTTAGTTAGTTAGGCGGAAAATAATGGTAAAGTATGGTGGAATGTACAGTAAGGAAAAATTATCTTAGTCCGGGAGAATTTCCCATCAATTGGGCGAGTACAGAAAAGATGCAGTGTAGTTTAAGAGATATAAGTACACGATCCCCTAAAAATAGACAGAAAATAGCATGGAAATCCAAGAACAAAATGCTCCTAAACATCGCTTTGATAAAGGCTTTCGAGATAAAATGCTGGGCTGGGGGTGTTTTGTTCCAGAACCGTTATAAACATGGGGATGTTTTGGGGGAGTTATACTACGGTAAAACAAGGTTGTTTTTAATTTTATTATAGAAAATTGGCAGGAGGCATTTGTTTTTATATTGATTTTTTAGAACAGTATTTTTTAGCTGAACAGAAAAAAATATTTCTTTAATGAAAGCGGGGGTAATGGATCTGTAGGTATGTTTTATTTCAGAGAGTATCAGTCCTTTAAAAGGCATATTTTATGTAGTGTTTCTATTGAATGGCCTCGCCAGGAGGGGATATTAAAACAGTAGTAAGGGGTTAAATCTTGCCAAATGAAAACCAATAAAAATTACCTAACTCTAGGAAAATTTATCAATGACCGAGGACAACACGTTGATGGTAGGCGCCACAAAAAAGTATGCATAAAATAGCACGGAAATCAAAGAACTAAAGAAAATAAATTTGGAGTAGTAAGTACACGTTGCTCTGTTCCAGTCCCCCCATCCAAAAAAAAAAAAAACGTAGACCTGAAAAAGCAGATAATTCAAAGAACGAAATACTCCCAACATCGCCGTTGTAAAAACGGCTTACAGGAAAAAAGTATGGAATTTAAAGAATGAAATTCCCGCCCCCAACATCGCCATGGTAAGAACGGCTTTCAGGAAAAAAAAACATGGAATTCAAAAGAACGAAAAGCCCCCTCCCCAATATCGTTATGGTAAGAAAAAATGATATTCAAAGAACGAAATAAACCCTCAATGTAGCCATAGTAAGAACGACTTTCAGGAAAAAATACATAGAATTCAAAGAACGAATCCCTTCAACATTGTCATGGTAAGAACTGCATGGGGGAAAAATTAGATGTGTTAACATTTAAAATAAAATGGAATTTACTTGTAAATGTTGAACGACAGAATTACGAATATGAATGCGTAAGTTAATAGCTATAGGTTCATGTTTTAACTTTTAGCCTTGCAGCAAACACGTCTTCATAGCTCATGCATTAATGTAAAAAAAAAAAGTAAATCGCAAATTAAACGTTCTGATTTCGATTCTCTATGGTGACACACGAATCATTGAAAAAAAAAATTCAATCTTTACTATATACTGAATCCAATATAATATAATAATACATACAAAAACTGCATTAATCAAATAATCATATACAAGCGTATTTTGTGTCCCGGGAATTCCGTGTGTGTGTGTGTGTGTTAAATATTTAGATTGTTATTTAATATCAATGTTCCACATGTGGTCTTCGTCATTTTTGTTTAGTTAGTTTGTTTAACCTGGCAATTAAATGACTTGTTTTACGCTAGCTTATTTCATCTTGATAAATATCGAATTGTCTACTGTTCTAAACTGTTCAGAGTATTGCAAGAGCAAACGATAGATAAATGTGTTGTTCATCATCCCGACACACCCACGTTTCCCCCAGGGCATAAACTGCGAAAGCAAACGTCATGGTCGTGTACTTGACGGAAACAAATTACAATTAAAACGACTATCTCAGTTTCAATTATGACCACGTGTTGCCATTAGCTTTAGCTGTCATTCATCGGCCTGGTTAATTTCGCCCAGTTCCATGCAAGAAGTGGCTGGACTAGGCATGGGGAATGCTCTTTGCTTTGTGGATAGGATCAGTCTGAGATCGAAGATTAATGATGACGATTAGACACATAGATTGATTGTTTTCTATGTGTTATTCATGATCTAGAAGGAAGGCGTTATAATCAAATTAAATATACCTTAATAGACGTCGCCGGCGTACAAAACAAAGCAACAACGAACTAATATAAATGTATCAGTATACGCCTCTATGAGTTTATAACAAACGAATCCATCTTACGAGATAGCCAATTAACAATATGATTCGATTCAAACTATAAGCACCGATGCAATCCACCCGCGCCCTCAGACATTAAAACTTAAAAAAAAAATTAAATCTTACAATTGTTTATATCCCTCTTGCCCTTGGATGAACGGGTATATTCGCCAGATAATTTTCTTATTTGATTCGTGCATCTGTGTCTGTGTATATTGCGAAAAATATAGTCAGCAATACATGTTTGATTGAAGATTTCATATTCGTTTATTTTAAAGTTATTCAATTCATCGGTTGAGGTTCGAAATCAGCCGATATATTGCATGTGGTATGGTCCGGACAGCTTTTTATTGATCATGTCGAGCGCGCTCTCTCTCTCTCTCTCATATATATATATATATATATATATATATATATATATATATATGTGTGTGTGTGTGTGTGTGTGTGTGTGTGTGTTAAGAGAATTTCGAACAGTTAAAAACACTTTCAATAACTAAACAAATTACGAAAATACAAACAATGACTTCAACTCTTACGAACATTGCACATTTATATCTACCTTTGCCCACTTCATTCTGACTCAATAGGGTCTTGTCGGTGGGGTAATAAAATACGCCGGCGTCCCCCCAACCCTGCAGAGGGTAAAAGTCCCTCAATGGGGGTCCTGGATATGACCTTAAACTATATCCAGTGGTGAAACCCCAGCTTGTCGGCTTTGGGAGTGTAGAGACACCCTTTAATTACCATTGCTCCACGGTCCACTCTGACCCGGAGTGGTAGTACCTGTTAGGGTCCCAACTATGGGTTAAATAGAAACCGACGTGAAAACAACAAATATATTCTATTTAAAAAAAATTCTTCAAGATCTTTGGATTCGGCATTAAATAACCCCAAAAGGGTTGATATGCCGTAAAACAAAAAACAACCAACCAATCTGACTAAATAAACGAATCTTACAATTTAGTTTAAAAATGTATTCCTTTCTGTATGTGCCTTCGTCGTGTCACAACAGTTGTCTCACAGAAGTCGTCGTCATTGCTTAGCACTTCATGAATAGGTACGTGCTAAAATAATAATGACAACTTCTTGTAACTACTATGCGATTTCCACTAACATTTTAATGCACTAACGATTCTGCATAATGTTACATTTTAATTGAACAGATTAGTAAAGTAATCGCACAAAGCAAAAACATATTTACATCGACGCAAAAAGTAAGAATTACGCAAAACGGATATAAGGTACTCCTTGCTTTGCACACGCTTGGAACAAAAAATGGCATTGTTACAGCTGACATTCAGCGACGGATATGGTCAGTGAACGGCATTGTTAAAGTAGCCATTGCACATCGGTGACAGTGTGTAAACGCCAATGCCCTAAGTAATTACACTACAATAGCAATTACTGCCTAAAAACTGCAGTAATTGACTCGACACAGCAATTTCCTAAAGTGAACGATGGATACAGACAGTGCCTCCAACTTCCTATCAGTGCCCGCTAGTGCCAGCCACTGGCATGTAGTTAAAGAAGTAAACTTTAAACTGCAGTGACCACCATTGATGACGATGCTCATCACTCGATACCAGTTCCCGACAATTGGAGCTATATTTCCATATATCAATAATGCCGTTTTTTAAGAAGCAAGTATATGCTGAGAATTTAATATTTCCCTTGGGCGGTGTAACGAAAAAGGTTCCCCTGTAAAAATTATTTTTTCATCTATGAAAAAAAAAAGACTATTTTTTTAAGATCGGATTTTTTTTTTCCATTTTGGAAAATTATTTGCTGGGATTCTTTTATTTCCTTAGGCGGTGTAAGAAAGATTTTTTATGAACGGATTTTTTCCATGTTTGTTACGTATCGGATAAATTTATTTACAAATCAAAATGACTTTTATATAGTAGTAAAAATTAATTTAGAACGTTACAACAGTCAAAACGTGAAAAACGTAGCTATGTATCAGAATATGCAAGCAATAAATTACATCAGAAATATCGTCAATAAACCGAAATGTATTTATGAAAATCGCCACTAATTATCGTACTATTTATTGGGTCACGCCTGACGAAGTTACGCGCTTTCTTTGTTATCTATCACCTTCAACCTCTAAGAAAAAAAATATCTATGAAAAAAAAAAAAAAGACTATTTTTTTAAGATCGGATTTTTTCCATTTTGGAAAATGATTTGCTGGGATTCTATTATTTCCCTTGGGTGGTGCAACTTAAACTATTCTCCTGTAAACATTCTTCTTTTTATCTATAATAGAGAACTATTTGTATGAACGGATTTTTTCGATTTTCGGTACGTATCAGATGAATTTCTAAGAAATAATATGCCTCAAATAACTGTCTATTTGGAATGAGGGTGAGTGTTTGTAATGGAACATGCGCCCTTTGTTCACTTAACGGTCGATTTATCGTAAGGACATGTATGGTATAAGATGCGCTTTTTCTAAACCCAACAGTTTTACAAATGTTTGTAGGGAAAAGTTTATGAAGTTATACCAGGAAACAAACATTGTTCTCTTGCAACTTTGTATAGAATTCAAGGAAAATTAATCTGTCTTGTCTTTCTCAGATACTTACAACAATAAATACATGATTGTTCGTAGTAGATATTTCATAACTTCGCTACGTTTTTTTATAGAGAATTATTTACCTATTCATATTAAAAAAAATTGTGTATGTTTTATGTTCTTACGAAATATCGGCCTTTTGTGCAATATACTATTGTTAAATAGTATGTAGCATATATATTTTATTTTGTAGAAATACTTACACACAAGTAGCAAGTTGAAATTATATCAGAGAAAACGTATTTATTATGGTTCCAAAAGTATTAGTCCTATAGCCTTATGGCTATTTATGGATTTAAGCATGCAGTAGGCAAATGAAATAGGCTCATGTATAATCATTTATACACCAGATTTTATAAAAAAATATATTATACCGCGATAAGAGGTTCCTTAAATAAATTCATAAAGTTCTTCGTATTGGCGCTTTTAATCATACAACACACATGAAACTCTAATAACCTAGGATGGAATACTGCTGCCATATCTGGGCAAGAGCTGCTAAAAACAGCCTATCCTGCCTTGACAGAATACAAAATAGACTTCGTGGCTTGGTGGGGGATGCCCTTTTCTCTACCCTGCAACCTCTCTCCCACAGAAGAGA
>NC_136508.1:54407749-54460249 GCF_053919585.1 Euprymna scolopes
TACTCTATATAAAAAAAAAATCTCGCATTGTTCTTGGCTTTTAGTTTTACCTTATAATTTTCTTCAACAATGCTTCAAGCAACCTACAACCTACTTATATATATATATATATATATATATATATATATATAAATATATATAATTCACCTGTCATTACTACATTTAAATTTGGATCGCCCGATTGTCGAATACAAGATTCAATCGAAGACGCAGATCCGCATTTTTATAATTTTATGTATAAACGAATATAGTCCTATAATTATTGACAATCTATTATCTGAAATTAAAGCCTATTACATCCTTTAATTAGATTATTTTTGTTGCGACAATTTTACTATAGACACGCACGATTCTGCGTGTTACGTTAACTCAATATGCCTTTAAGTGGGGGAAAATGGCTACATTAACGTCAAAACACGGGTTCTTTTTGAAACTGAAACCTGACAGAGGCGAGAAATGAACGAGCAAATTCGCATCTCCAAGAAACCAAGCTTTGTTCTCGTTTTATTTTTAAAACCTGTTTAAAATACGACTTATTTTGCCTCGAAAATGATGCGTTTTAATCAAGTCTCTTTGTTTGCTATGTTTCCCTTAACAAAATTGATTTGCCAAAAAGACGGGTTTGTAAGATATTCTCTATTATAGAATGTAATTAGCTTCGTCACGAAGTATTATAATGGCGGCACTCTCAATAGATTCCCGTAAAGTAATAACGCAAAATAAACATATTAAACATTTCCAATCAGCGTCAAATTTAATTATTTTAATCAACAAATAAGCAAAGCATAAAAGTAAAAACAAAGCTAATTAAATGTTGTCAAGCCTAAACTATGTACAGCAACAGTTTCTTTCGAAGACAAATTCCGTTTGCATTAGTTTTATATAATTCATTCAGAGCATAAAAGAGAGATCTGCATATTATAAAAATGGTTTGGCTACCTTGTTCCTAAAAGTATAGCTTAAACACGTTGATATATTGATTACTGCCAACTTACCAACTTTAGGATATAGCAAACCTACATGCTTTAAAATGTAAATATGATTGCCTGAGGAAACGCATCTAAAAAAAAATCCTACGTCCATTTGTAGTCTACATACTTGAAACATTACGCAGTAGAACCCCGGAATACGGTGGCCCGGGACCCGTTTTTTTTTTTTTTTTTTTTTTTTTAGTTTACTAGGTGTGATACGATGTTTTTGCTGTGTTACTTACAATGTTATATACATGTGCAATTGATGTTTTCCTGTATTTTGTTACTAATTTTAAATATGTACTGTACAAAATTTTGCTTAGGCGCCACCATAAGGCAATTTTACCTTAGATTCCAACCCTGGAACGATTAATGCCGCATCACTCTGTTCTACTGTATATGTATTCTTCGAGCCTTGCACTCCAATAGTTTCTTCCCCAGAGCTGCTAGACTTTGGAATTCCCTTCCGGGTTCCTGCTTCCCTAACTGTACTGACATGCAGAAGTTCAAGTGTAATAGGAACCGACATCTTGCTGCCCAACTCCCCACATAGTACCCCTGTAGCTTATGCCCCTGATAGTAGCCCCCTACATCAAAGTTGCAATGTGCATGTTTAGGGTGGAAATGTAATAAAAAAATAAATAAATAAAATAAAATAGTTAATATTTAGTAGGATAGACTTTCTGCAATTTGACAGCTGGAAATCTTTTAGGATTTCTTATAATTAGACTGCAACTATACTTTTCTTTAATTTTTCTCCAAATTTCTTACAAATGTGAAATTTTATCATTGCGTCGCTGTTGCTTGATGTACAGCCATGCGGTTATCGATCTGATTGAGGTCTGGAGATTGTGCAGGCCAATCCAAACACGGAATGCCATGCTCTACCAGGAACCTCTTGACATTGCCAGCTGTATGAATGGGAGCATTATCCTGTATGAAGATGGGACTATCATCCAAATTCCGACCAAAATAGCGTGGAAAATGCTCAGTCAACATATTAATGTACATGGTCGAATTAATTCGGCATCGAAAGCTTACTATAGGCGCTGGACCATTGGTACTAATAATTCTCCACACCAAAACTGAACCTCCATCAACATGCAGCGTAGAAACTAAGCACCAAGGATTTTTTTTTCGTATTTCATCCGAGGGACGTACTGCCTATCATCACTGCCTAGCATATTGAACTTGCTTTCGTTGCTAACAAGCACTTTTGACCAATATCAAGAGTCATGATCTTCATTGCATCTTACGAAGTCCAGAACGCGCTTTTTGTTCTTTACAGAAGTAATAGGCTTGCGTCTTGCAACATATCCTAGCAAATTAAATCCCTTTAATCTGTTCTTGACAGTAGAAAGAGGGCACTTTTTAACAATATTGCGCTGTAAAATAAAAGTTTTCGAGGTGAACGTCGACACAAAGTCGATTCTTTTATTGAAGTTGCAATTTAGATACGATTTTGTTAGGAATAATATATCTCGTATAAATACAATGTTCCAGTTTGGTTTCTTAATTTCACAAGGCAGAATCAAGTAAAAACGCGTTGGTCAACATTGTGAAGTCTTAATTGTAACTAAACAATGATTTTAGGAACGAGGAATTCACCAAAAAAACAAAAACACAAAAAAAAACACGTCGTGTATTACTGTTATTTCGATAATTTTGGTCATTATATTCTACATGATGGCCTCTTTTTCATTACAAAATTCAGATATTGCAGAGAAAAACAAAACAAAATAAAGAATTATAATTCAAACATGAATTGTTGGATGTTATCTTCTTTAAATAACGTGCCTCACTATCGATTACTTGGATATATAAAAAAGCGGAAAACAAACTCCTTGGCTGAGACTCAGTTTATGAACATACTTATCGACCGCTTGATAAACAAAAATGGCTATTGTGTGCCATGGTACGAAATGGCATCATCGCACATTCTTCTTTTAAATCGAAAATAAAAATCAGTTGAGCGTGTATATAGATTATTTAATTTAATCATATGGCCAATTTGATTTCTCCAGGGAAAAACAATAAAATTGTCGCCTCAAACATGACGACTTTATTCCATTTCTGTTTTTTGTTGCAAACGATGTACAAGTTAGCCAGTTATGTGCAAGTCATAGAACGATAGGAGCCTACTATTATGTCCAAAAATGATATAATATTCAATGAGCGAGATTGGAGTGTGACACTGAACAACTCATGTTTTTTATCGATTAACGTTATGACAAAAGATTCATTGTAAGCACCCTCAGAATGCATCACTGAAATGCCACAAATATCAAGAACGTAACAAAATTTCTGGTTACGGTTATGGTCTTTGGTGTGTTTTCAAGTGAAGACAACATAATGCCACTTCACATCTTGGAAGTCGGCTTGAAATAGCACGGTAACATGAGTGCACAAGCACCGTAAATGTTTTTGCATGTTTATGAAAATAAATCAAAAATATGCGCAGTTGAGATTGTGTGCGCGAATGCACGTGTGTGTATATGTGCATGCATGCGTGTGCGTGCATGCATACGTGTGTGCTTATATGAGTGCATGTGTGAATGCGTGGGAGTGCATGAATGGCTGGTTTTGTATGCGTATGTGCGTGTGCGAGGCTGTGTATATGTACATGTATCTATTTGCGTATGTGCGTGTGTGCATATGCGTACATGCATGCGTGTATGTGTGCATATGTGAGTAGTTTTGCATATGCATGTGTGTGTCTGAGAGTTCATCCGTGCCTGCATGTGAGTATGCGTCTATGTGTGTGCGTATGTATGCATATATGAGTAGTTTGTCATGTGGTGCAATCAAGTAACGGCTCTCAGACCCCCGAGTGTGGCAGCAAGACTAAAGTCCAAAGAGACCCAGGCTTGGCGTCAGAAGATGTGCTACGACATTGCACTCTTCTCCTCCTACTCTTCTCGTGTACTCGACTTCAACCCGCTGGACTACTTTGTTTGGTCATACGTTGTGAACATCACTAATATGATCTCCTGCAAACCATAGCCAGCCTGATCGCTACCATCTGACGACTATTGGCCGGAGCTTGTAGACAACGCACGCGTTTAGTCCCAGACCCGTATCAAGGCGATGATTAAGCTATAGGCGGTTTTATAAAGCTGTAATGTTGCTTTCTTGAGGGCGACAGTTTCATCGTTCGACTCTCTATATTGATATTTGTTCGATTTCAGTTTGATATTAACAATACATTCTTTCTATAACTTGATAAAAACGAATTTAAAATGGTCTGACGAAATTTAGCATCATAAATATATGACTTTACTTGTTTGAATACTCTATTTGCTGATAATTCAGACGATTTATGGATTAAATAACGCTTACTTTAAACATTAAGACATAATTTGTGTTACATACACAACTTTTCAGAAAATATCCAGAAAATTAAAGTTGATGTTGATAGCACTACCGTCAATTCTAGTATGGATTTTCGCCAACCTTCCTCAATTCTGTTGCAATATGACGTCGATTTCGAAGTTGATCTGGTTTTAGTTATTGCCTGAAGTACAAAATTGGTTGCTTAAATTTACCCTGTCAAGACTCAGCTATTACCTTTTAATTGCATTAATGCCCCGGTTCTTTTTACGATTCGTGTAGCAAAATATGCTCTCGACCAGAACACTACTCTAATATATCTTGTCTTTCTTGCACCTCAAAACTTTTTAGAGTTAAAATGTTATTTTGTTTGATGCTTCTCGAAAATAATGGTTCTCTCTGTATCATTATAAACACTTTCACGCACCCAAGGCTATATTTTATCTCTACAAATCTATGATAAGACCGTGTATAGAGTACATTTATATATTTAGGTTGGTGAACGTCTAATTTGTTATGGAGGTCTGGACGAATTACACAAACGTAATTGTAACTAGATTGGCTTCACGCCATATTCATTATTGCAGTCTCTTTCTTCAATTTAAATTATATGTTTTTTGAGAGTCTAATCCTACTTTTATTCCAGCTCGGTTTACTCGTTGGTCTACAGGGTGGTCAAAAAGTCAGGTAACATGTTAAAGGTAGAAAAAACAATATGATCCATTATAATCTCTATTCGTTTAATATTATTTCTTGGATGAAATTTTTCCACAACGTTGGATTGGTCGCCGTGGTCCAGTTAAATGGCCAGCCAGATCTCCGGATCTTACCCCTCCTGATTTCTGGCTTTGGGGCTATGTAAAGGATAGCGTTTATGGCAAGAAGCCTGATACAATAGCGTCTTTAAAGTTATTTATTGAAGAGGTGATTGCGCGGATATCAGCTGACATGATTACACGTGTTACACAATCAGTGGTTAATCGTTTCCAGCGATTGATAGAGAGAAATGGACGACAATTAACAAAATAAACATATTTCATGTTTGTTTCATTTTATATTTCAATGTATGGTACTTTAATATACGTGTATTGCTAATATCGTTTTTCTTTAAAATGTTACCTGACTTTTTGACCACCCTGTAGTAATCCACCATTACATCGTTTTATGCCTCATTGTAACACAACTTTCTATTCTAGTAGTTTTTTTTCCATCGGTAACAATGTTGTAGAACTCTCTTTATGCTCAGCAAATTTCTTGCAGAGTCAGCCTTGGGCTGATCACGACAAAGATCTATCGGCATCTTCTGTATTTTTAATAAGAATTTATCGTTTGGTTAGCTTCTTACAGAAAGAAGCTTTCTTCCACGTCTTGAGCGATTTTATAAAAATAGAACGCATGTATACATTGTTGCATTCAGTGAATACATTTAAGTAAAATATATGGTGAACACGTTTCCAGGTTCTTATTGTTCTCACCTCGACAATTCATGCAATGATGTCGGTTTCTGTTTCTCAAGTGAAGCAATTTTACTCTTATTTTCTCTCACTCGGAAATTCTGTTGTTGTCTTTTCATTGCCGTATTTTGCATTTCATCTGTTTTACAGTTTTATAAAAATAGATTTTGTTATTTCGAATATCATATGCTGTGTTACTTACAAATACTGTGACGTATCCTCGCTTGGTAGTATACTTGTTTTAATACTTCAGATTTCTAGATAAATTGTCTGATTAGTGAAATGCACAATTTTTCAGCGTATTCTGATCCATCCCAGCAAAAACAACCTTCTTAGTGACGTGCAATATGGTTTCAATTTTGCTATATTTACAGCATACGTGCTTACAGTTATATCTCATAGGATAAGCGAATCTGTCGACGGGGTCTTCCTGTCTAGGGGAATTGCTTTTGACATATCAAAGGCATTTGAAAAGATATGGCGTAAACTCTACTTCACAAGATCTCAAACTATGATATAGCTGGAAATTTCTTCTCAATTATTAAATCATTTCTCTCTAATAGGTTCATAAGAGTAGTTGTTGATGAGCAGGAATCAGAAGCTTTCAGTATTAATGCTGGTGTGCCTCAGAGGTCCACCCCGGGTCCAACTCTTTTCCTGATCTATATTAATGATCTTCCAAATCACATACTTACATCATTCGTAGACATTTATGCTGACGACACTACAATCTATGGTAGCACATAAAAGAGCCGAAGTGACCAAGTTCTCTCTGATTCTCTCTTTTTGATTTTGAGCATGTGGTGTAATGGGGAAAGAGGTAGGTGGTTACTTTCCATGCATCTAAAACCAAGTCTCTATCTCTATACAATCTACTCTCTTATGCCAATCTAGCATCGGTTGAAATGAATGGCGCTCGTCTTGACAAGCTTCTAGGCTTGACCTTTATTCCTGACCTAAAAAGGAACACGTATATCGAATCCATTGCCAAGGTAGCTGGAAAAAGGGTGGGATCTTTCTACCGCACCAGAAGATATCTCACTCCTGATGCAATTCTCTACCTATATAAATGCCAGGACAACGATGGAGTACTGTTGCTACATCTGCGCAGGAGCAGCTAAAAGTAGGTACTCCTGCCTTAACAGAGCTCCAAACAGACTTCGTAGCTTAGTGGAAGATGCTGTTTTCTCTTCCCTGCACTCTTTTCCACTGATAGTCTATCTCTGCTTTATCGTTATCTTCAGTGCAAATGATCAGCTGAGCTTGAATTTATGCGACTCCTCTCGCCAAACTTTCACGAAAAACACTCGTCTAGCCAAAAACTATCAAAAATTCCCCTCACGCTTAATCTGTGCTTAACTTAAATGTACATTCTATGAACCAAATTCTTTCTTAGAATTACACACTTGTAGAACTCTCTTCCGATTGCCTGCTTTCCAGCTGACTACAACATGATTGTGTTCACGCGAAACGTAAACAAGTAATCCAATTTGCAAAAATTCCCTCTAATTATGTTTACTACGCTATAATCACATTAATGTATGCCCATTAATCCTTATCAGCAAGTGGACTCCGGGTCTTGATAAGTGGTAATTCATGTGTAAAATTATACAGTTATTAATGTAAATTTTATGTATATTAAACCGTGCAGATATTTCCGTTTTCAAAAAGAAACGTTTGTTGCCAAATTTCTTTTTAAAAAAAAAAATGCAAGTTTTCCTGAAAAAACAAAACAAAAAAAGTTTCACCTAACATTTTATGGTAAAAAATTAATTTATTTTTGGGGGAAACAACTTTTATTGATAAAAATAAGATTGCAAAAAATAATAAAAGTAAATAAACAAAAAGCATTTTTTCTTGAGGAATGTATTCCATTTTAACAAACCTAGCCACAGCAACTCGTGGCCGGGTAGAGCTAGTTTATATATATATATATATATATATATATATATATATATATATATATATATATATATATATATATAATATAAAGCTGAATGTTTGTGGTGTGTGTATGTGTGTCTGGTCACGAATAGGCTCCTATATGGTTGACTATTATAGAAAACTGATTACATATAATGATAGAAGATGTATCGAGACAAAGTAATGGGTATGTTGGATCTGGCAGAACGGTGGTTCATTAAAATTGTGGGGTCAGCGTTCGCGCCTGGTCCACAAAGTATGGAAATAAAAAAATAAAAAATTTAAAAAAAAACGTTTACAATTGTTTTTGATATAGATATACATAAAAATATTTGATAAGTATGTTTTAACGTAAATAGGGATGGTATAATAAAATTGTGGGGTCTGCATTCGCGCCTGGCTTCCATAGAATTGAAATTGGCACAAACTGTAATAAAGACTTTTCATATTTATCTACGTAAGTATACTTTGATAATTATAATAAAATTATGGGGTGTTCGTTCGCGCCTGACCTCAATAGAATGGAAATATGTCTCAAAGTTTAACAAGGTTTTTTAATATAGATCCACATCATATTGTGATAAGTGTTTCACTGTGAACAGGTATGATATAATAAATTATTGCGTTTATGTGTCTTTTTTTTACTTTTATCGTATTTTTCTTTGGTTTTGATACCCCCAAGTTCGAAGCAATCTCTTTACAACCCTTCCTTTCCATAACCTATCATACTTTCATAAATCAGAGTCCATTTTCTGTAAGCTGGATTGACCCAGTCAACGATGGGTACTTTTGCTATTTTATATATATATATATATATATATATATATATATATATATATATATATATATATATATTTATGTGTTACATGGTATTTATAATCAAGTAAATTTTTATCTACCGTCGATTGATGTCATAATACGACGAAAACAAGTTATGCTCCCTGATAATTTGTTTTTATTATAAGTTTTTTTTAATCTTTTTCGCAGTTTTATAATACTTCCTGACTCAGTAGTAGTGTATACTATAGTAATTAATGTTTTTCCATCACTATTGAAATATTACCTTGTTCGCTTGAATAAGAAACGAAGTATGTCACCCCTCATATCTGGTTTATGTTTCTGCTATATTTCTGCACTCACTATCTGTTCATTTAGGTTAATATATTTAATTGTATTTTGATTTGTGATAACAAAGTGCTATTACATGTTAATGTACTTGCGATTACTTAGTGCAATCTGGCAACATTTGTTTGTATATAATTATGTATAAAATTTCATATTCTCGTAAGAATTCTTTAGCCTCATAGACGTATTCCAGATATATATATATATATATATATATATATATATATATATATATATATATATATATATATATATATAATATTTATATTTATATTTATATCTCGGATGAAAAGCATATCTTATTTTTCTTTTATTAATATTATTGGTATTTTTGTCCTTTTTTTCCTTGTACAAATTTTTGTGAATTTTTGCATGGATTTCTGCCTTTAGATTATTATGGACCATCTTCTTTCAATTACGGGAGTTTTGGATATTACTTGTTCAAATGGAAAATCAATTAACTTTCTTGAAATTATATACTTGGATTTTACCGTCACTGGATTATTTATCTTTCACCAGACTATCCATTCATTCATTTCGTCACCATATTCCATCTGCTTCACTTTTTTGTTTTCAATTAAGTTCTTTGACTTACTTGTTGTTTCATAAAATACTTTTGCATGGAAAATCCGATCCCTCATTTTGCTAATTTCTACCCTTTGATGAGAAGGAAAGTATTTCTTCGAAACTCCGCGGATTAAGAACTATCCACTTACCTAGTGTTTCCTATTCAGATTAAATATATTTTTTAACTCATTTACAAAGTGTTTTAACATGTTTTATTAACTGTTTGCTCGTGTATATATATATATATATATATATATATATATATATATATATATATACAATTATGAATAAATGTAAAAAATAATTATTACTAGCAGAACTCATGTACATTCCACGGTTGTTGAAAAAAACACACACAAGTAAGAAAGATCTTATCACATAATCAAATGATTACATTGAGGTTGAACTATTTACCATTAAAAAGTTCACTAAATCAAGCAGCTCTGGATTTTCTAGGTCCTAGTATATCTGTTGAAAACTGCATCAATTTCATGAACTGTTCTGATCTCATCCTGATCTCGCAACATTATGATCATGTGGCAGTGTGGTGACGCTCCTTTTTTAAATTCAATAGCATAAATATTTGCAAGTAGAATTCCAAGTACTTGTCTGTATTTAATGGCTTTCAAAAGTTCAGCTAGATCTGACTGATAAACACGGGCTATAAAGTCAGGTCTATTCTATGTAAGTTCTGATGGTCCCCAGTTGTTTACTATTTAAGGAAATTTCGGATTACGCGTGTATGGAAGGAATACGTCTGGTTTTCCGTATTTACTGAAAGCTGCTTTGTACTAATTGTTCTGTAATAATGTCAATATAACCTATAAGTAGGTAATAATGTTTTCACCTGAAATGCGTTTGCACTTGGAATTTTAGACCAAATTTATAGCTGATTAATTTCATAATTAAGAGTGTTAATCTGATTGTTAGAAAATAAAGGAATAGAATTGTATTATAAAATGTATTTGTTTATTGTCTTGAAATGTAGTTGTTGCTTGTTTATTGGTGTTTAACTGTTAATTTTTTTAGCTTATAACGAAAAGGTGACTGATATTATTTACCGTCTGCTACAAGTAATATTTACATTGCAAGAATAAGATAAGTCATTTATGAGAGATGTCTTTTTGATTTCATCCTACGATAACATTCGGTAACTCTATACTCTTACAAATTATTGAACACCAATAAATACATGCATCAATCGAAAACGGTATACACCTTATTATCGATGTATTTCATTGAGTATCGAAACGTGTGAAACAGAAAAAAAATCACACGGGTCTTCTGTAAAATGTTAACTCGTCCCATTGACGAGATGTTGCATCCCTCTGCCTGTTTTACAAATACTTAAATGGTGAATGTTCTTACGAATTGCAAATACTTGTACCTCCTCGACGTAACTACCCCCGATAAACCCTACAAGCTACTAATGCTCATCCCTTTACAGTAAAGATTCCTAGGTGCAAGAAAACCTTTTACTCCAATAGTTGCTTCCCCAGAACTGCGGGTCTTTGGAACTCCCTTCCGGGATTCTGCTTTCCCAACTGCACTGATATGCAGAAGTTTAAGTGTAATGCTAACAAACATCTTTCTACTCATCTCCCTTCATAATGACCCCGCTAATAAAGTCCCTGATAGTAGCCCCCTGCTTCAAAGTGGCACTGTGCCTTGTTTGGGGTAAAAATTTAATTAAAATTAAAAAAAAAAAAAAACTATTTAAGCTCTCCGCCTACAACAATTTTCATATATACTTCGTGAACGATATATACTTGCCTTGTATACATATATTTTAGTATTTAATTAATTCAATTATTAAATAATCTTTGATTTAGAGAACATGGCATTAAGCATAAACCGTGGATAGATCTCTAGTAATATATTGCATAAATAATTACAATGATGTAATACTCACGTTTATACACTTGTTCTCGTTATACCACGGAATCTAAACAACTTTGATCATAGTACGGGATGGCTGATGTCAGCCAGTAAAGAAATAGCATAATAATCTCGTAATTATAAACATCGGGCCGGGATCAAAGTGTAGTATCTGTTCTGCAGATGCTGAACTTAAGGTAATTTGTCCCAGTCAATGGAGGGGAAACCCTCTATACTGGGACAATAATTATTTTAGATAACCACAGTGCCCCCTTTTTCCCTACTTTTAGGGGAACTGGTTTTTACCCCGCATTAAAAACGGTGTTGTGCCTAATTTGCTTTGGTCGGGAAGCAAATACACACATAGACAAATGTTGGGTGCACTCACAACTGAAACAAAACTAGAGTTTAAATACACATTTTATATCTATTAAAGATTATATGTAGAGGGACAAAATATTTCCACGTTTCATGAATACGAAGTCTTTGCTGTCAGTTTAAAAGTCACGCCCTTTGTATAACGACACTGCTGATTCCTAGACGACCAAATATCTGTCTGTGGGTAGGTGTTTTTTAGAATTCTCCCCCTTACTTTATATATATATATATATATATATATATATATATATATATATATATATATATATATATGCAGGTCATCATATGAGGATCAGATCATTCTGATAGATGTTAAAAAATATTTCCAAAAATTTTAAATTTCAGCAGTATTTTTCGCGGTTAACGGTTGCCGAATGGATTCGGTTCTTTGTTATACAGTATAAACAAGAGATGACTTCGGTTGTCGGGTTCAAATTAATCGATTGGCCTTAATCGTTACACCCTGCCCTGATGATTCACGAAATTATAAAACAACAATGTCTGTAGGTATTTAATAATTAATATAATTGCAAATAATTTTATATATATATATATATATATATATATATATATATATATATATATATATAATTATTTTTTTTACTATAATAATTAAATACCTACAGACACTAGTGTTTCATCCTTTCGGGATTCTTCAGTGCAGGGTGTCACGATTACTATCAGTCTAACGATTCGAACCCCGCGACACGATACATCACTGGCTCGATTAGCGGAGGCCGTATCCATTCGGCTACCATTAATCATGTGAAATAGCGTTGAATTTTAAACATTTTAATTTAAATGTTCATTACGTCAGACAGACAGTGCTCAAATCGTTATACGATGATCTACGCATAAGAGCTAAATTGACCGACATTTAATTCAACAGAAAGTGCTCAACGATAAGAAACGTATTTCTTAAAGGGGCTGTCATAATTATTTTTTTACTATAATAATTAAATACCTACAGACACTAGTGTTTCATCCTTTCGGGATTCTTCAGTGCAGGGTGTCACGATTACTACCAGTCGAACGATTCGAACCCCGCGACACGTGTGTGTGTGTGTGTGTGTGTGTGTGTGTGTGTGTGTGTGTGTGTGTGTGCGATAGAACGATTCCAAAATATCTCCATTAGATTTTTTTTAATGTTAAAATACTGTACAACTGGCATATATTTTAGAGAAAGTAACAGTACAGGTACGAGGAGCGTCTATTACAAGGGTGTATTTTTCTAATTATTCTTCCTATTTTTTGATGTGTAATTGATTAAGACTTGTTCTTCTTTTAAGACCAACCTCCTTAACCTTTTTTGGACCGACCATAGCATTTGCTTTACGATTTCGTTCATTTTTAAAATATGAGTTCACCATAGCTTAATGACTTTATATATAAAATTTGAACTTTATACGATATCAATTTTTTTATTTTATTGTGTGTTCCATTTAGGGAACATTGGGAGGTTACAGGTGAACGACATTGAAATTCTGACAATTTATTCCCTTCATAAATAAGTGATCTCTTATAAAGCTATAAAATAAAATTCCATGTATAATATACTCGATCTAAAATATAAGAAAAGAAGTGTTTATTTTATGTTTTCATTGTTTTTTATGATATTTTTCAAAACACAATTTTCCCCTCTCCGCATGTAACCGAATATTACACTTTCTGCACATATTTTTAGTATTTTTGCTGCACACGTGGCATCTCCCTTTAGTTGTGGACCCTAATGTATGATCCATTTCATCAAATCTTACATTGGCGGACAATGTTCCAGCCGACATAGATATTCTTCCACGTTGTGGTCCTGCCTTTAGCAAACACAGTGTGATTTGACTGCGAAATTCCAAATGAGATAGTATTTTTTTATCGGTTTTGCAGTGAAGCCTCCATGCTGACAAATGTATTACATTGATGAAGAGTTGCCAGTACCACTTTTTACCCCGTATACTAGGTCGATAAGATTCAGCTAGTCGATCCATTAGGTCGACACCACCCATTCCTTTATTGTAAGAGTGTACGAGATGCGGCTGCGGAACCTGCTTTTCTCCCCCTTTGACACGACGTCTTACCTTATGAACAGTCTTATGGTTTTCCCAATTGCTTGCAATTGTTACAATTGAGTTGTCATGCCATTTTGCAACATAGACTTTTCCATCAGAACAATAATCAAAAGCTCCCCTTTCTTTTTTCCTGTGAATTTTTCTGCAGATGAGCTTTTTCGTTGCATTAGATGTTCTTGTTTCTCTCACCGTTCGAGTTGCTCTAACTTTTATCACCTAGTTCAGACAGTAGGTTGTAGCTTGTAAAAAAGTTATCAAAGTACAATTCGTGGCAAGTAATATCCGTATTCGACATTATAACATCTACCATGCCGTTGATTACCCTAGTACCAAGGGAAAGTTTTCAGGGTTATCGTCCTTTCCCTGGTAGACTTTCATATGATAAGGAAAGCCATCATTGCCGCAAATACACCATATTTTATATCCGAAACGTATTGGCTTCCGTCTGATGAACATTTTAGCACTATGACGTCCATAATATGGAACCATGGACTCATCTATACTGAGCAGTTTGTGCAAAACACCAAATTGCACAAGATTTTCATTCATCATATCATATAATGGTGAAATTTTACTCATTTTATTACCTGCAGTAAGCTTCATATTATCAGCAAAGTGTGAGTACTTTTTTATTTCAAGATACCTGTTTCTACTCATAGTTTTAGCAACACTTTCTACACGAAAATCAGGCTGGGTTGACCAATACAGCTTCTCTTGTGGTACAAGATGATATCCTGATAACAAGATGATCCCTAAAAATTGTTCCATTTCATGTTCTAATATTATGAATTTTTCAACGTGTTTATCCCTATTAGCATACAGGTTAGTTTGAAAAACTATATGTTGCAACATTTCGGTAGAAAATATTAGCTTCCAAATTTCATAAGGTGTCATTCCTTCAAGTTTTTCAAACTTCTGATCTATAACGGCATTTCTAACTTGCATTGGCTTGCTAAATATAGCACTCTTCTTCCAAACAATGTTACTATTCTGTTTCCTTTTTTTTTTTGTTGAAGTGGCAGGATTTCGAGATCAGACTCGCTTTCCGTATTTTCTTCTATTTCAGTTTCTCCAGCCGGCTCATACTCAACTTCCGGGTCTTCAGGAATTTCCTCGATATCACTTTCTTGATCTGCTGTATCTCCTGCAGTAGGAGGTAGCACAACAATGGCTGCAGGATCTGATGATTGCTCAATTACCTCACGAGATTTAGCAAGGGTAGAAACTCTTGTCGTCTTTCTTCCATAAAATTTATGAAGATCCATCTATGAAAAAAAGGATGAATATTGTCAGAAATATAAAATTTATATCTATAATTTTTAAAATATTTAGTGCATACCTTATAAAACGTACAGTGTTTTATAAATGGAACATTGTTTTCATTTTTCTCATATCAAATTTTTTGTTAGGTGTATTATATTTTTAACAACATACATACAAACCTTGATTGCTGCTGAAGGATATCCTCTTGAACAAAAACTTCTCTCAGGTTGCTTTATGGTTATTTCAGGCCTTCCAATTCTCATCCAGAAAAACAATGATTATAGCTCTATTTTAAATTCAATTTATTTTAACTATAAGAATAATTTATAAAAAGTTTTCATAAATCTGGAGTAAAATGAAGCTATTTTAATAGAAATAACTTATAAAAATTGAATTTAAAGCAAAATTACAATTTCTATAGTATGTTGAAAACTATGTTCCATTTAAGGAACATTGGTACAAAAAAGGTTAATATTTGGTATCCGTTACTAGCGATTGAAATTTCCATAGACGATAAAAATGAATCGACGTTTGGTATGCAAATTTAGAAAACTGTGTCGGGAAATAGTACACATCGCCCGGCATATCACAAAAAGTTTCGAGATGATAATGTTACTACTGGGCAAACCATTCTTTACATACCAATGTGGATATGTAAATTTTTCTCTAAATGTATCAATGCGGAGGTGTTTGTTTATTTGTTTTTTTTTTGGGGGGGGGTTACAAAAATTCAAATCGTTTTGGAGATTGATATGCGTTACTGTAAAAGTGAAAGCAGGATACAAGATACAAAGTATAATAATAAAAATAATATTAATAATAATAATATTAATAACAATAATAAATAAATAATAATAATATAATAATAAATAACAAAAATAATAATAATAATAAAATACTAATAATAACAATGATAATAAGAATAAGAATAACAATAAGAATAATATAATGATATTAACAATAATAACAACAACAAAAAATAATAATAATAATAATAAAATAATAATAAATAATAAAAATAATAATAAATAATAAATAATAATATAATGATAATAATAAATAAAAATAATAATAATAAAAATAATAAAAATATTAACAATAACAAAAAGAATAATAATAACAATAACAATAAGAATAATATAATATTAACGATAATAACAATAATAAAAAACAACAACAATAATAATAATAATAATAATAATAATAATAATAATAATAATATTAACGATAATAACAATAATAAAAAACAACAACAATAATAATAATAATAATAATAATAATAATAATAATAATAATGGTAATAATAATGATAATAATAATAGATGAACATCAGTTGCTGAATGACTTCCCATATACGATTCTACCTTTTTTTTAATATTTAGTGTCGGAAAAAAAATTATGATTTTTAGTAGGGAAGCAACTAAATTTAACGTTAAATTATAATCATTTCCGGCCATTTAAAATTTTTAATCTTGGCTAACCCCATAAAAAATCGAACCAATTACTGGTACGCCGAAAGATTTCGTTACAGTCTTGATATTTATTTGGTGTGCTTGTGTTGGTGTTTAATTTTCAATTTTGAGGTCTTATCAGACTTCTTCTGAACCGATTATAGACGTACATTTTTCAAAAATTTTTACTTAGCAGTGGGGCCACTTATTTTGTTTTGCTGTAAAAACACATTTTACAATAAATGTAAACAAATAAACTTATCCAGCCAGACAGAAAGGCCTTCCATTTGGTAACATTTATTTGTTGAATATTCGTGTTTGATCTGTTGTTTCTCCTGCTGTTACAGTAACACAAGACCGAATTACTTTCTTTTTTAGTGGTGTGTCTAAATTTAAATGTAGATATGATTTATGTTTTGATTTGGAAAACGATTTTTATAAAATAATCGCGAAATTATTATCAGAATGTTTCATTTGTGTCCAAAGAAGTATCAAAAACATAAATTATTTCAGAATAAGGCAATTATAGACACTAACGTCCTGATCATTTTGACTCCTTTCTGTGAACTCCTTGAAGAGTTCAGCTAATATGGGCTACAAAGGTTTACTAACAGATGCTTGTAGTAATGCACCAATAAAAGAAATAAATTAGACTCTTCGAATAAATCTTATATCTAGGAGTAAGATTTATGACGAATTACCGGGTTCTAAATCTTTTGTTGTGAATGAAAAAGAAAGAATACATAAATAAATGTGTATTTTGTTATTATCAAGAAAAAAGAAATTAAAAAATTGTTTCGCAAAGTAAGCTTAAACGTTTCAGATTCCGCTACTGATTCCGATACCCCAATAAATTTCGATTTTTCCGATTCCAGATTCCGATTAATTGTCCCTCCCCATATATATATATATATATATATATATATATATATATATATATATATATATATATGTATATATATATATATATATATATATATATATATATATACCCGTTCACATACACCTTTCACGATAAAGATAGAACCCAAAATTAGAGAGAATCGAGCAATTGCATCGACAACGGACAACGCCAGACGCAAAGTAGGTGTCGATGTACTGGTTCTCATTAGTGACGTGTTCCGACATAGGCGCGAACCCAGGCGTTGTCCGTTGTCGATACAATTGCTCGATTCTATCTAATTCTGGGTTCTATCTTTATCGTGAAAGGTGTATGTGAACAGGTATTTATATTATATAATAATAATAATAATAATAATAATAATAATAATATATATATATATATATATATATATATAATCTCGTCTTAATGTCTAATATATCTATCTATCTATCGATATATATATATATATATATATATATATATATATATATATATATATATATATATATATATATATATATATCAGACCGCCCAGTGTAGCCGTTAGTAAGATATGCTTAAATATGGTATTAAAATACATGCATATTACATATTTCTTTTTATAAAGCCGGTTATTTATGATTATATTTATAGTTCTGATATTTAAACAAAAAGTATGACTTTAGCACCATAAGCTCGAATCGAAACTAAAACATACAGCTTTCAGTTTAATTCCTTAGCCATTTGTCCGCCTATACGTACACACATAAATACTAAAGTATAAAGGAAATACACATCGCAATGTTACAATAAGATACTGAGTCTCAATAAATAGCTATCCCATAATTCATCCAATCAAATCGTAGCAACACATTTAAACACATGATCTGTTGAATTTGAAACGAAAAGCTAGCAGTTATTCTACGCTTTGATTGTATGTCTTCTATATTAAAACTATCTATGTGAGCTGGTTCATATGATTTACCTCTTATGTCGTTACGCGTGTTTTGCGTAAAGAGCCCTGCGTTCGTCATCAGGTCCTACTTTCTGGTTAAATGCGACAGTCGCTGCCCGAGGCGAAAACAAATCCCTATGAAAAGAGTACTTAAGAAACGTGATGAGTAAAGTCATAATAACTTAAGTAGCCACATTTACAACCCACTTAAAATGATAACCTATGAACCACAACAATTTACGAATATTCTAACTTTTGTCTACGTGTCAAAGATGGTGGAAATATTTTAAAAGTTAATGAAGATTCCTTTAGGGAAATATATTTCCGAATAAAGAAAATCGCGAACACCTTCAAATTACTTTAAGTAAACATTCATTTTCCTTTTGCTACTATACAATATCTACGTGTGCAGAATCACACACACCCACATACACATCTATACACACATATATACAGGCATATACACACATACACGCATATATATATATATATATGTATACATATATATATATATATATATATATATATATATATATATATATATATATATATATATATATATATAGAAAACAACCACAGAATTCGCGCATAAACCTGAAAAGTCCTAGAGTGGATAAAACGCCGATTATCTAGTGTAGCTTAAACGCCATATATATTTTATAACTTACTAACTAGCTATACCTACGTATTGAGCACTTCTGAAGTAAATGCTTAAAGTTTACGCATAAATCTATACTTTTGTATATTATTTTTATATGAGTAAATTAAGTAGTTATATATACATATATATACATATATATATATATATATATACAGTAGCGACCATAATATAAAAAAAATGCACAAATAAATACACAAATACGTGTAGTACTAAAGAAGTAATATATTGTGAGCAATGGAATTTTAACCGTATACAAGGTAGAGTGCAATGCATTAATATTCTACCATTTTTCAGATTTTTCACAGTATTTCTTTTAAATTTCAATATTAGACTGAGAAAGGAAAATAGGTATACGGGGTAAAAATAATGTACGATATAATAATTTGTACACACAAAAATGTGTGCGCAAATACGTATTTTTATAGTAAATTAAATATTACATAGACTTTTGTTTTTTTGTAGTAATTACTGTAGTAAAATACTCAGATAATACAATAATAATAAAATAAATAAATTCATTATTAATTAATTAATAATTAAATCATAACAAATAACTTTTTATATGCACATTAAAATTTAAATTGTAAAATAATTTAGTTTTGTCTTTTTAATAACATGTAAAGGATTATTTAATGTACGTTATTTTAAAGCAATCTTTAAACATTCTACACGTAAAATGGTCTTGTTAAAAAAAACAACTTCTCGCTCCAAATCAGAGAAGAGAAATCAATTTCAGAATTGTCTTATGTTGGTTCTAAAAGTGTTGTCATTATGTTATTAAAATATATAAAACCGATGCGATTAGGATCCAAAACGAAAAGTAAACAACCCTAAAAATATCACGAAAAAATACCAACCAACTTTTAGAATGACTACAAAAATCAAATTGAAACTGCTGCACTAATTACTAGTAAATATTATGAGAAGCAAATAATATTGGATATGGAGTTGTGGCGACGCATATTTGAGGGCAGTAATTTTGATTTACATACTTGTGTCCCGCATTAATGACCAGAATTGTAATTACATAAAAGAGATGTGTACATAAAAAAGATGAATTGTGCAATGCAAAACAGGAAAGAAGAATGTCTTATCTTTATAAATGATATTATAGGGATGCCGATTGATGTCTATATCAGAAATAATATAAAAAACAAACAAAAGAAAAATAGGAGCAGATTAATAGTGGTCGACCGTGATTGATATATTTGATACCTTTAATATCTCTCAGGCTTTATCTCCTTGTGCGTGGGCAAAAATATTTATTGTAAATGAAACAATAAAAATATATCTTACTAACTTCGTTACTTTCTTGATTTAGAGAATAACGGCAATAGATTTGTTATGTGTATATATGAGTTAAACAACAGTTAACACCTACGAGCCAGAAAAATACATAAACCTGGAAATCCCATTTTTTTCTATTCTGCATTGCAAAATTCATAACTCTCGAACAGGAATGTATATACTTCATTTTTATTATACTTTTATATCGCGCCAGACACGCTAAAAGTAATATTTTAATTTTCTAACTGTAATATTATGTATTTTAATAGAAAAAGTTTTATATTTACTATGTATTAATAGGATAGCGTGTGTGTTCTCTTGTGTGCCATGCACACACCGGGTCGTTCGGTTGTTATGTTCTTTTATTTCTTGTCAGAAATAATTTTAGCAATAATTCTTCATAACTTTTGGTTTCAGTTTCGATTATAACTGATGGCACTTAAGTCATCTATTTTTTCATAAATAATTTTATCAAGAACTCTTCATAAGTTTTGGTTCAATTATGGCTGAAGGAACTCAAGTTATATATATATATATATATATATATATATATATATATATATATATATATATATATATATATATATATATATATATATATATATATATACAGGGTGCCCCTCCCCAAGAAAACGGGCCCAACTCTAATTAGGCCCCGCTTCTTAGTGTGTTGCCGAGTGAAATAGAATTTTGGTCATAAATAGTTTGTTATATTCAAAACATCACATTAAAACACTCGGGTCTTTGACTTTTTATCTCCGTTCTGCAGCATATATTCTAGATAGCCTCCATTTAGCTTTTATTTTTTGGAGTCACCCTATATATATATATATATATATATATATATACATATATATACATATATATATATATATATATATATATATATATATATATAAAGAGAGAGAGTGAGAGAGAGAGACAGTTTTTATTTTGGTTTCGATTTAAGCTAATGCACCCAATTCATATGGATTCGATACACTTTTCAAAAAAAATTGCGTTATCACAATAGCCGCTTACCATTGATTGCTCATTGGCGGCGACCATCGGTATTCACTGGAACTTGGGTGGCAAGAAGCCTCCCAAATATCCCAGTCCTCTATGCATTCGACCAGCATTATTTGATGTAGTGCTAGTTTATGCTGATGTTTCCCCCTTCTATTTTAAGACTTTTAGAGCTAGTTTGTCGTATTTACATATTATGTGTGTATTGTTTCGTCTTTTCAACCGCAGAGTCTCCAGTTGTTTTTTTTTCCTGTGTGTTGTCGGTACTTGTTTTGATGTTGTTTGTTCTAATTGCGATATCTTTACTGCTGCTATTAGTGATTCCGTTTCAGTGTTTACGTTTACTTTATATTACCATTTCCTTGTGTTTTCGTTGGTCATTGATTAAATACGTGTGTATTATATGCTGTACTTTATTATTTTACTAATTTTAAATGTCTACAATATATAAAACTTTGCTTCAGGCCCGAAATTTCACCGTACCTTCCCAACCACGGGGTTCTACTGTATTATGTTTGATTTCTGTGTCCATTTGCAGCGTAACGGCTACGTTATACTTAGAGGAAGTGTAGTACATATCATTTGATCCGTGATATACAAGGCAATTTAACTATAAATCGCATAAAACAATAACTCACCAATTTACGATTCTTGTCTTTTTTGTGTGTTGTCCTAATTGTCTTTAAACTATTTGAAAAGGAAAACTTTATAAAAACAACACATGCATTCGAAAACTTTAGAATGTTGGTTTAAAATTAATATTTGGTTATCTAATCGATGAATGAATAAAACTAAACTATGCAAGGATGTCTTCCTTCTATTTCTTTGCAAAAAATGAAAAAGGCGATTTTTTTAGAAACAGAGACAGGTTATTTCAAGTATGGGAAAAGCTATTTAGAGAAAAGAAACTCATCGAAAGGGGACATAAGTAATAATTTTATTTAAAGAAAAGTAACATTATTAAAATTAGGATTGATTTCCAATTTCATAATCTCGAGTTATATTTATGTATAACTTTGAAAGGGGGGAGAATAAAATAAACGCTAGGACCGTAATAAGTTGTTCTTTCAAAACTATACCTAGAATTTGCCCCTTGTAGTGGAAGATTTCCTTAGGAAGAATATATTTTTTTTAATTTTGTCTTCATTTGTGAGGAATTATCGGCAAAAAATAATCGTCCAAAAATATTGTCCAAAAATATTTTAAGTTGTAAAAGTCGTAAAAATTCTATAAGAAATTTTTTTAAAAGTTTTAATTTCGAAGACGGTTAATAAACATTTTGATTCTACCTGCCGTAAAATACGTTTAAAAATATTTAAAAAATCATGCAGTTATTTGCATTTATTAATAAAAAGACACGACAGCAAGAGCTTTAAAAAAGACTAAGTGGCACCAGCTAGAAAAGAATAAAAAAATATTGTGTTCCAGCTGCGTTTTCGACAAATATCGGTATCGAGACATTGAAATAAAATGTTATTATAAATATTAAAATGAAGAAAATAATTTATGTGAGCATGCGAAGAAAGAAGTATAAATATGTCGGCCACTTTGAACGAACATTTCGTATTTCAATATGTCAATGTATGTCTGTATGCTTTATTCATACACCCACACAAAGATTTGATTCGTTATAAACTATCCTATATAATTAATATTTCCTGTTAATTTTAGTAATATGAGATCAGAAGTTTAGTATTTCATCTGTTAATCATTTACACACATACAACTACAATTATATTTATATAGATAGATTTGTTGGTATACCTTATCAAACCCGACCTTTTGATGTCAAGACATTGGCGTATATAAATGATAAAAAATATTAGTAAATCATAAAATTTGAAAAAACGTATATATATATATATATATATATATATGCATATATATATATATATATATATATGTATATATTTATTTATAAATATTATATATATGTATATATATTGGTATATATTCATATATTTAAATAAATATATATATTTATATATATTATATTTTATATATATATATTTGTATGCATATAATATAATATATATATATATATATATATATATATATATATATATATATAAACACACACATACATAAACGCATATATATATATATATATATATATATATATATATATATATATATATATATAGTTATTTATATATATAGTTATATGTATAAATTATTGATTTTCCCCGACTTGCCAATAATATTGCCAGACGGTTGAATCCAGGCAAGTCATAATTATTGGTTATCATAGATCAATAATTGCTTCATTGTTTGAATTCTTTTGTAGCTAGCTGGAACGATTTTCTAATATTCACATTCAAAGTCATATCAGTTTTTCTTCGTGAATTCGTCGAATGAAACCGTCGCAATCATAAATAAAATTCTCAAATGGAATCAATGCCAACAAATGAAATGTTTTATAGACACACAACAGAGCTACACTAAAATGACCTTTGTTTGTCAACTAATACTTTGGCTGCATTTTTATGACTCTTACTTATCCCGATTGTAGTGAGAACGTGTAGAGCTGTAACGGTATAGATCCGTGCATGAACACACAAGTTGCAGCACAGAAAGTAGCATACGATCACAAGATTAAATATTTTCGACGAAACTATTTCAGTTAAAATATTTTTTTAATAGAATGCTATTCCTAACAAAGCATATCTTCTTGTGTTTTTTTTTCTGATATGTCTTGCTTGTTCGAAAAACATCCCAAGCCAGAAATTGAAGTATACATTCAAGGCAAAGGTGCCTACCAATACGCAGCAGTTATTGTATACATCTACTAAAATAGCTTGTGTTTGAATGTTGTTTGGTCGTCTACTACTTCTTCCTTGCCTCCGTTGCGACCGACGCAGGGTATTCTCTCCGTGCCCCCAAAGAAAATCATGTTTTTTTTTTCAATACGAGGCTTGCTCGGACACAAATATATACGGACATCGTTTTGAGTCCGGTTGCACATGAGCAGTGACATTTCCCCCATTCTCCCCCCTAAGCTAATTTCTAAATTTTGTATTACTACTAAAAAATACGTTTAATTCAAATACGACGACAAAAATATTCATCTAACCCACACAACGTTCTCTCAACATTTATGATACAATATAACATTATGTCAGCATATAAATCATCTTTTTATCAAGCATGAGAATTGTGTTTAATATCACTGTTCCAAAGTCTCTTACAGTAAATTTCGGGAAATAATTCAGCGTTAAACACGAATATTGAATGGTCGCATCTAAGAAATAAAGATTAAGCGTATTTTTTTCTTGTATCCTGGTTTATTATATTAGAAAGAAGTGCCTACTATACAATTAGATCAACGATGTGTTGATATACTCAGAAATGCGGTTATCGTAAACATTTGCTTATATATATATATATATATATATATATATATGTGTGTGTGTGTGTGTGTGTGTATATATATATTCATGCGCGTATATGTATATTCATATACATATATATATATTCATTTATATTCATATATATAATATATATTCATACATAGACGTACATATATACACACATATATGCACCCATATATCCGTTTTTGTTTCTATGCGTGTGCATATATATATATATATATATATATATATACATATATATATATATATTATATATATATATATATATACATATATATATATATTATATATATATATATATATATATATCACTGAGGAAAATTATAAAAAGGCTGATTCGAAGTGTTCGAATAGCGAAGAGCCACTAAATTAATTACTCACTAAGCTAACCGAATTCGTCTGATATCATGACACGAGATGGTTCTTTGTTCTACTGCTTACGAACTGATTTATAACGTTCATTGCTAAATAAACAACTGATATCCACATTTGCCTTTGCCATATTTCCGGCAAAAGTAATGCACAGATATGATTTTCGTACTCATTGAGGGACGAACACTCAGGTAAATTCTGGTTAACGAAATTACAAGAAAAACTAAAAAGAATGAACGAAGAGGAATTAAGTTGCTGTGTATCAATAGGCGTAGATTTGATTCGGTTTGCTTTTCTTGCCAAGAAAGACTAGTAAAAAAAAAGAATACTTCTCCGCAGTAAGACATGCTTTTGATTGACACACATGTACATATTATTTATACTCATATTTTTGATTCAGGGACCATCGATAGAAAAGTTGTGTTCACTACCAGAAGAGTTACAACAAATTGAACTTTTAAAAATAAATTATCTTCTTGCAATGCAGATTACAAAACCAGGGGCGTCATTTCAATTTATTTACTGAATCATATCATGCCCTTTCTTAGACTGTTTCAGTAAAGAAGTAAATACATGTATGCTTCATTATATTGTCAATGTTTATATACAGGGTGTCCACAAAGTCTGGCTACATAATTTAGCCAGACTTTGTGGAAGCATCCTGTAGATTATGTAGCCAGACTTTGTGGGCACCCTGCATACACACAACCACACACGTGTATATATATATATATATATATATATATATATATATATATATATATATATATATATATATATATAATTACAATATGTTTACCAAGGTAATCAAAATGGTAAACTTAAATATATTATAAATATTAAAAAGTTAATATTTACAAGTAAAGTAATCTCAACCAGATGTAAAAGCTCAATAAAACCGAAAAAGAAATAGAGCTTATAATATGAACAGTGATTAATAAAACATCTTGAAAAAGAGTTAAAAACATATTTAATTTTAAAAAGGAAGCACAAGATAAATGGATAGTCCTTAATCCGCGGGGTTTCGAAGAAATATTCTCCTTCTCGTCAGAGGGCAGGAATTAGCAACATGCGGGATCGGATTTTGCATGTAAAAGTATTTAATAGACCCACAATAAGTCACAGATCTTACTTGGTTAAAAAAAGGGTGAGGTAAGGGGAATAGGAGGTAAAAGAAAAATAATAAAAAGATTTCAGTCCGGTGAAGGGTAAGAAATCCAAGAATGGTAAAATCCAAACAAGGTCGAACTAAAAACTTCCCATCCAACAGGTAAGTTCCAAAGGAATCGCGTAACAGGAAGATGGTCCAAAATGATCCAAAAGGCAGAATTCCTTGGAAAAAATCACAAATGGAATGAGTTCAAAATCATTTAAAGTAAAGTTCAAATGTGCACAGAATATATATATATATATATATATATATATATATATATATATATATATATATATATATATATATACAGGGTGCCCACAAACAAAGTCTGGCTACATAATCTACAGGATGCTTCCACAAAGTCTGGCTACATAATATAGCCAGACTTTGTGGACACGCTGTATTACAATTTACGCAGTCTTACCTCTATTTCATCATGTTCAGCTGAATGAACACTTTTGTTTTGTTACGACCGTATGTTGGAAAATAAAAAGAAAACTCTATAAACTTATATTTTCTCTTTATTTTTAAACAAATATTTAGTAAAACCTCTTATTTAATGAGGAATAGGAAACGCAAATTCTTCTTCTTCTTCTTCTTCTTCTTGTGGGAGCTGATCCAAATAGTTTTAAAATACACTTTTCTATAGGATAGGATCTATAAAAATGATAATGGAAAAACGAGGTAGAATCATTTTAAAGACAAGCCACACAGCAAAGTGACTGTAACACAGGCGTTCAATCCTTTAACATATAAAGAGGCTAGAAAAATGCAAGATCTTAAAATTCACAATTGGTAAAACATCTGATATAGTAATCCTAACTTATATAAAACAAAATAATCGCTGACTTGTTATAACTCTGACGAGAAACCAATGTGTTACTTGTTACACCTACCACTTTAATATGAGGCCATGTTTATCTTTTTATATCTAGAAAAAAAGGAACTTACCATTTTCTGATGTTATGTAATTGTTATAACAGGTAGACTGTTTTAAATATTAAAAAAAGCAGTAGGGACAAGATAGTGCTTTAAGTTGCTTAGTAGTCAACAAATTTAGAAATTATTTTTAAAAGCTCATAAAAAAAAATTCTCAATATTTGAACGTCAACGTTTTTTTTATTAATTGATATACAAGGAAATAATCTATATATTTAACAATGCTATTATAAACTATTGTGATTTCATACTAGACACTGAATTTCACTGGTTTCTGTTTTATTTCTTTTACAAACTTTTTTTTTGTTTTATTCCTTTTTTCTTTCTTTTCTTCTCTTCATGTAACACACTCCTTTTCCTCGTCTATTATAATTATTTACATCGGTTATTACAGAGCTAACCCCATTACATATGTATATATATATATATATATATATATATATATATATATATATATATATATATATATATATATATACTAGCAAACGTACCCGCCGTTGATTCGGATCAAATACAACGTACAGAAGATGGACTCTGATAGATGAACGTATGATAGGTTATGAAAAGCAAGGGTTGTAAAGAGATAGCTTCGAATTTGGTGGTATCCAAACCAGAGCAAAATATGATGAAAGTAAAAATAAAATAGATACACCCCATAATTTAATATACCAAACTTGTTCACACTGAAACACTTATCACAATAATCTGTGGATCTATATTAAAAAAAAAAAAACTTTTTAAAACTTTGTGACATATTTCCATTCTATGGGGGTCGGGCGCGAGTGAACACCCCATAATTTTATTATACCATATTTCTTCAAACTGAAACATAATTATCAAATATACTTACGCAGATAGATATGAAAATTCTTTATTAAAGTATGCGCCTATTTCCATTCTATGCAGGCCAGGCGCGAACTCATACCCCACAATTTTATTATACCATCCCTATTTAAGTTATAACATACATATAAAAGTATTACTATGTACATCTGGTAAACGTTTCTTTTAATTCTTATTTTTTTTTATTTACATACTTTAATGAATCATCATTATGCCAGATCAAACATACCCATTCCAGTGTCTCGATACGTCTTCTATCATTATATGTGATCAGTTTTCTATATTAGTCAACCATATAGGAGCCTATTCGTGACCAGACACACACACCCACACACACACACCAACACACACACACGTTCAGCTTTATATTTGATATATATATATATATATATGTGTGTATATATGTATATATCTTACAATATAACAAGGCTCAACGTCTGTGTTTTTCAGTATACAACATATTGTTATGCATTCATATATTCTCTAAAATTCTCTACCTTTTTACTTTCCTTTCCCCCTCTTTTCTATTTTGTTGTTTTCGTATTCTTCCTTATTTTCTTTCCTTTCGTCTTTTACTCTTATACTCTCCTTCTCCTCCCCTATTTCAATTACTTACACAATTCTATTACAGCATCAACCACATAACAAACTTGTTATGTCATCGTATATTCTCTCCAATTTTCCTACTTTTTGTTTCGTTTACTCCTCTTTTATGTTTCTACTCCTCATTTTGGATCCTATCTGCATCTTAATAATTTCTACCATTACATTACATAATTTCTACCATTGCATTGCATATTTCATTTTTTTTTTTTAATTATTATTTTAAAAAATATCTGTCTCTTTTCTGTATCACTTCCGTTTCTCTGTATATCCGATCTTAATGCCAGGTTGTCTTGACAAACACTTGTAGACAGAGACGTTAGAATCTCGTGATTATTGCTTATGAAGCATTAAAATTCTCTTCTGCGAGATGCCTTTATTCATCTTTTATATTTTAATGATCCTTTCGAACTTAACCTTTTCTTCTTCTCTTCAATGTACACTCTCTGCCCTCCTTTTTACACTAGATGAATTAATTACATAAAAGGAATGATAAACATTGATATCATGATATATAATCTCTTTGATTCTAAATTATTTTGTATATCAACTTTAATTATTTACATGATTCAACAGCTTTGCCCAACTTTTCTATTAATTTATTATTGAAGTAATTCCAACCATCAGCTGCAATTTCTAAATCATTGGCATAAATTAAATATTCTCGCGAAAATAAAGCAACTGAGTTAAAAATATAATACATGTTTTAGTATTGTATGAGATGAAGTTCAACATCTATTGATGGATCATAACCTTTACCATTCGAATTGCAGATAATTCCATTTTAGATTTCTCATATAAAACGTGTCTGTTTGCCAGTTACACGTTGACTATAGAAGTGTTTGCTTATTCATTGTTCTAAATAGAGAATAAAAAGTAAATATTACATTTCGCTGGGTATTGCATAATAAATGTATCTTAAACGCATTTCTGATGTTTTTAATATGATGCATTATATTAACACTGATGCTATTTTAATGAGTTATTAATTATTAATGTTATAGAATTCCTGATTTTCAATTTTCCATAACCGCCATCGTCCTCCAGCATAACGATCAAAATATTCTGTTGAATTTTAACTTGATTATATTCGTAGTTAATTTATTGATCCGCAATTGGATTTCTCATCCATGAAGTAACCGCAATCTTGCGTAATACTTAATCATTTTCAAAAGTATTATACTAAATATTGTTATTCACTCACAAGAAATGTTCGCACAGGCTCTCACAAAAGAAATTTCGTTCAGAACAACTCATGGTGTTCCCTGGATCCGAAGTGAAAACACGTCTTCCGAGATTTCCAGTTCACTCCGCCTCTTTTAAAATTATTTGAAAATAAATGTGCGTTATCGCAACAACCGTGTACTACTGTTTTTTTCCTTGGTAGCGGTCATTGGTCTATCCTGAAATATTGGTGGCACTAAGTTTTTCCAAAGTCTAAACCTCTTCTTATTCACCCAGAGGAGGTCTGGATCATGAGAGAGGGGAAAGTAGAAGGAGGAAGGGAATGGCAAGAAATGGAGCGCAGGGGAAAGAACAAATATTATTATTTCTATTATTATTATTATTATTATTATTATTATTATTATTGTTGCTGTTGTTATTGTTGTTGTCTCACAAGGAGCTTTCACACAGAGCATAAAATATCTCTTCTTAAAACCAACCTGCGGTGTTCCCTGGAAGCTGAATGCCAACAAATCTCCTCGGGTTTCCAGTATTTTCTATCTCTTTCAATAATCTTTGCTAATAAATTTGCAATATCGCAACCGCCGCTTACCATTGATATTTCGCTGGCAGCGGCCATTGGTCTCCACTAGAATTTGAGTGGCAATTAGCCCTGCAAAGTTTTTAGTTCTCTTTACACTTGTCCAGCAGAGGTCAGGTCAACGTTCTCTCCTCATCATTTTAATCTTCCTTGACCCATGGCGACTATTTGCCATCACTCTTTTTTCTGGGAGGGGGGTCAATGATTAGGCAATGTGAGATAAAATAGGGATCTTATAGATATGCAGCTTCAATGTTCTTGTTTCCATGTAACACCTCATATTTTGCCTCTGTCTGTCCAACGCATGTGGCTCATGTGTATGAGTCTCAGCATTCAATCGGCTTTCCTTAATATTTCAGCTGTTTTCGATTCTCGTTATTCGTTGTATCTTTCCAACCATTCCTCTAATTCCAATTTCTCCCATTCTTTTTTCAAAGTTTTTCAGAATTGTTCCCAGTGCTCATAATATTATATGCATCATCATCATCATCATCATCATCATCATCATCATCATCATCATCATCATCATCATCATCATTAATAATAATTATATTAATACTACTACTACTATTACTACTACTACTACTAACATTAATAATAATAATAATAATAATAATAATAACTTGGTATACTCATACAGGCCATCATCAACAACCAATAATGTTTCCAGGAGTATGTGTTACAACAAATCTCCACAAATTTCAATTACTCTCAACCTCTCCCAATAATCTTTGAAAATGAATTTGCATAATCGAAACAGCTTCTTGCCGTTGACTCCTCGCTGACAATGGACATCGATCTTTCCTGAAATTTGGGTTGAGATAAACTTCTTAAAAGTTCTGCTTCTCTTCGCCCTCTGACCTTCTTACATAGTTTTATTACTTTAGACAGTCTTATCATTCTTTTTAGATATATAATGCCACACATACACGTAGATGTTTAGCTTTATTGTATCGCCCTATACATGCACAGACAGGCAGGAACAGGCACATAGAAAGACCTTTCATTGTTTGGATCTTCTTTGTGGAGCTGGAGGCAATTGCTCAAACGAACATGAGGGGGGAATGGGATTCATTATTAACACAAAATGTGACCTCTAATTAGAGTTCCCCATTGTAAGTCAACCATATTTGGCCCCACAACAGTTTGTGAGAGGGTGAGATATAATTGGTAACCCTTCTTTTTCAAAATGATGGGTTTTCATGGCTAGTTTAGTAGCTCTATTGTCAACATTGTTAGCGGGCATGTGATCTCGACTTATCAATTATAAAATACACCACCGGATCCCTACCGCCGTTTGTAAGAGTGAGCTGTGTAATCCGTCAAAACTTCCTCAGAAATGTGTGGTTATTTAGAAAATTCACGAGTGTACATCGTACGCTGTAAGCGTCCACGGATTTTTTTTAGTTATAAGTGGCCCTCTTGTGTCCTCAACCCGTGGGTGAGAGTTAGCAATGTTAACTTCCTATGGTGAGTTGTCCAGCCAAATGTGGTAGGTCTACGTTAAACAGTGTGAGTGTGCATAGGGTTCCCCATCAAAGGTTTTCACTTTATCATGCTTATTTTAGATTATTGCTATCACTATTATCATAGTAGCTGGTCAGTTCAGTATAATAGTAAACCATATAGCAGCCTATTATATACAGAAAAACACAGACGTTGGGATTTGTTATATTATAACATATATATACACACATACGTAAATTTATATGTATATGTAACTATATATGCACACAAACGCACACACACATATATATATACATATATATATATATATATATATGTATGTGTGTGTGCGTGCGTGTGTGTATGTGTATGCCCGTGTGTGTATGTGTGTGTGGGGACGATTAATCGTAATCGGAAATAAAATAAAATCACAACTTATTGGGGTGTCGGAATTGGTAACAGAATTCAAAAAATGCGCCATTTTCCAAGGCCTAAGAGGTTTCTTAATTAATATTCCTATTTGGTTATTTGGTATTTCTATTTGGTGTGTCGTTGTTTTAAATGTTACAGGTCTCGTACTTGTGGTGCATTTTAAATCTGAATTAATTGGAAATTGTCATTAATGCTATACTCTACATATTATAGCGCCTAGTTCATTTTTAATTCGGAAAAATATATTCACATATTACAAGTTGTTTTCGGAAAGACATTCTTCCCTACTTCATGAAAATAAAATTCCTTTTTAAAAATGTAAAATCGAGATCGGTAATTCTATCGAACACAGAAAAAATATTATAATCGCCCCATCACTAACACACGCACACACACACAGACACACACACACATGTATATATATATGTGTGTGTGTGTGTGTGCTTGTTTGTTTATGCGTGCGTATATCTTGGTAATTTTATCTGTCAGATTAATCATACTTGTTCTATGTCCTTTCCAATGTAAATATCTGTTATAATAATTTTCAGAAATGGAATAATACGAATATACTTATATGTATATATATATATATATATATATATATATATATATGTGTGTGTGTGTGTCTGTGTGTGCGTGTGTCTGTGTACATACTTTAGTAAAATAAAACTAGTTTGCATTATTATTGGATTACTTCCGATTTTTTCACAGACATCGAAATAATTGAATTGAAAAAATATATAAACGGTATGGTAGGTATTTTATTCATTTGTACAGCAATTCCCATCCATTAAACTTTGAACGAATACAAAAACGTGTTTGACAGTGTAGGCGTTATCTGTTATATAGTCTAAAATGGCGTCCAGATCTAAGAAGCTAAAAATGAAATTTAAAAAAAAACCCAAAACACATAGACTATAGATGCCTCAAACTGGAACGTAAAACCATTTTAATATCGTATGAATAAAATAGGAATCGAAAACAAAAAAGGGCAACACGTGTCATTATGGTATGAGAATAAATTATCATATTCAATTTAATACATATAATTGTATAAGGCATATTGAAATACGTGATATTCATAGATTGACTTTCGAATAGGGTCATCTTGTATCATTAATCAACAATCATCAAGGGGCACTTGTACACACGAGGTTTCTATTATATCTTTAATAAGCTTACAAATAATATGTAAAATGCCCATTATTTGCCTCTCACAACGTATCTACTGTTTGTTATGTATTTTAATGTTAAACATGTTCAGTGTGGAAAGAAATTGACGTGTGTGTAATCCTTCGAATCGTTCGTACTAGAATATTGAGCCGCGGAATAAAGTGTATGACCTGATGTGATTAAACAACATTGCGTCGATATAATCTACACCAGGATGTAAAATAATAACATATGTCCTGACGTGCCTAGGAAATGATCATGTTCGACATTATCCCGATTGCCATTTCCTATGTCCCATCTAAGTCATTGCTTAGTGCTTAAGTTAGAAAGCGTATCTAAATGAAATGGAAATATCTGAAAGATATATTTCATTACGTTTTTCTGAACATGCGCTGGTTACTTGATAAACGTTCCTGAATAGCTTTTGTAAACGAAAATCAAATCTACAAATTATTTTAATACAAATTATACATATGTAATTTGTATATATACGAACGCCCGTCTTAACAATTAAAGATTTGATTTTATATTGCATATAAATTAAACAGTTTGAGACATACATTCTTTTCAACAAAATCTTTTCAAACTTAATTATTTTCTCATACATCACACATATGTAAGCGCAAATCACATGCAAACATTAAATGTAATTACAGATTCGTCTTTTGTATAGTTTAAACTTTTAGTTTTTGATTGTCATGAGACTAATTTGATTCTATTTAATCTTTTGTCAGAATTTAATTTGTGCTATCGACACGTTGATTCACACGAATAAATTTTAGAAATAATCTGGAAATAATAAATGAACAAGAAAATAAAAAAAATATGTATGAGAAATCCATAATTCTATTGAAAATTCTGGTGTCAATTTCCGCCAAACATATTAGAAAGTAACGAAATATAGGATATGTAAAATTTAAATTTACATATCACGTTTGGAATTATAAAACAGCGTGATTTTATTTTTATTGGACACATATAGGCAAATTGTACGAAAAAAAAAAGATTATACGAACTCTGGAAATAAAATAGATGTAGTCCATATAGAATGGAGCTACTGACGCTGGGTACAGCAGCAACTGCATAATATATGCAAATGACCAAGCCGGGTGCGAGAAGTGACGACAAACCATAGATAAAGAGACGTGGTAAAAGAATGAGTGATGTTTGGCAAAAGTACTCGGCTGAAGCAAGGTACATTAACTTGCTAAAATACTTAGAGAAAATTAAATACCAGACATACGGATTAAAAGATAAAAGAAAACGAGCCAAATTTCTTACTTTTTTCTGTTTCCTTGCGAGGGAGTCTACATTGTGTTGGGACCGGTAAAATGTAAGGACGGAATTAAAAAAGGTGTACAACGTTACAGATATGAAACACTAGTATACTTTACTATTTGTTGAGCAGGACGTAGGTACAACACTTTACTACATTGCACACATGCTTCCATTATATATCTCAAGAAGCCCATATTAGATATAAGCGCAAGGATGTTACTATATCGTATTCAATATATATTTATTATATTACTTTTAATATGATTATAAGAAAAAAAAACATTATCCGAAAGCCGTCTGGAATGCTTGAAATGTTCAGAACCGTCTCGGTGTTTAATCACGTCTTCGTTCAAATAGTATTGACAGTTTCAACAAATTCATCCCCTATAAGTCATCTGTCATAAGCACGTTTTGCAATGTTTGACCTAAATCTATATCTGAGATTATATAGAATTTAAAAGGAGATACATTATTAGAAGGGATACTAATATAAACGAATTAAAACACTAAAGCGAGGAGAATAAGAAAAATATGAGGTGACCATTGCCTGGGTAAGACTTTGACCAGAGTTTTTAAAAAAAAACTGTCATCACAAAGGGAAATTAAATCGTGGGCGTAAAGTGTTGTGAAGCGGGTCGAGCGTTCATATTGGAGGCACATTAACGGGTCATATATAACGGTGAGTCAGAACTGATAATTAGGCATACACTTATAACGGATACATTATTGTTTCTGGTAGCGGTCCATTACTTGGAAGAGGTTACACAATGTTCGTTCAAAATGATGATAATCAAAAACACATTTACCTCTCCGGTTATAAAGTCGACACGAGAAAAACAGTTACATATTATTAATGGTGATTTCTTTATTCATCTGTCGGCCGATTGATGAAGTCAGGAATTCAAACTAGTATGACTAAATGTCTAATCTTCTACCCTTAGCGTCTAAGGGGGTTACCAGATTACAACTTACTCTATCACTGGGTGTGATCTTCTCTGATTCTTTCTCTCATCAACTTCCTATCTTGGAACCTTCAGATTCAATATATTAAGAAAATACTTTGTTTATGACGTCAAAAGTCTACTATCGACTTGCGTGGCTATATCACGTTTTCTACACATTCGCGTCCAAGCACACTTTTGGCAACAAAGAATTTCCAGTTTTAATTGTTCAATATCTAACCTATTTTTCATGTATAAACTCACATTCCCCATTCTTTTTACTGACATATTTAATATCGAGCTATTCTAAAAAAAAAATGGCCAATCGTTTTTATTCCGATATAAATAATATTTACCTATTTCCAAAAAAAGTAACAACCGACTGATTTCCTAAGATTCCAATTCTCCATTATTTTTAAGACTTGCTTACCGGGTTCAATTCTAGCCTTTTCCTAATCTCATTTTCACTTAGGGCATCACTTCTCATTTAGCATTCAGGTTAATATGGCAAATTGACTTCTTGAGTAATTATATATTAATAAGTTTCTCACTAGGAGACATTTGAGTGTATGTTAGCTATGATCAATTTACTTACTTACTATATAAATATTCATTCAGTAAGAGCAAATATCAAACGAAATTACATATTCAATGAGAAATCTAAGTGATTATGTACGATTACGCTGGTAGTATTCAGTTGTTTTCAGACACAGCGCTTTTTTTCTTGTGGGTAAATAGTTTTATTAACGAAAAATTACAAGGTAATCAACATTATAATCTATCAAAATTAAAGTGTTCATAGCAGCCCTATGTATGCTATAAGCAATTTAAAGTAATGTGTCGAGAATCAAGGAATGTATGACTTCTGGAATTCGATAGCAGACGGCCAATATCAAATTTATATGAGACAAAAAGTCAATCACGAGGCTACATGTATAATTACATGATGAAGCTTTGCAGCCCGCGAACAAGAGCTATTTATTTTGGTGTAATTGGAATCTACATAACATGGATGCAAGTGATCTTTGCTAAGAAAAGTGTAATTTCAATGCATCATCATGTAGGTTAAGTCTTGGATCAATGGAGATAAATATAAATCACTATCTCCGCGTTGTCTGGTTTTAGATAAAATATTTACGCATGCATACACGTTGTAGTGTGCGTTTTGACTAGAGAGTGTAATAAATAACTTGGCCTCATAAACGTATCTTAATAAATCCATCTGGGTCATATTTACTTCACTTGCAAACATTTATCTTTACACATGCTGTTATATTTGGTGTAAATGAGCGTAAAATCAAATTTTACTATCAAACAGATAATATATATATATATATATATATATTACTAAAAGTGAAAATGTTTGTCTGTCTGTTCATGTGAGTATGTGTGTATATATTTCCCTACCAAACTACTCTGTCTATTTTCAGGCTACAGGCTCGAGATTTTACATAAAGGGTATTGAGATTTTAGTAAATCGTTTTAATTGGTTTTCCGCCAGAAATTTGGCTTTCAATGGGTCAAAGTAAACCGATTTTTTTTAAAATTCACCAAGCTCCTCCGCCAATTTTGGGCCTTAACTCTTGCAATTTAAGATGTAGGATACTGTGACATGAACCCAACTTTTTAATTTGATTAAAGCCCAACACAATACGTGTTAAAAGGTCAGAATTTTGGTCAAATTAAAAAAAAAAATCTTACGAAGCCAATTGTTGGTCTAAACATTTGAACGTTTACATAACGTGTAGTCAGAGATTCGCAAGCTTTTTACTCGGTTTTTGCCGCAGGTTGGGTTTGCAAGGGGTAAAATTTCAAAAGATTTGACCTTTGCGGTCTGTAGCAAACTTTTCAGAGAATCTTTGGACTATATATAAAGGATATTCAGATATGCCGCAAAATTTTTAGTCGGTTTTTGGGCGCATTTTTTGCTTCCAAAACTCTTCCAAACTCCTCCGCGAATTTTGGTTCTAAACACTTGAATTTTTAGATGTAGGGTACCTGGAAATGAGTCAACCTGTTAATTTATATATATATATATATATATATATAAATATATATATAAATATATATATATATAAATATATACATATATATAAATATATACATATATATAAATATACATATATATAAATATACATATATATAAATATATACATATATATAAATATATATATATAAATATATATATATAAATATATATAAATATATATATAAATATATATAAATATATATATAAATATATATATATAAATATATATATATAAATATATATATATATAAATATATATATAAATATATATATATACATATATATATAAATATATATATATACATATATATATATATATATATATAAATATATATATATATAAATATATATATATAAATATATATATATATAAATATATATATATAAATATATATATAATATATATATATATATATATATATATATATATATATATATATATATATATATATATATATATATATATATAAAGTTATGAACAGTACATACCGAGCAAAACCGGGCCGAACTGTTAGTAATATTTCTAGTAATGGTCATATTTATTCCTCTCCTGTTTATAGTTTATTTTCGCTGCCCTGATAATATGCACGCGGGCAGATAGTTTTAACTTAGTTTTAAAAATTCTACACGGAAGAAAAAAACAAATAGTAATTACATAATGGAAATAATTGTAAACTGGTTGCATACGTTTAACTTATATGAACGTTGATACCGATTTTCCTCTTGTATATTTGAACTGGGAAGTTTAAGAATGTATATCGACACCAGTCAAAGCGCATCTAGACTATAGCGAATGGAAGCCGTAGTTTTGTTTCCCCAATTGTTGACTGGATTACCTGCGCACAGGTATAATCACTTACAAATGTATAGCTCCTTAATGATAATAAAATTTACAGGCAACCGACACACTCAACTCTACTCACGTCCTTTCAACAAAAGTAGAACTATCTCTCGGGATTTAAACATTTCATCACACGAGGACATACTCATTCTCTACAAATCTACTTTCAAACCAAGTATAGAGAACTGTTGTCATATTTGGAATATGCAATCTTTGTCCCATTTGAGGATTCTTGGTGATATGCGGTAACGAATCTGTAATTTGATCCGCCTTAACCTTACTTTTTCTTTGCAACTTTTCATTCACAGGCCTGATGTTTTTTTAGCACATGATTTTTCTGTAAGTGCTATTTTAGCATGTGTTCTATTCTCACATTTCGTAATTTTAGCTTATTTGAATAATTGACTTCTATTCTCCATCCAATTTCAGTATCTGGTTTCCAAGAACTCAGGTTTGAGGAATGCTCTTTTTGCTGACTGTTTTTCTCCTATATATTGTCTGTTCTTTTCGATTATGATTCTTTTTTTTAAATTTCATTACATCAATTAGCTTCACGCCTGTACATGGTGTTATTCCCATGAACAATAGACAGGTACAATGTTGATTCACATAAATGTATGAATGACAGAAGATTCTTTAACAGTTTTATTTAATGTACTATTTTCACGTAATTTTATTACAACTATATATAGTAGTAAAATAATCCACTTACAGATTCATTCCTATGAACTAATCATGCAGGCATATTCAAGTCTGGCATCTAAGCTTCAGCCTCTGTCCTATCGACGAAATGTTGAATCCGTCTGCCTGTTCTACAAGTATTTTAGTGATGAATGCTCTGACGAACTGCAGACACTTGTGCCACCATGACGTGAGCACCCTCGACAAACCCGACAGGCTACTTAATCCCACCCCACACTGTAGATATCCCTAGATGTAAAATATCTTTCTACTCCAATAGTTTGTTCCCCAGAACCGCTAGACTTTGGAATTCCATTCCAGGTCATTGCCTCCCCAACAGTACTGACGTGCAGAAGTTCAAGTGTAACGTGAACCGACATCTTGCTGCCGAAATCCCTACATAGTACCCCAGTAGTTGTTGCCCCTGATAGTAGCCCCTTACACCAAAGTGGCAATTTGCCTTGTTTGGGGTGAAAATGTAATAAAAAATGTTTATCACTTTGTAATATTGTACTTGTCAGAGAATACTGCAGATAACTTCAATGGGTGCATCATTTCTCTACATTTATATTTAGTATATACACTTTTTTCAGTTCATGATGGGAGCTTTAGATTTTATTTATTGTTCATTCCGTAAATTTTTCTCGTTGTTTTTCCTTCTATGAAAAATAATAAAGAGGAATAAAAAAAAGACAGTTCACTTCGACAGGCGACGTCATTCCAACATAAGTGCACCCTGTTCCCGGTCTATTGAACATCTTACGCTTCAAGAGTCTCCTCATTCAAGTAGATATGTCAGGAAAGGTCGGCAGCCAAAATAGAATTGCCTGCGACTACAGACATGAAGGTCACGATGTGCATGTCCGGGACATTTTCAAAGACTATAATTGGAAGAGCAAAAGTTTGAAAGATGTAGAAGTTGTTAGGAACAAAAGCGAATGGAAATCAATTATATGGTCTCCATGAAAGTAGATTACATGCCTACTTACAAATAGACATTTGTTCTTCTTCAAAAATAAAACAATAGATGTGTGAATGTGTTTGTCGATGTGAACATATGAACTCGAAACATTTTTAGACTACTAATAACATAACCATTAAATAACCACCAAATAGTTACTATACAACACGGCTACTTTATAGCGAGTAAAATCTTTACTTGAATGGAAAACGTGTGCCCAGATATATCACCATGTTTAAATACAAACTTAAACTTGTTAGCATGTTTCTATCGCTTTTGTGCATGCGCAAATTCATTCATGGTTTACATGGTTAAATTAAATCATTTCAAATATATTTTTCAGTGACTCAAAAATTTAGGTACGCGGCTGTTTTTGTTTCAATTGTAGGTGATTGCATCTGTAAGCATGTCTATATATAAGGTATAACATATTTAATAGAGAACTGGCTCTCTAATAATAGGAGTTATTAATTAATTAAAATATATTTCAGCGTATTTAGACTGAAACGTTCCGCCCACCGCTAGTTCAAATGATTACTTTTTAGATGTCTATATTGCGAGAATGATGTTTCATATATTTTTTAAACTAGAGGTAAGGCAAAATTTTCATAAATTACTATGAAGCTCACTTGGTAGCTTACAGATTTTATATAACCAGTGAAGTTAATTTACACATTCCCTATGCAGAAAATTCAACACAAAATCGACAAGTTTCGGTATTGATTAATAAAAAGACGTGCATACATCCTATGACCCCAGCTGCGCTAAATTAGAAGAACAAAAAAAAAAAAAAAAAGCTATTCGTAAAAGTGAACTTTATCTTTTGTTTAGTCGTTTTAGTAAAACTGATAGTTAGTAAAATGAAATAAACATGGCTGGTTGTGTTTGCTGGTTTAGCTAACCTAAAATAATTGATAAAACGATACATATGTTGCCTAGTGGCATTGTGGAATATAAAATCACGTTCTATTATATTTACTAATATATATATATATATATATATATATATATATATATATATATATATATATATATATATATATAAGAGTAACTTTATCTGCGTGTCCTTGTGTAACTTTATTTGTGCGTCCTTGAGTAACTTTATCTGTGTGTCCTTGAGTAACTTTATCTGCGTGTATGTGTGTCCTTGTGTTTTCGTGTGTTCGTTTTGCTATAGCCTACAAAACGACTGGATTGATCTTTATTTAACTTTTACATACATTAATTTTCTACGTCTGGGAGTGTTCTTAGATATTTTTATTGAAATGACAGTGTAAGTATTAAAAATCGATAGTCGGAAAATAACATAAAAGTAGGAACAGTCCAATTTGGATTAAAGTTACAACCTTTATACATCCTAACATCACAAGTGCATTTGAGAGACACTATCAGAATATGAACAGAAAACCCCGGCATATATAATGGTATACCGGCATTTCTATGCATAAGGGAAATTAACACGGTTCTCACTATCTATATAGAGCCTAAAATGTCTACACCGGCGACAAGGAGTGACAGTACTCCTCTGCTTCGCTGAGCGCCTGTCAGTTTATCTGTATCCCTACCTTTGTACCTGTGATGTTAATAGACTTTGTTTGGTAAACCAACCTCGAATTGATGTCTTTCTTTTACTATTGTGTTACGACACAACATATAATCAACAGAAGATAAGAAAAGGGCCGCATTCAAAATAAATATTTCTGTTAAGAGCTCAACTGAACCATGACACTAGACTTTTGCATTTTAGAATTTAAATCAAGCCATATAGAAAATAATTTATAAAATCAACAATAGTTTCTCTACAGTCCAATGGTGACTACAATGTACAGTTAACTAACTCGCAGGGGAGGCATATTAAGCTTGCTCTCGGTGCACCGCCGTTGATCCCCGACTAGAGCAGAGAATAAGAGAGCAGTATATGTACTGAACATGTAGAGCATCCCTTGGTCCTCATTCAGCCCGGTTGGGATCCCATGCTCGTTGTACATAATGCATACATTTTATCTGGAAAATCACTTTTAGGAATTATCCCGATTTAATTTAAACATTGATATTTGCTTGATTCTAATCGTACTTAAAAGGTTGTAAATACTAACTTACAAAAAACAAAACAAAAAAAAACCATGAAGTTTCGATCCTTGCCCGAAGCACTTGACTGTTTAGCAAATTGTAATGCCAATAACGCCGTAAATGGTATGCTACGCATCTTACGCTTCCTTGGTTGAAAATTGTGAAGAGAACAAAATGGCAAACATCATTAAGGATGATGTTTTTATTTTAAAACATAGCTTACACATTGCTTGCTTAAAATTTAATGCATTTATCTTTCCCGCTTGACAAGAGAATAGTAATCAAAATGACTGTCAATAAATTAGTCGAATTTCTATCATAAAGGTAATGATTCTGTAAAATGTTATTTTGATAAATAATTAAAAATGGAAACCTTCGCCAAATGAACACTATAAAAAATAATTTTCAATGGTCATATTAGCGATAATGCAAGTCAACTCGAAAAAATCATAGTCCACACATTGCTGATTTTCCATATTTACTTCCTCGCGTCTATTTTAGTTAGCTAAAGTTTGAACAACACGTATTGTGAACTAAACCCTCAAGCCTCCACTAATCCTTGAAAAGTTTGGATACACTTAGAGATATTAAACGCTGTAAATCCCACCAACCTTTTCATATATTTAGCAATAGATGAAATAATATCGCTAACGACCATTTTTCATCTTTATTCAACCAAAATAAGATTATTGCTACTAGTGGTGAAAACATTCAAATATATTTCCTGATTTCGATAAAAATTTCCATTTTCGACTCAGGTGAATTTCCGATTGTGATTTCGATTAATTGTCTTTACACTATTGACCTCTTGGGCGTACGGGGCTACTGTTTGATATCATAGCTATTGTGAAATAAGTTGGGTAGATAAGCAACTAGACGACGCATTCAATTTCATTTAAATGTTTATCTAGTTACCTTAAAGAACTAATTAAAGAAGAAAGATATTTAATATATATATATATATATATATATATATATGTATATTGCCTAATTTGCAATTAACTACGTTTTCTTTTACAATTACCGTGTTTTATGGAAACATATTTTTTGAGGAAGCAATGCATAATGTACATTTTTACTGATGTACGAACCACGTTTAGATCTAATACGCTATTCTCTTCATGAAACATGTGTTTAATATTTTCTGCGATATGTATTTAATCCTTACTAAATACTTTTTTATCATCTATTTATCTACTATTTCTATTATGTATTTCCGCTATTTTTATACTTTCATAAAGATATATTTTATTATGTAAATTCAAGTAAAAACATTTGATTTTTAAATTTATAAAAAATAGCTTCATAGTTCATAGACATATATTTCTTATAAAATTAAAAAGAGAAAAATATGTTTTAAACATTTTAATACAATTGCGAACAAATTAATCAAATGCGAAAAAAAGATGGATTAGTTAAAAATACAAACAAAAATAGAATAAAGTTGTGTTATCAAGCTTGCATTTAAGACAATTATATCTCCTACCTACGATGCGAAAATAACAACTTCGTCTTGATTAGCGAAAAATGGAAAAAGGAAAAAATAGAAAAAATGCGCATGAAAGAAGGTCTGAGGTAAAAGAAAAGCCAAAAAAAGGAATGTGCTAAAGGTAATAGTTACAGTTAAAGGCATATATTACTTAATTATTCTTTCAATTTTCAGTCTACTGACTCGAGATTTGAGATAGAGGGCACTAAAATTTGGGAAATATTTTTAATCAGTTTTCGGCAAAAAATGTGGCTGTCAAGCGGTAACTATTTCAGAGATTTGACCTTTGAAAACTCTACCAACCTCTTCCGCCAATTATGCGTCTAAATACTTGAATTTACGATGTAAGTTACTTTGACATGGATGAGACTTTTTAATTTAATTTGAGCCCAAAACAATAAAGTGAAGCGGTCAAGTTAGGACCAAATTAAAAAAAAAATGACGTCTGCGATCTCTACTTAAATACTCAGCTAATTTCTCGTCTAAACCTTGGAAATTTTACATAAATTGCATTCAAATATATGCCAAACTTTTAAATAGGTTTTAGCAAGAATTCGACTGCCAAGGGATCAAAATTCCAAGGATTTGAAATTTGCGGTCTCTAGCAAACTATTGAGACAATTTTGAGTCTAAACATTTGAAATCTTTCAAGAAGGATTTTCAGACATGCAGCAAGCGTTTAAATCAGTTTTTCGACAATAATTTTTCTGCTAAAGGAAAAAGATGAAACAGTGGACCTTTGCACACCCTACCAAACTCCTCCGCCAATTTTGGGTCTAATAACTTGAAATTTGAGATATAGGTTCCCTGGACATGAGTCACACTCTTTAATATATATATATATATATATATATATATATATATATATATATATATACATATATATATATGTATATATATATACATATATATATGCAAGTTTTTTTAATCAGGTATTTGGCGAACATTTAGCTGACAAGGGGTCAAAGGTTGAAAGAGTCTAGCTTTGAAGACACTATAGAATTCCTCCGAAAATGTCAGGTGTGAACACTTCAAATTTTAGATGTAGGTTACGTGGACACGAGTCAAACTTATTATATATACATATATATATATGCACACAAAATTATGAACAGTGCATTGGACCTAAGCAAAGTTGAGCTGAACTGCTAATATATATATATATATATATATATATATATATATATATATATATATATATATATATGTGTGTGTGTGTGTGTGTGTTTGTGTGTGTATGTATGTATATTAGGTTAACGAAATAAGAATATCACATTCTTACATATATCTTAATTTTATGTATATCTGAATAAATTCATATATATATATATATATATATATATATATATATATATATAGCCATGTTTACCATTTTGAAGGGCGTTTTTCACTCTATTGATCCGTGTTGTTTGGCACAGTTCTCAATCTCTTCATTTATTTTTTGCATGCTGTTCGATAGCACGCACCAAACTCAAATCTGAACGAGTTTATTGTTCCAATTCAAACTTGCTAAGGAATCTCGTGATATCAATGATACCTTTGTCCCAGGAACCAATAACAAATACGTGGCACAACAGGGTTCTAAAAAATTTCGCAATGGTGATGAGAGCCTCGAAGATGAAGACAGTGTTGGCCAGCAAACTGCGGTTGATAACGAACATTTGAAATCCTTAATTGAAGCCGATCTTCGCAAAACCGCACGAGAAGTAGCTGTTGAGCTAGAGGGCGACCACTCAGCAGCTGTTCGACATTTAAAGCAAATACGGAAATCAAAAAAGTTGGATAAATCGGTGCCGCATAAATTTAACTATAATCAAAAATTTGTCGCTCTAAAGTGTATTCTTCTCTTTATGTGACCAACCAAACTACCTATTTATCGAGCGAATTCTGACGCGTGATGAAAAGTAATTCCTCTGCGACAACTGACAACGTTTGACACAGTGCTTGGATGCAGGAGAAGCTCCCCGAAAAAAGGCTCAATGAACACAAAAGAGATATAAAAAATAGCAATTCTCTAAGTGGATTATTCTCTTATTCATTGCAACATAACCACACCTTTGACTTTAAACAAGCAAAAGTAGTTAAATTTATTTGAAATAAACCGCGCCGGAGACTTCTTGAATCTGCGCTTATCGCAATTTCAAGCACTATTAAACAACGTGGAGGTTTCTATAAAATAGCGCCACTAATAAGTAAACTTTTATTAAAAAAATATTATTTAACTGTGGACATAGGTTAACTTTCTCACACCATTCAACACCCCCTGTGATAATTAACACATAATCTCATTCAATAAATTACATAAAAAACACAAATTTCATGTTTGTTACAAACTTATATTTGAATTTCAACAGATATATCTTTTTCCCAATAAGAATATAAACTTACGTTCATAGTTTTAAAATTACATTAACGACTATATGACGTCACTAAAATGCCTTTCTCTTTAACAGCGCCAGCCCTCCCCCTCCTTTTTGAATTTCCAACATCATTTTTCCGTTTCTCTGAAATAGAACTGCGTCACACTGTGCACGTGAAACATTTTCAAATATTTTATACTGGTATATTTTTTGTTTTCTTAATCTCATTAATCCAGAGGAAGTCTCGAAATAAAAACGAAACATTGATTAACACATAATACGGTTTGCTCCTTTTTATTTTCTCTATTTTGTCGGAATACTATTTCCATTATTTTCATCATATATATATATATATATATATATATATATATATATATATATATATAAGGAGCTTTTCTTTTGTATGTGCAAGTGAGAGGCCCGATTTTAATGAAATTTAAGAGGAGATACTTTATGTGTTTGGCTGTGTTTTAGATAGATTTGTATCGTCAATCCTTGGATTAGTATCGATATCTGATAATCGAAAAAATCCGATGAAAAAAAGCATAAGATTTTGATACCAAAGTTAATACCTTACGCAACCTAATATCAAAAGTGCAGATGAGAAGTAGTATTGCCGCACAAGTCTTTGATATGAATTAAACGTTTTTGCTTCGAGCAAAATTTCAGCATGATACTTGACCTTTTTATCTTAAACTTTAAACTTAAATCTATCTATATATGCATACAATTATTTTATAAAATCAACCGTAGTTTTTCTACAGTGCAATGTAGATTACAATTTATGGTGGATTGTCACAGCTGACAGGCATGTAAATCTTCATCCCGTGAACCGCTATGTATCCTAAGCTACACTAGATTTCATTGAAAATTGGGCTGCGTCACCGATTTCAATTAAAATAAAAAAGATTCGGACTGTAAAATATTATTTGATCATTTCTTAATCTCTGTCAAGGTCGGGTCTCACTACTGCTAGTATATATATATATATATATATATATATATATATATATATATATATATATATATATTAAATGTCATATACCAATGGATTTTTAAGCCAAAAGGAGATGACTTAAAATATAAGCTACAAAATTATCATATTTTATAATTGAACATTCATATACTGCATTAACAAAACCAGACTTCAAAACAAGGAATTAATAGCAATAAAAAGTGTATTTCATTTTAAGTTACAATTGTTTCAAGACTAGTTGGACAATTTCAAGCATTATGACGTTTAAAAAATGTCCCATAACCAGCCTTTCTTACGACTTCTTGAATGCAAAAACACTTTAACAATAGAATTTGTGTAAAGAAATGTCCCTTAAAGGAAAAGAAGCATGCGAAACATTTATCCTTGACGTATACTTGTCGAGTGCTTATTTGCATATTAATATATCACCTAATTGTCATATAATTATTTAAAAACCTGTCACAAGATGTTACCACAAAATCCCGTAGCCAGTCAATATCTTTTGATAAAATTATTCGTTGAATTCTTAAATTAGATTTGTATTTCTTTATTTCACATAATTAATTTTTAAAACATTTTAAGAATTTTATTTTTATATTTATAATATGGCCAGAACAAGCTAGCTAACACATTACGGGTAAGTTACTTTCGTATTCGCCGTATGGTGGTTTCAATGTTTTAAAAATATCTTATTACTTAGATTACCAAAATTAATATTTGTGTATTATGTAATTGGACACCTAAATAAAATAATATATATATATATATATATAAAATAAATATATATATATATATATATATATATATATATATATATATATATATATATATATATATATACTATTAATAACTATTCTGACAATAAAACCAACCAATAGCTACAAGTGTGCTTAACTCGGATGAAAAGGTGTTTACCTTTTCATTTTTGGATGAACACATTTAACACAAGAGTAAATAAACCAGCAGGGATTTTACGAGCTTTAGTGGTCAGAGAACAATATCAATTAATTACCAATCCACTAATTGCTAATCTAATTTTTATTTATAATTGTTAAGTTATATTGTTAAGTTGTTCACCTTCAATACAACTACAACCAAATAATAAAAAAAGTGATTGCGGTTATGGAACAATATTTCTAATCTTTGTACAGCTTTATACTTTATCTATATTTCTTATCCAGTTTAGAATAATAGAAACTATATTTGCTTACAAGATTTGGAACCCTCGTTTGGACTTCATCATTCAAAGCTATTTAACTCTATATTAAAATTTGGCCCTGTAACAAAGGATCTTTATTGTTATAAAAAAAATTTACCTCCGTTACATTTAATACGTGATAGCAAAACCCTATTCCTGTGAAGACATCCCTGTATAACATCTACCCTTTTATTAAATATTTCTTCTTTAGAATTCACTATGTAGAAGGCTTCCAATGAACATAGCGTAATAAAATGGAAAATTAAAAATAAATTGCATTCTTGGATATTTTAATCATAACCATATGCAATTTATTTTATTTTCATTTTATGGGTGTTATTCGTTCTTAGGAGTTAAGAGCAGAATAGATTCATTGATTGATGTAATAATTAAATAAATGATGGTGCACTACGAAACATATACTGTTAATGATTGGGAATGCCAATTTGTTTAAAAGATATTTTGGTTGGTTTTACGGCATATTTAATGCCAAATCCAAAGATATAAAAGAAAACTTTTAATAGAATATATTTGTTGTGTTCAAGCCGGTTTCTATTTAACCTATTGTTGGGACCCTAACAGGTACTACCATTTCGAGTGTGAGTGGAACTGGGAGTGATGGTAATGAAAGGGTAGCTCCACACTCCCCAATATAGGCCTCAGCATTGGATATAGTTGAAGGTCATATCCAGGACCGTATTCATAGGAATAAATGGTCATATGGTAAACATCTTGAAATTAAGAATTTAAACTTTTGTTATCTATTTGTTATTTGCGCTGTAATTTAATTTAGCACCAGAAATTTTGGTTTGGTATAAATACAAGTTGAGAAATAATGTAAAAAAAAACCTGCTTTCAGAAACACACACACACACACACACACACACACACACACACACACACACACATATATATATATATATATATATATATTTAGGCAGCATTTTTTCATTCAAGCAAATATTATTAAATACAACGGAGACATTTTGTCTTATAATTCTAACATTCTTATAATTGTAACAGCAACATGTATGGATCCTTTATTAATATTTTTGATTTTGAAACAAAAAAGACAATACGAAAAATTGAAAAATTCAAAAAAAGAATTATAAGACAAAATATCTCCGTTGTATTTAATAATATTTGCTTAGATATATATATATATATATATATATATATATATATATATATATATATGGGGGGGTGTTTGCAAGTGGTGTTTGTGTGCGTATACATACACACATTATATACATATATAGATACATAAAGAGGTAAAGAGAAGGGGTAAGATAAATGCAAAATACATGGATCAATTAGGTATGTTTAACGACATTGCATAACTTATCATGTTTTCCCAGGCGACACCAGGTAGCCCTGCTAGTAAAGTAAAAATCAAGAATACTAAAGAAAATCAAACTGCTCGCATTTGATTGGTATTTTTTTGCTTACTACAATCAATCGCTGTTCAAATGTGTTCAATTCACTGATTAGACACAGGAAATATACAAGCAGAAAAAAATATCAACGTAGATGATTCGAACTCGACGAAAGAAAATAAATATAAACCAAATCAAAAATAATACCATTTTGGCTTCTTTCCAAACGTATTTCTCCGGATTCAGTAAAGAGAAAAAATATTACTGCATCTTATATTTCATGTCTGGACAGTTTATTTTTGTAGATCCTCTCGGAATAATTTGCCAAACTCTTAAAATTACTTACTTATAAAATTCTTATATATGTTTATCTTACAAAAGCGCCAGCGTACGCAAAAGAAGCGCTTTGTCTATCAGTCCTTCTGGCGATGACTCAATCCATTAAACTACTGTGTGATGTGATGAAGTGCATCTAATTTAAAATACGCCCCTGCATACGTATGTATTGGTCCTATGCATAGATATACAATATTAGTAGCATATACATACATACACACACACACACACACACACACATATATATATATATATATATATAAACTTTTAAATTATAAATCACATTACTTAATATTGAATTAGCTCTAGGACATTTAACTATCGAACTTATTATATATCTAAATTACAACGAGCATTTCCTGTATTTTAATTAAACTAGTAATTTCACTATTACATTAAAATACACTTAGCTCTTTAGACTATTATTCTAATCTCCTTTAAATTATATATATATATATATATATATATATATATATATATATATATATATACAGGGTGATCCCCAAAACTGGCCCCAACCTTAATTAAGCCCGTTTCTAGGTGTTTGGACCGAACAAAATTTAACACCGTGCATACTTTTTCCCAGCCCCCACTGGGGGCTTGGTGTAATCACGGTCGTTGATTCTGCCATGTTCTGTAAAATAAGGGCAATCGGCGAATAAATATTTTTTTTCGTTTAACGCTTGGTGGTGAAAATGTGGGATATCAATGGAGATATCACGTTTTTTGTGGCCACCATATATATATATATATATATATATATATATATATATATATATATATATATATATATATATATATATTAAGCTGAATGTGTGTGTGTATTTCTGGTCACGAATAGGCTCCTATATGAGTGACGTTTAATTAAAAAACTGATCACATATAATGATAGAAGATGTTTAAGAAAAAACGTTTGCAAGTGTTTTTGATATAGATGTACATAAGAATACTTTGATAAGTATGTTCAAAATTAAATAGGGATGGCACAATAAAATTGTGGGGTTTGCGTTTGCGCCTTGCCTCAATAGGATTGAAAGAGGCATAAACATTAATAACGACTTTTCATATCTATCTGCGTGAGTATACTTTGATAATAATGTTTCAGTTTGAAGAAATATGGTATAATATAATTATGGGTTGTTCGTTCGCACCTGGCCTCCATAGAATGGATATATGTCACAAAGTTTTACAAGTTTTTTTTTGAATATATATCCACAGAATAGTGTGGTAAGTGTTTCACTGTGAACAGGTATGGTATAATAAAATATTAGGTTTTTCTATTTTATTTTTTTATTCATCATATTTTGCTTTGGTTATGATACCCTCCAAATTCGAAGCTATATCTTTACAACCATTCCTTTTCAAAATCTATCATACTTTCATAAATAAGAATCCATTTTCTGTAGGCTGTTTTTTAACCCAGTCAATGACGGGTACTTTTGCTAGTATATATATATATATATATATATATATATATATATATATATATATATATATATATATATATAGTTTTTGTTTTAGTTTCATTCAGAAAAACTCATAATTTGTCAGAATAGAAATTTATTGTCTGGATAAAGAATGCAGTTTAGATTTTTTTTAAATCATAGATTTTCAATCATATATGGCTTTTTTCTTTACTAAAATCATAGGTTTTTGTTCTTAAAAATTATGTTTGTCTTAATGAAGCTTAAACAAAAAAAAATACCATTTGCTCCATGAAGTATATTGAGCAAATCTGTTTGGGCTTGGCTTGTCCTATATATTATTACCTCCTTAAATATACTTTGTAACACTCGATACCCCACGATTCTTTTATCTGTGTTCCTGTTCGCATCATGATTATGATATATATATATATATATATATATATATATATATATATATATATATATATATATATATATATATATATATATGTATACTAGCATGGGGACCCAGTGTTGTCTGGGTTTACATGAAATTCCGTTTGGAACACACCCGCTATACTAATCATTTTCAACATGGGCAACGTTAATATTCTCACAACGATTACAAAAATAAAAGAACAGATAAAAATATCGCCCCCAAAAAGAAGTATGTGATTCTTTCTCCACCAGATATTTCGGCAGAAGGGATACAAACAGAAGAAACTATTCTCCGGATATTGAGAACTGGAAAGCCACCCTGCCAAAAATTAATAATTAAGCATAAAGCATTACAATATTTTTTTCCAAAAAAATTAGCAGCGAATGCCCATGCGATCGCAAAAACAAAAAAAATTAGCCATGTAGGCAGAACCATTTAAAATAATCTACCAAAAATTTATTCCAAAAACAATTAAAAGAATTTTTTTCGTTTATAATGCCCCCCAGTGTAATTGTAGTATTTTGGGATTCGTTTTGTTTAGAAAATTGTTAGGTGAAAGTAAAGAGGGGTCTCATAAAAAATTATAAAATATATCGCTATTTTATGTTGTAAATGTAGTTTCCACCCACCCCAACACCAAAGAACCCAAACAAAGTGAATTTGTCATGTTTTGTTACCTCCCATCGATTGCCAAACTTGAAAAGATGTTAGAGGTGACATCGCTCGTTTAACGCTTGGTGGTGAAAATGTGGGTACTCATTTTTCGTTCAATTAATATAGAAAAGTGGTCCACCACTCTAAAATGCTAATTTTCTTTCTTTTCAAAATTTCTTTCATATTATTTATAAA
>NC_136508.1:54465249-54577749 GCF_053919585.1 Euprymna scolopes
TCGCATATGCTCTACTAATTTTGTCAATGTAGAATTTGCTATGTAGTAATTATATTCTAACCAGTTTGCCTAGTTCATTAAATTATTTCAATGAACAAGTTATGGGCATATTGTTTTTCTCAACCTCGTTAATAACTTGACACACCCACTGAAATCAACAGATATTCTGTTCTTCTACAATAATTTTGCTAATACCTGTTTTAACTACGTTTATTTTCTGACTATATTTAGTATTGTAAGCACTTTCTCAAAGTTTCATGGATTGTTATTCACTCGTTCTTTAAATATTTCAAAAAAATGTAGACTTGTTATATACATACATATATATATATATATATATATATATATATATATATATATATATATATATATATATAATAGTTTATTGGTAAATTCAGATCCCCGGTAGATCAATAGATCATCTGAAAACCTCGCTAGCATGCATTTGTATTAATAGAATCAGTATAAAAAAATTCTCTTTGAAAAATATTACACATCCATTTTTGTCATCTTGAAACACGATACAGTTTAACAGAAAGTATTTCAGTACATACACGTATCGATTGAATGTATCTTTGAAATAAGATCAGTATTCTTGGATTCATATTTTCCCTCTATATAATTTGTTTAATTTCTTCCATTTTTTCATTGTTTTATTCTTTCCCTATGCATACATTGTGCCGTATTAAGCTAATTTGAAGATGTTTTTTATCTTAAAGGTAAATTAAAGGAAATGCTATATTTTAGATTTTGCCTTTAGTTTTAAAACAACGCTTATTTTTTTTTAGTTAAATATCTTAGACTTTCTCTAAAACTTTTCGCCATTTTCCTTGTGATTTGTTTTCTATTTGTTCTTTCTATTTTTCTTTCTTTCTTCATCTTTTTTATCTATATTTTTACTTGTGGTTTTTCTTTACTTCTGCCGCAGTTACTTTGATCTGTTATATCTATTTATTTTTTAATTATTTTTTTTTGTAATTTCATATTGATCTATTATATTCATACGTCTTCTGTTTAACTTTATTTTCTTTTTCGTCTATTTTTATTTTCTTTTTTTCACATAATTCGGTTCTTTAGGAAGTTTTTTTCTTTCCATTTTCTTATTGTTTACACATTATTTAATTATTTAACCTTTTGTTTCTTAATTCGATTGACATTTTGGAACTTTCTCTTTCTTTAATATTTTCTTTTTTTTCTGATGTTCTAATGTTATAAAATCATAATTCTATTTTCTTTACGTGTTTGCATCGTTCACTTCCATGTTTTCATTGACTTCCGGTTTTGCTTTCTTCTATTTTTCTCTGTTTTATCTCTTAACACATGTGGTCGGCGTTGCTTTATACATTATTGATCATAACGTTGTTTTGAATGCTGTTTTCCATTTCATGATTATTCGATTTTTTCTACTCACCGAGGTCTTTGTAATTCCCTCTCGTATTTCTTATTAATATTTGTTTATTTCAACTAATAATCTAGTCAATAAACATCCATGGAAGTAAAATAAATTAACACGGAGGTGTATAAGATAAACAGTCAGATTTTTCCCAGTTCATAGCATTTGTTGAAAACTTTCAGATAACTTGAAACAAATACAAGTAGTCTGAATATGTATGGTATAATCAAATTTCGAACATAAAATTTAGAGAAATATACGTATATATATGTATATATATACATATATATACATATATATATATATATATATATATATACATATATACATATATGATGAAAATAATGGAAATAGTATTCCGACAAAATAGAGAAAATAAAAAAGGAACAAACCGTATTATGTGTTCACCAACGTTTCGTCTTTATATTTATATATGACTTTTCGGAACTTATGAGACGATGTAATTAATTCCATAGTAAAACAACGTCGAAGCTTAAATAAGCAATACAATCCAACAGACCGGAATTTGGGGTTCGACGTCATTCGGACAAATAAGGCTAATGCATTCGAACTACTGATTAGGAATTAGAATCTCCTCCATACAAAATGAGCACCCTGAGATTTGAGTAACTGCGCTTAAAATAAAAAAAAAACTATATTAGTAAACAGAGATCAAACAAACCAAGACAAAATCTGACAATGAATATACCTAAATTGTCTCAAGCAAGAGGACGATGGAATTTAGTCTTTTAATCACTTACAAATTGCATTGATGTGGTAACTGCACATATGCATTCATGATATAATATTTTCATTTTTCTTTTGCAGATATCGATGTTGCTAGCCCCCGGCGAAATCAACCCTTGTCATAAACGTTAGTCAAAAGCAGATATACGGCATTTTATTAGTTTCAAATATGCATTAAAAAAACATAATATAAAATAATACATTTTTAAGCACAAGAGTACAACTTACGTCTTCGTTGCCCCTGAATTTCTGAGTTTAAAAATAAGATGTAAGAATATTTGATCGACTCTCATATGAAAAAGAACACTCCGAACAACCATGTACAATCATTTCCCATCACCATCAAATGGGTATTCAAAATGTTGGTGGCTATTTATAAACGTTAATTCAAGATCGAAAAATGTCACTTGGTTTTATAGTCCTTCTCATAGTTCTTTAACTATTTTAATAGACGCACACACACACACACACACAAACACAGACATACACACATATATATGTGTATATATATATATATATATATATATATATAAATATGTATATATATAGAGGCATATGTGCGTGCGGTAGCATATATATATATATATATATATATATATAAAAAGCTGAATGTATGTGTGTGTTTGTGTGTATGTGTGTGTGTCTGGTCACGAATAGGCTCCTATAATGTTGACTATTTTTTAAAAAAATCTGATTACATATAAGGATAGAAGACGTATCGAGACACAGGAATGGGTATGTTTGATCTGGCAGAACGGTGGTTCATTTAAATTGTGGGGTCTGTGTTCGCGCCTAGTCCACAAAGTGTGGAAAGAAAAAATTTAAAAATAAAAAAAAAACGTTTACAAGTGTTTTTGATATAGATGTGCATGAGAATACTTTAATAAGTATGTTTTAACTTTAATAGGGCTAGTATATTACAATTGTGGGGCTTTCGTTCGCGCCTGGCTTCCATAGAATAGAAATAGGCACAACCTTTAATAAAGACTCTTCAAATCTATCTGCGTAAGTATACTTTGATAATTATCTTTCAGTTTGAAGAAATAGGGTATAATAACATTATGGGGTGTTCGTTCGCACCTGACCTCCATAGAATGGAAATATATCACAAAGTTTAACAAGGTTTTTTTTAAAATAGATCCACAGAATATTGTGATATGTGTTTCACTGTGAACAGGTATGGTATAATAAATTACAGGATTTATCTATTTCATTTTTACCTTTATCATATTTTGCTTTGGTTTTGATACCCCCAAATTCAACCCAAATTTACAACCCTTCCGTTCCATAACCTATCATACTTTCATAAATCAGAGTCCATTTTTTTCTGTAGGAGAGTTAGAGAGAGAATGAGAGAATGAAATATAACATAGGGAAAATGAGAGTGGAATTTAATTGTGATAAACAACACCGGTTGCTTTATTATAGGCAAACTTTGCTGAGCAGCAAAATGGCTAACTACTCCCACTTACAGTCGAATTTGAACTTAGTTCATACACGATATTACTTACAACTATCTTCCCATCCATATTCTACAAACAAGTGAAGTCACTAAGGTTTATATAAATGTCAGTCGTATATCCAGCAATGCCCGTTCGAAACATTGCCTGGCGAAGGATTAGAAAATACAATGAATATCCTTACTCCCTAGGAAAAGTTATCTATGCTGCATTTCGGGAAGCATAAGTCACATGCCTCATGGTATATACAAATAAAAGCGAATTAACACTCATACCGTCAAAGGTTAATAACTGTTATTACTAAATTTAATAAGCTTACTTCTTGTTGTTGTCTCAACTACTGCTTATTATTAATGAGTAAAAATAAAGTAAAGTAAATATATGTTAAATAAAATTACAAATAAATTGAATGATAGACTTTAAATAATATTTCTAATATTTCTAATTAGAACAGTTAAAACAAGTGTTTTATAACAAACATTTAATTAATCGAGATAATCATTAAAGTAGTTGTTTATTGTATGTAATATACAAATGAGGTTGCTCATTAATGTAGATTTTCTTTCGAATAAAAAGTATATATAGACACCATGCTGAAATAAAAGCGTGTTAGATCTCTTTTCAGTATGCATACACATTTGTTACCCAATGTATCCTTAGTTCATACAGAATACGACTTTATTATAATAGATTTTAAGACAAAATAGTGATCCATTTACAATTGTGTGTAATATGTTTTTTTAGTAATTGTAGGTAACATATTTACGAAGCATACTGCTTAATTCTCGACGGAATGCATGAGGAATATCTGGAAGCTAAATATTATGATTTAACTAAAGCGTTGCCCGGGTGACTAGACGTAGTGTAGTAAGGACATTGTGTAACCCTCAGTCAAAATAGACGCAGCCCGGGTAAAGAAAAGTGTGAAGAAACAACAAAAAAAAAAACACGAATTACAGTAATAGCAAATTAAGCGACCTTGAAACTAATTCTATTTTATTTTTCAAAGGGGAATGTCAAAACATTAGGCCTTTCCAAGAGGAGAGTCATGCATTTCAATGGATTCCAGATAGGGATAAGAGCGTTGATGATGTAAAGATAAAAACCTGGTTTCAGATTTATTAAAAGTAGCCAGCCACTCCTTTCCCCATTTGTACCACGTATTCAAGATCAGAGTGAGAATCGGAGAGAATTATTCGTTTACGGTCTTAGATGTGCTACTATAGATGGTAGCGTCATCAGCATAAATGTCTACGGATGATGTAAGGATGTAATTTGGAAGATCATTAATGTAGATCAGGAAGAGAGTTGGACCCAGGGACTCCAACATTAATACTGTTAGCTTCTGATTTTTGCCCATCAACTACTAATCTTATGAACGTATCAGAGAGAAATAATTTAATAAGAAAAATACATTTATAGATATACCATGGCTAGAGATATTGTGAAATACACCTTTATGCAATACTCTATCGAAGGCCTTCGATATGTCAAGAGCAATTGCCCTATGAACGTCGCCTCCGTCGAGAGATTCGCTAATCCAATGAGATATTACTTTAAAGTTTTGATCTAAGAACTATCTTATTTCTTTTTCTTCATATGTAATTGTTAATCAAATATTTATACACGTTTGTCAAACTTGTTAAATTCTTTAGTACAATGTATCTTAAATATCTTATTTTTCTACTATTATTTCTGTTTAAAAACACACCGATCATATAATAATACATTATTTTAATAATTTAATTAAATGATTATTTAAATTAATACTTTATTGTATTCTTATTTGAAATCCATTATTAAGGGAATGATAATGCTGTGATTATAACATAAAATTTTATATTCCCCTACTCTCCGATTAAGTATTTAAGTTTATTTATAATTGTAATTTGAGATATAAATAAATATATAAAATGTATAATTATTTCTATGAGACTAATTGTTAATAGATTTACAACTTCCTACCTACAGTCTTGTATGACAATTTTATAGTGTAATATAATTCAACCTAAAATTACAAAATTAAAATATTAGCGTCTAATTAATGTAAAAAAATCTTCCCCATTTAATGTTCAAATTTATTCCATGGATATATCTGAATATCACTAATGTTTTATATCGATTTTTTTAGTATCACATTTTATTTATTTATTTCATTAAATGCACTAATGATATACTATATATATATATATATATATATGTATATATATACATATATATGCATGTATGTATGTATGTATGTATGATAATAAATGAACCTGAAAATATGTCAGTATGAATTTAAGATAGAAATAAAAAGTAAATGATGCTTTTCATTGTTTTTCATTCAGATTACTGCTATTAAATGTGAAGTACATATATTCAGCTTACAGTAAGTGTCGGCTATTAAAATAAGATGGTGCAAAACTATCCATTAACTGAAATAGAAACGACGTCATAAGGCAATGCCCGTTTATTTGTAATTTAGATAATACGGCCTCACACCAGTTAAGGACGACGGAGCGAATAAATAGATGTCAATAGCTTGGGCCCGAAACAGTGCGTATTCTCTTCTGATGCCCAGAATTTCTCTCGGCATTATAGTATAATACCCTAGAATAAAAAGCAGCTTTCAACAATTTACGCATGAATTAACTAAAATAAAATGAATGTGAAAAAACGCCCTATATTTATGTTGTAAATACCTTACACTCACTGGAAACTGGTAGGATATTATTCTCATGTGAAAAACAGTATTTTCCTAGAACTCTCTGAACAGGTAAATCGTTTAACAATTTGTGTCTTCCTTCTAACTTTAAACTCATATGCACACATACATTCATATATATATATATATATATATATATATATATATATATATATATATTAAGTAATGTGATTGATAATTTAAAATTAAAAAATCAAATTCTAATTAAATTAAAATCCGTTTCATAAGAAGGAACAATAACAAAATCAATTATCTGTACGACCAATCAGATAAATAGCTATAGCAAACATCTAAATGAGTATTTTAACCATAGTTCCTGATTTCAAAAAGCGAAAAATTAAAAGATTCATCTGCCTTACTTTTAATGCCAGGTTTATTTATGGTGTCTTTTAAATTCAATAAAAACCCTTCAAAATTTGCTGACGAGGAGACCTTGCTTATTAAAAACCTATATGTAATTATTGTACATAACTTGATGTATACCACAATAAAAAGCATTGTTTTCCAAAACGATCGTACAGATAATTGATTTTGTTATTGTTCCTTCTTATGAAACGGATTTTTAATTTAATCATAATTTGATTTTTTTTAATTTTAAATTATCAATCACATTACTTAATATTGAATTAGCTCTAGGACATTTAACTATCGAGCTTATTATATATCTAAATTACAACGAACACTTTCTATTTCCTGCATTTTAATTAAACTAGTAATTTCACTGTTACATGAAAATACACTCAGCTCTTTAGACTATTGTTCTAATCTCCTTTAAATTATATATATATATATATATATATATATATATATATATATATATATACTTCATTACACAAATTAAATTAATATAGAGAAGTATAGATTTATGCTAAAATTTTAAGCATTTACTTCAACAATGCTCAATATGTAGGTAGAGCTAGGTAGTAAGTTGTAAGCTACACATAATATTCCGCGTTTCATCCACGCTAAGCCTGATGAATTCTAGCGTGGATGAAACGCGGAATATTCTGTGTAGCTTAATCGCCATATATATTTTATAACTTAATATATATATATATATATATATATATATATATATATATATATATATATATATATAAAATGGGTTAAGAAATTCCAACGAATGAAAGATGTATATTTAAATAAGGGAGTAGTCACCAAACAATGTGTATTTTTTAACATTATTTTATTATTCCGTGTATTGGTTTTTCATTGAGAATTATGTTTGGATCATTGTAATAATGTTTTAAGTCATTGAAATCGTTTTTACGCGCGTTTCAGACGTTCTGTGATGCGTCCTCGTCAGAAATTATTTTCAAATATATATATATATATATATATATATATATATATATATATATATATATATATATAGAGAGAGAGAGAGAGAGAGAGAGAGAGAGAAAGAGAGCACATGATATTGTATCTAAAGATTATATACGCGATGGAATTAAGTATTCGCAGAAACTACATTTATTCATCCATCGATTATATTTGACTTATATGTATTCTTTGGAAATAAAATATATTTTGTATGCAAAGCAGACATGGCATAATATAGTTCCTGATTTTCCCCAGTAAATTCAAACAGACTCAAATAAACAACAAGTATATTGGTTTCAGGCACGGTTCGTATTTCTTAAATTACAAAACCGATTCGCATTCAGATCGGTGAATATCTCGATAACATCTAGAGAATATCTTACTGATATCGATTTTTCTTTGCATTTTTGATAAAAGATAAACTATTATTGAGTATTAAATACTTTATTTTTTATAAAAACAAAATCGATACAATAAAATAGGGGCTATAAAATATGTTTTCTCTACGAAAATTCCCCCAAAATTGAATATATTTTCTATACGAATTTGAATTAAAATATCATGTCACCTGTTTATCTCTTATGTAATTTTTTTTCTACGGTAAATCGTCATTATAGGTTATTTGATGTCACATCTCTTTATTTTGTGCAAACTTTTCCGGCGTATTGTACGTACAACATCATACAGTAACACGATTTTATCCATTGGGATATGCAGTTACTTATTGGTGTTGTCAATTAAAAATCATTTTTTTACTGAATTTGGAAGGAGATCACTATAAACAGCATAATTTAAGGTTGAAATGATTAGAGAAATATCCATTTAAATTAATCAACTGATTCGAAATATATTTATAGTTACAAGTTTAAGTACGAGTTTTTAGTAACCGAGAGTGTTTAAGGAGAACATGCGTGTGTCTTGTATATATATATATATATATATATATATATATATATATATATATATATATATATATGTGTGTGTGTGTGTGTGCGTGTGTGTGCGTGTGTGTGTATGTATATATATGTATGGATATATATATATGTGTGTGTATGTATGTATATATATATGTATATGTATATGTATATATATGTATATATACATATATATATACACATATATATATATATATATATATGTGTGTGTGTGTGTGTGTATACCTGGGTGTATATTTTCGCGTTTTTGTGTATAAGTCCCTATTAATTTATAATTATCAAACTTTCTGGTATATTGCTTGCTCCTGTATTTTTCTATTGTATTTATATGTGTGTATTTATTGGCAGCTTAAAAGCAATGTCTGCTGTTAGAACACTCGCAAAAGCCTAATCTTCAATATTCTTTCTATGCGTCCCCTGAATGCTCCTTGAAATCAAAGCGTATTTTCTCCGAAAGCGAACACTCCCTGGCATAAAATATATTCTAATACAATCATTTATTGCTCGCTGGTTGCCTTTTTAGAGAAAGCAAGTTTTGTATGAGATTACATTTTCTAAAGTCGTCTCATTTAGTCTTCCATGGGCATACCGACTAAATAATCTTATTTGTTTGCCAACCCGTGGCGCATAGACCTAATCTCCCTCGTAACTAAAACTTTAGGTCTCAAAGTCTATCTTTTCCATGACGTCATTATTACACGTAGCCCAATGGTCATTACTGGGCTTTTGTCACGTATCCTCGTTTATATTATTGTTAGCTCAAGTCGCATCTATCAAATAAACAGTCAGTTAAAATTTTTCTGTGTGCTTGTTATGAAGACTAACATTCCTTTTTATTAAAACATTTTAACAAATAATCTTATCTGTAAATATTGGTGTCGCTATAACATTCTTTCTTTCATTCTATTATTAGCAATATTATTAGGGGGTAATGCTTTCATCAACGAAGTAACAATTTTGGCATGCTGGACGCATATCTTTTATATGGCGTGGTGTGCCATAAATTTTACTTAGTGTGGACTATTGATTTTCATCAGTGTACCCGGACTAAACAGCACCGTACAATTTCCGTGTGGATTATAATCCCTAGTAAAATCTCCATCCTCGTACGGATTAAAAATGCATTGTCGAACACCACCACTTAATCGATACCCTTAACACGGATCCTATAGGGGAATGCTACGTTCGGCGTTGCCGTCGTAGTAGTTTATTGTCCTTGAGTGTGACGGTGTGCTTAACACACTGACTACAAGATCGTGAATCGTGTTCCTGGTGCAATGCGCTTTATTGTACAATATGGCATTTGATTTATACAGTTCCCGATAGCATGATAGAGTGCACCGAAATCGTATGTGCACATCTCACATCCGTAAAAACGCAGTCTTTCCCCTGCATATACTAGCACCATTGTCAGCAAGAAACACATTTGTCAGTACCTTTTTCAGAAACATACATATCAACTGCTTGATGATGTTGCAATATTATTGTTAGTTCTACTGCTTTCAAATGGCAAGAACAGATAATCTATCAACGTCAGCTGAGTGCCGAAATGGATTATATCTATAGCAAGCCTGCTCTAATTTCCGTGATATGAAGCCAACCAGATTTATAATGCACTGGGACTGGACAGTTTGATTGCCATTTCTGGCATCCCCAACCATCGTCCGCATCTTAGTATTAATTATTCCTGGATTGATAAACTTTGCAAAGTACAAGGACCTCTACACACCAGGATGTCCGCTGGACCGATAGATGGCCTAAACTGGAGAAATGTTGGGTTATAAGACACTATCACACATAGGTTTTCTGATTTTTCATGAATAGTAGTATCCGTGTAAGTTGATCAGTGCATATTCCAACGCCATGTCTCTGAGAGTTAGGGAACGGCGCCTAATGAACATTTCAGAAGCTGCTTTGGTGTGTATTTTTTTCGGCCCAGACAGGGTGTAACGTACCAAATTATATACGCACGAAACATCCTTTTGTAAATAAGTGGTTTTTGCTTTCCCTTGTAATTCAAGATTGAGACCTCGTAGAATAGAAGCAAGCCTACCCATCTTTATATACTTGCACTCATGCAACTCTTGGCGACATTGCATTCTTGCTGCATCTCTCAAAGAAAACATTCTTCTGATACCACACCGCTGGTTATGGAAATAGTGACTTCCACACTAAAACATCTTATCCACCTATGCACTAGTCACTAGTCACTGGACCGTCATATGACACTCTCAACAAATGTCATGGTTCATCCATGCCAGAAGATGAAAATTCACGTAATTATTTCATCCAATGGTCATATCAAACTATTTCACTAGGGCCATATCCACACCTAATTAGCTACACACCGATAAATGGCTAGTCAAGTATTCACACTCTCAAAATAAAATCTGATGGATAGGTTTATCATGGACTACTGGAAGGTAATTCCCACGCCACCATAGTAGTTTTACTTGGTTATCTTCGACCCCTAATCACGACACTTGTGATGGCAGTTTCAGTTTTTCTGAAATCCTTATTGCAAAACATTATACCCCTAAATCTTGACAGAAGTCGCAGAAGCCACATTATTCACAAAAATGCCGTCAATATAATATGTTACAGCATTTGTAATCTCCTCGTATATTAGGAAGTCATTAACAATTGTCTGCATCATTAAAGGAGAGACATTGACCCAAAATCCCAGGCGAGTAAGACAATATTGTTGTCCATTAATCTGCACTGTTTATGGCGGCCAAAGATTTTTGTCGATATGCAGTTGCAAATTTGTTCGATCTAGGTTTCGAATTGAAATGTTTGTCCTTCCTCTCGCTATTCCTGTAATTTTTGCATTCAAACATCCTCGTCTTTCGTATATACGTCTAAGTACTCCTTTATCTTCCGCTACTCTATATCGAGCCGAATATTCTGCTTGCATTCCCTAATAAAAGCAATCCGATTGATAAGATTTTTCGGAGGGCCGTGCTAATCCTCGGGGTATGGATGCAGCCAGCTGTTATCGACCCACAATTACAGTTTCTGGTCAGAGCCCCCTCGAATATGTGCTGGGGACTGGATATTCCGCCTGCTTTTCATCGTAATTTGAAATTAGTCACCAGCCTATCTCTAAGATGCATCACATTTCTGAGAGTTATTAAATATTCTGCGGTGAAATAAGGTTCAGTGATCATAATGGCAGAAAAGTATGGTTTACTGAACTGTAGAAATGTTACCTAAGCGGCCCCAGACACAACTACATCTCACGCTTCTTTGCGTTTAGCCCAAAAAACAAATCAAATTAAACAGATATCTATTCATCATTAAAATTACTAGGGTAATACCGAGCTTTGGGCCGAGGTAAGAAACTTGGAACCCTCAGGTGCTTCTGTGTACTGGTAACAGGTGGCCCACCTTTCTCCGTCATTTATTCCAACACAACTTCCGGATTAATAACAGCGTGCACTTGGTATCTGACAGAATGGTATTTGGTATTCCACTGAGGCGAACATGTAATATCGCTTGCCCACAGATAAGGTGTATTACATTTATAACACCTCAGGTACATTGTTCCGATCCTGAAGCTACTGAAGCCTAATACCAAAGTCCAGTGGGTTTCTATTAAACTAGTCCGAATGCGCATCAGCAAGTGTGACATATTTATGTTTTCCATCTGTGAGTATGCTAGCAATAGTTATTCTGTATTTTCAGGAAAACCAGCAATGAATCTTTATTGCAGGCATTGATCAGATATTCCATCATAGTTATGATATCCGTTTTCAGAGGGGGCACATATTATTTACGTGAGGGCCTATACATATATTATTAAATGTTCCTTGTAGTTGGCAACACACATATTTTAAATGCTCATTTAGAGAGGAGACAGAGTGACAGTAGGTACATGTTAAAGACATCTATATGGAGAGAGTTCATATTCACAAGACATACTTTGATGAGAGGATAAAATGGTATACATTGATACATACTGGAATGATGAACACATTACCTTTTCTCGTTGGAATGACGAACACAGACAGACGGCAGTTATAAAAAAACATGATGATAGTTCATTCTTCTACCGGTCGGAAATTATTCTGTACTTCAGGAATTCAAAGTCGTTTCATGGTTCCTTCTAAGCCTCCCGCTTCCAAGAGAGTACCCTGACTCTAACTGAGAATCGGTCTGATCCTCTTTGCTTCTCTGATTCTCCGATTCTCGGATCTCTGACCTGAATCTGATCCCCCTAAACTTTTGGAACCCTTTCCTATATTGAGAAATCATTTCTGCCATGACGTCACACGTATGTCTGGCAAACGTGATTAAAACTCACGTGTTTCAAATAGGCGCGGTTTCCACGTTTTAGAACCATTTCTGACGACCAGCAAATTTCCCATTGTCTTTGTTTTACAAAGGAATTTTACTGACTTGTTGATTCTCTAACCGATATTTTTTATTATGCATTCTTTCTAAGAATGTGAATAGATTTTCCAGACGAATTTTATTTAGAAAATATGTTTAAAGAATTAACAATTTAACTGGACATTCCATTTAAAACGCATTTTTCTTTAAAACTTATCTACAAGATTCGATCCTCGTTTTATTCGATACCATTTTCATTAACCTAATTATCTTTTTTTTTCCTTACATGAAAAGGGGACAACCCTTTTTATGTAACACAATGAGACCGCAAGTGGGCATTGTTCTGCTAAAATATATCGTCCTTTCACTTGGTTTAAGGAGCCGTGGTGCAAACTATATCTATGCGGCGAAGGGATTCAAGGCAAAGGCAGTGTTCACCACTTTCCTCACAAAATCCAAACTCACACTCTTTTTCTCCCTAAATATCTGATACACAGAAGTGTACGTTCTATCCCAACCATTATCAATGGACTTGAAGTAATCTCGTCAGCAGCAGACAAGGCCAAACTATTTGCCAAGAACTTTGCAGCAAATTCTACCCTATGCGACGAAGGCCATCAAGTCCCCGTATTTCCTTCTATAACGCACAACACGCTAGGTAACATACACATACCTGTGCATGAGGTCGCCAAGCTAATCAAGAACCTTGATTCCAGTAAAGCAACTATCCCTGACGTCATCCCAATTATAGTGTTAAAAAAGCTTCAACCTGAACTTGCCCCCATACGAAACTATTAAAGCGTTGCCTTAAGGAGAAATGCTTTCCAACACCCTTGAAAACCTCATCAGTATGCCCTATATTCAAGAATCCAGGTGATAAGTCATCTCCCTCTCAGTACAGACCAATAAGTATCCTGTGTGTCATGAGTAAGTTGCTGGAATCCATATTAAATAGAGAAATAGTCAACCACCTCAGCAAATATAACCTTCCTAGTGACATGCAATATGGTTTCCGTTCTGCCAGATCTACCGCAGATGTGCTAACGGTTATATCTCATAGGATTAGTGAATCTCTCGACAAAGGCTTCCTTTCCAGGGCAATGGCCTTCGATAAAGTATGGCATAAAGGCTTACTTCACAAGATTTCCAGCTACGGTATCACAGGTAATGTTCTCTCAATCATTTAATCATTTCTCTCCGATTGGCTCATGAGAGTAGTGGTTGATGGGCCTGGAGTATTAATGCTGGAGCCCCTCAAGGGTCAATCCTGGGCCCAAATCTCTTCATGATCTACATCAATGATCTCCCTAAACACATATTAAATCATTCGTTGACATCTATGCTGATGACACGACTATCTACGGCAACACATCAAAGGTTGTAAATGGAAAGCTCTTTCTGATTCTCTCCTCTGATCTCGATCGAGTGGTTCAGTGGGTGAAGACGTGGCTGGTTACCTTTAATACATCTAAAACCAAACTCCTGTCTTTACATCATCGACGCTCTGATCCCCATCTGGCATCACTTGAAATGGATGGTTCTTGTCTAGGAGAAGCCCTATGTTTTAACAAGCTTCTGGGCTTGCCCCTTACTCCTGATCTGAAGTGGAACACGTACATCGAGTCTGTTGCCAAGGTCGCTGGAAATATGGTGGCATCCTTCTATCGCTCCAGAAGATATCTCACTACTGATCCAATTCTGTATCTATATAAAAGCCAAGTACGTCCAAGGATGATATACTGCTGCAATATCTGGGCAGGAGCTGCTAAAAACAGGCTATCCTGCCTTGACAGAGTACAAAATAGACTTCGTAGCTTAGTGGGGGAGGCCCTTTTCTCTTCCCTGCAACCTCTCTCCCACAGAAGAGACGTTGCGAGCGTGTATTTGCTTTATCGTTATTTCCATGGCAGATGCTCGTCTGAGCTCCGAACTCTAGTCCCCCCTCGCAAATCCTTTACGAAAAACATCCGACTTGCTGAAACCACTGTCAAAAATTTCCCCACTCTTTATCTGTGCCTAAACCAAAACGTAGATTCCATGTACAAAGCTTCTTTCTTAGAACTGCACGCCTGTGGAATTCTGTTCCGTCAGCGTGCTTCCCACCTGACTACAACCTGGATTTCTTCATGTCCAACGTAAACAAATTCCTGATTATCCGCCCCCTTAAGTAGACAGTTTTATTAAACCCCCACACTAACGTACTGTACATACAATAACCCTTATCCCTGAGTGGCTTCCGGGCCTTGATAAGTGGTGATCACCTTGTAAAAAAATACACAAATGTATGAAAATAACGAATTGAAATGCATTCATCTCACAGTAAGCAAAACTTTCAGCTATCTCCAGCCATTATACAATTGACTTCTGGAGTCACTACCATTAATCCCCTGAATAAGCTTTTTTTTGGAGGCAATAATACCGAAATACTTGTAGACTCGAAGAGAGGCGAACCCAATCCAAAATAATATTCTTATCGCACATGGCAGTACGACTGGGGCAAAATTTAAGTCAACAGAACACTAAACGTTAATCGAACGCGTCTATAAAACTGAGCATGAACATTATATTCGATGTCACCCGACACAGAAACAAACACTATTATCGACACGACCTGGCACGGTTCCAAACAATTCTGCCTATAAATTTGCACACGATGTTGAGCAACACCATCCACACGATCTGACACCAGTCCAAAAAAACTCCCTTTTCACGACCGGACATGATCCGTAACAACTCGGTTGACACTACGCGCTGTGCGACTTCAGCGTCTTCTCATTGTATATCTTCGACGAAATCACTTTCACCATAGATGTGTCTGCCTCAGACATTGACACACAATTCCTGAGCGCCTCTGCGCATGGCCGTCACAATATATTCGTAACAACGTTGAAAATCTATTATGCAAACAACTATTATAATCATGAGCGAAATTATTATTCTGAATAATTATATTTTTCGTAGATGGTTTCAATGTAAGCAAGTATAATTTTATCTGGTGAAATTACTGCGCAATTGCACAACTGTGCGTGAGAGGAGATTTTTCCGGTCTCAGGAAATTTACGTCGCGCACAACAAAGAAAGCGAACATGTGTCAATGCGTAAGTGTTAATCACGCTATGATTTATAATCTTGTAAAACTTTTAAGTGCTTTCGCATTAGAAGAAGATCGAGATTACATTATAAGTTAAATACATTTTACATTTCCGTATTTGAATTCTGAAATTAAAATGAATAAAACGGCATACATGTTAGAAAGCAGGTGTGATTGTAAGTTGTTACAAAGCCAAATCAAATTATATATTGATTTAAATCAGATATCGCTTTATACACACGAGCGCACCCACACAGAGGAACACCCACACACAGAGGAACACACACACACGTATATATATATATATATATATATATATATATATATATATGTATATATATATATATATATATATTACATAGGCATCACCACAAATCAAGGTTCATGGACAACTCGAGGATAAGGGTTAAAGAGTGTACAGTAGTGAATTGGGCAATATATAGTGTAATGGAAATTCAGTAAATTTGTAAACTTAATGGGAACGGCTTATCAAGAACTTGTTTACATTGGACTTGCAGACAACCGTTATGTAGTCAGCTGGAAAGCAGGACAACAGAAGGCAGTTCCACAGACGTGCAGTTCTAAGAAAGAAGCCTTGTTCATGCAATGTACGTTTAAGTTAGGGCAGAGATAAAGAATGGGGGAATTATGGATAGTGTTTCCAGATAGACGAGTGTTTCTTGTAGAAGTTTGGCGAGGAGAGACCATAGACTGAAGAGCAGTCGAACACTTGCCATTAAAATAACGATACATCAGAGACAAACTCGCTAAATCTCTTCTGTGAGATAGAGGTTGCAGGGAAGAGAAAAGTGCATCTCCTACGAGGCTATATCGTCTACTTTGAACTCTACTAAGGCAGGATAAGTCATTTCTAGCAGCCCCTGCCAAGATGTGGCAACAGTACTCCATTCTTGGACGAACTTGGCTGTAATATATAGAGAGAATTGTATCAGCAGTGAGATATCTACTGGATCGATAGAAAGGTCCCACCATTTTTCCAGCGGCTTTCGCAACAGATTTCATGTACGTGGTCCATTTAAGATCAGGAGTAATGATCAAGCCCTGAAGCTTGTCAAAACATGAGGCCTCCACAAGACGAGCGACATAAATTTCAATTCATTCCAGATGGGAATCAGAGCGTCGATAATGTAAGGAGAGAAGCTTGGTTTTAGATGCATTAAAAGTAACCAGCCACTTTTTCCCATTGTACCACATGCTCAAGATCAGAGGAGAGGGAATTGGAGAGAACTTGGTCGTTTACGGTATTAGATGTGCTACTATATGTGGTAGCGTCAACGGCATAAATGTCTATGAATGATGTAAGGGCGCGATTTGGAAGATAATCTATGTAGATCAGGAAGAGAATTGGGCCCAGGATAAACCCCTGAGGGACTCCAGCATTAATACTGTGAGCTTCTGATTTCTGCCCATCAACTACTTCTCTTATGAACCTATCAGAGAGAAATGATTTGATAATTGAGAAGATATTTCCACCTATACCATAGCTGGAGATCTTGTGTAGTAAACATTTATGCCATACCCTATCAAAGGCTTTTGATATGTCAAGAGAAAGGTTGCCTCCGTTGAGAGATTCGCTAACTCTATGAGATATAACTGTAAGCACATCTCCTGTATATCTAGCAGAACGGAAACCATATTGTGTTTCACTAAGGAGGTTATTTTGCTGAGATTGTTGATTACTTCTCTATTTAACACAGATTCCAGCAACTTACTCATGCCCCACAGAGGACTTATTGACTTGTCCTGAGACGGAGATAACCTATAACCTGAATTCTTAAATACAGGTCAGACTGATGAGATTTTTCAGTGTGATGGGAAGCAATTCTCCTTAAGAAACGTTTAAACAGTTTTGTATGTATGGGTATTAGTTCTGGTTGAATTTTTTTTTGTACTATAGTGGGAATACCGTCAGGGCCGTTCGTTTTACTGAAATCAATGTTTTTGATTTGCTTGGCAACATCACCTTCAGATATTTGTATATCATATAACGTGTTCGGATACAGGAGGAAATATTGGAGGTTGGAGGCCTTGTCGCAAATGGTAGAATTATTTGCAATGTTCTTGGCAAAAAGTTTGGGTTTGTCTGATGTTGACAAGATCATCCATTGAGGATAGTTTTGATAGAGCACATGTTTTTGTTCAGGATTCTGTTTGCTATTTGCCAGAATTGGTGGAAACCGAGCCGCTGCTCAGCTACTTTGAACTTGACGGACAGAGCATACAACTCTCTTGCGTTCTTTTTTACTTTTTACAATGATTGCTGGCAGTTCTGAAAGCAGATTTAGTTTCAGTACATCTATTACGTTTGAAACAATACCAAAAATGATTCCTGTGCACAATTGCAGCAGCACATTCTGAAGAGAACCACGGCTAGCTATTAGATTTTCGCATGAACTTTTTAAGGGTATTAAATGGTCAATACCTACAATTAACTATTCTGTCAGGCCTGATACTATAGAGCGCACAACCTTTTTAAACATGGAACGTAGAAGTAGATCATTTTTCTATGTAATATATATATATATATATATATATATATATATATATATTATAGAAAAATACGAGCATGAAAGTAATCTGGTTCAGATTGAACTAAGAAAGTAAAAGGACTAGCTGTTAAAAGTGGGGAACAATGAACATATTGCAGCATTAAGAATTGGTTAAACAACTAAATTTAATTTAAAATCAATGCTTAATCACAAAAACTAAATGATTACAAACTTACTAACCAGCATGATTGCAAACATGGCAACAAACAGCCAATCAGCAAAGAAAAGGTATCTCTGTTTCTTACACGATCTGAAAAGTTTTGACAATCAGTAATTTCAGTATAATTTTTTATTTTACCGAGCGAAATATAGCTGATTAGATGTCCTATGAACTCTAAAAATTGTTTGAAATTGGGTTGCAAAATGAGTAAGCAGTAAAATGTTAAAGTAGTTCTAAGTGAGTAAAGTTAATGAAACCACATTATCCAAACACTTGAATCGTATAGAGTCAAACTATATACACACATGTTTATATTTAGCTGTTAGCCTCTATTTCAAATATATATCTTTAACGTATATTTAACTCCTTCACGGAATGAATTCCGTATTTTTAAATTTCTTCAAGGACCTACTCTGTTATTCTTTTTTCCACACACAATTCATATTGCCTCTAGGAATGTAAGCGAATTCTATATGTTATCATATTATCAGAGAAGTGTAGGCAGTCCAAGAACAAGATGTTTGTTCATGTTACATTAAAACTCTTGCAAAACAGATTGGAATCTGGTAAGAAGGTGGAGGGGAGTATTAGATTTGAAGAATCAGTTACGTAGAGGGATCTGTAGAGTCACGAGGTAAAATTTTTCCGGTGGGCTAAGTCGGAAATACTATATGCTTTGCTTAGATAGAATTCGTCCAGCGTACTCACACTTCGTAATGTGATTCTGGAAAACATGTATATTATTAGACAATTTGTCATGATAATAAGAAAATATAAACTTTCGCTTTCAAAACTGATTAAAGTTTAATAGTTAAATACTTGTCAGGTACAAACCGGAATTTAAAATTTAGATCGTATAATACTTCAAATATTGAGTTTCTTTATAATTCGATAGTCTTAATTAATGTTATTCGCAAATTCTCGGTGTCTTTTTTATATATATTTCCCGTAAATATACTATTATGTATAAAATTGAATTCCGTATATTGCAACATGAAAGAGTCAACGGATTTAAGTAAATAAGCACTTTTGTAAGACGGCATAGATGCGATTGCTAATATTAACTGCGTGAACGTTTTTGGGAGAGCTAAATTTTATATCAACTATTAAGAGTCCGTATTTCTCTGTGGTGACATAGTTAAGCCATATCTGGACATTCGTTCCAGAGAACTACTGTAAAAAAATAGGAATATTAATTCCTTTTCTTCTGCAATGTTGGTTTTATACTAAAAGTACAAGAGTTTTTAGAACACACACAATGCACGGGTCTATCCAATTAATACTTGCGAGATTCTAATTATCTCCGACAAAGAGTATTAACTAAGAAAAGCTGTGACACGTACATATTATTTATTAAATTGAACTGCAAAGATAATAGTGTGGTTGAATGTCGTCCGATCATATTTTGTTCGTTTATCACAGTATAATAAACTTTAAACAACCTATTTGTCGATGAATAATGATTCTCTATGAATTAATTTAAATTAAATATGTGTATATATATATGTATATATATATATATATATATATATATATATATATATATATATATATATATATACAGGGTGTCCGTAAAGTTACTATACAGTCTTATTGTTTTATTGTATTATATTTGTATTAATAGTTAATATTTTTATTTTACAGGTTTATTTAATCAAGCATGCCACGCAAGCTAACTTTGGAAGAGCGCAAATTTATTTTGAAGCGATATTGGAAAACAGAAAACGTACAGGAATATTTGTCATAGAAATTGTTTGACTTGATTGTTACAGTCTTTTCGGATGTAACACGTGTATTTTCTGAGATTTTTATAAGCATAAAGGTGTTATTTCTTTTAATTTTTTTGTTACAAATAAATATTCTAATACAATATCTTACTGTACTGTTAATATATTACAAGGTGTCTGTATAGTAACTTGTAAGACTGTATAGTAAATTTACGGACATCCTGTATATATATATATATATATATATATATATATATATATATATATATATATATATATATATATATATATACATATATAAACTAATGTCGCGTCCATGATGAATTTAAAGAAAATTTCCATGTGTGTAATGGGAGTGTAACAGGGCACGGACACGTGTATGGTAGCTGCGGCAACAGGCAGCATATGCAAATGACCTAGTGGTGTGTGAGTTTACATGATAGAATAAAAAAATGTAGCCCGAGGAGGTACATACGTGGTCCAATAGTATCATGAAAAATGTGTCCTAAATATGACCAGATATAGACAGAATACCACGTTGTCGACACGGCAGAATCTTGTAGATCACATTGCAGTACGAGAACATTTTTAACAAATGACAAGGGTTAATTATTGAAGTATCTGTAAATGCACATCTGTTGTTTTAACTGAAAAAATAAGTCAACTTCATTCCTTGTCTTGATTTCCATGCGACTGTCTTCATACCCCTGAGTCTAGACATGGGGCGACTACCTTACTCGAGCAGTGTGTTCTTTCTCTTTCGTGTAATTACTGAGTAAAGAATTATATATTGAATTTTATGAGTAAAAATGACAGGTTGCTACATCCCAGTGTAGAAATGCTGATACTTCTACTGTTTGTGAACTTCTAAAAAACGTAGTTATTTATTAATAAATATCCATTACATTCCATGTTTAATATCTTTTATTTTTCATTTTGCAGATGTAACATACCTCATATTGGAACAATCGCCAGTTAAATGGACAAATGCCTCGGATTCCATTAAAATAGTGTTTTCAATTGATCTAGTCTTATTTTCAGAAGTTCAATTTATTCTGAATATCTTAAAACTTTGATGCGTGTAAATTGAATAAAACGCAGTTCTAATCGCTTTTTCATTCTTTATTTTAAAAATTCCCTCGATACAGCTTTTAGAAGCGAGGGTCGAAACCGGTCAGCTGGCTTCCCATTCCTCTTCCTTTCCTCTCCTGTTCCCCTTCCCCCCTTCACTTAGTCACATAAATTAATATACGAAAATATAATGTTATGTACAATTTTTTTTATATTCCCTTCCACAGTGCTCAATACATAGGTAGTGCTCGGTAATAAGTTATGAAAATATATATGGCAATTAAGCTGTGCAGAATATTGCGGGTTTTATCCCCGTTATTGTATTAAACTATTTATTTGTAACAAAAGAAATTAAAAGAAATAACACCTTTATGTTTATAAAAATCTCAGAAAATACACCTGTACGCTCTCTCTATATTTGTATTTTTAAAACCTTATCAGATGGCATAAAACTAACGCAGAGATTGGTCTTCACGACATCTATTTTACTATAATTCTCTGACACGTTTATGATCGAATTCCAGCAAATTTTCGACATTTGCAAAACCATATTTAATTGTTGTAACATGCATAATCAATAGATTTTCATTGGTGTGCAAATAAAGATTAAATTACTTAGACCTTTGTCCAGCAAATACGGAATCACAACAGACAGAAAAAATGTAGTCGTCATTGTGCCTGCATTGCATGTGTAGTTATCATATTTTACATATTTAGGGTTATATACTTTTATTTGCGTTTATCTAGGGATTTTATAATGGTTAATTTTTTAGTGGGCAAATCTATTTCATACATATAAGTATATATTATTCAACATTAACTTTGCACCTATAAAAATTGAGTTACGTTTGTTTTTTTAACCGTAAACCGCTTGGTAGTGTTTTTGTGAAGTTTGCAAAATAATCAGAATGTATAAAAGATTTATGTACTTTATTTTTTATAAAAATAGTCTGAACTGAATTTTATTCTAACTGCGTCAATTCGTTTTTTTTTATGTGAACGTAGAAAATGAAGTTTAAGATATAGATTCCTTAATATCAAGTGCATATACATTATATAAGAATATTACAAACAATGTGATCCATTTGCATGTATATTTAAGAATTTGTTTTTTGGTAGGTTTTAAAGATGAGCCTTGTTTAATAACAATATGAAAAGATTTCGATGAGAAATAAGCTGAAAAGAAAAATGTGTGAGACGTGAACATCATGCGATGAAAATTTGTGTGAAAGCGACAGCTATTCTTTAAACAAGGGAAATTTACAACCCTGATTGGTTAGAAACAAGAGTCATTGATTCAGGCAATTGACGTGATGATTATTGCAGTGAATAAAAAGAGAAATATAAAACTAAATTTTAATAAACAAACAATTATTAATTGAGAAACACTTAAGTGTTTGAATGCATGTAGTATTTTGCTAGTAATTTTGAAAACAGACTGAAAACGTTAACATATTCTATATTCATCGCTAGGAGAAACAATAGAGTTTGTGTACAAACAGAATTAACTGATCAATTTTTTTTACATGGGGGGGGTCACCATTTATCAAGGCCCAGGAGCCACCCGGGGATAAGGGTTATTGTGTGTACACTAATCAGTGGGATAGTATCGTAGTAATAGTTAGTATTGTGGATTTGATTGGTGTCGTTACATAAGGGGGCGGTTCATCAGGAATTTGTTTGTGTTGGACTTGAAGAGATCGAAGTTGAATTCGGGGGGGGGGGGGGACAGGCGGGCAGTTCTAAGAAAGAAGCTTTGTTCATGGAATCTACGTTTTGATTTAGGCACGGATAAAGAGTGGGGAAAATTATTGACAGTGGATTCAGCTAGTCGGGCGTTTTTCGTGAAAGATTGTCGGGGGGGGGCAGAGAATAGAGTTCAGACGAGCACTTGCCATGGAAATCCCGATAAAACAGAGACAGGATCGCAACGTCTCTTCTGTGGAAGAGAGGTTGCAGGGAAGAGAAACGGTCATCCCCCACCTAGCAACGAAGTCTATTTAGCATATATACACGTTTCAAGTCTGCTTTGTGTAATATTACAAGCTTCCTGTCTTTAACACGAACTGACCCCTCATTTACTAATGTTCAAGAAAAAAAAAGGTATAAAACGAAATTCTTAATCACTTGCACATAATTTTAATCTAATTATGTTTTGTTTATTAAAATTCAGTTTTATATGTCTTGTTCATTCCATGTAGTAATCGTCACGTCAATTGCCTGGATCAATTACTCTAGATTCTAACCAATCGCAGTTGCAAATTTTACTACTGTTTTCGATGCATTTGTTTCGGCAATTATTGGCGTCGCTTCGATTACTTGAGAAGTATTTTAATCATATTATTATGATATTTATTAGGCTGGTGCAAAAACAATATCATTTTCTCATATATGTTTCATTTATATATGATTTCTGAATTGATTCATTAGTATATATAGACATGCTATATAGCATATTGATGCGCCTTTTTCGCTCTCTCAAACTGTGTCGTTGGTTACCGTTCTCAAGATCTTCACTTATTGCAGGCTTTTTGACAGCATGGACAAAATTCAAATCCGTAGGATTTTCTTCTTCCAGTTTACACCCGACTGAAAAGCTGCCGGAACAGCTCGTGATATACATGATGCATATACGGAAGTCAGAAAATGCCACATATTAATAAAAAAAATGTCGTTTTAAAGTGTTTTCTACGCTCCATCTGCAAAACAAAAAGGATACATTTCTCGAGAGCATTGTGAGGTGGGATGAGAGATAGCCGGGACGTTCGGAACTACGATAGCCGGAGACGTTCGGAACAGTGGTCGGATTCCAGGGAAGCTTGCCAACACTTCCAGAAAAAGAAATTGCACCAAAAAATATGTATGGTGAATGTTTGGTAATCTGCGGCCTTTCTCGTCCATCACAGCTTCTTGAATCCGGCGTAACGATTACGGCAGAGAAGTACTGCCTACAAATTGACGAAATGCATCAGAAACACCGCTGTATGTGCCCGAGACTGATCAATATGGAGGCACCTATTCTCCTCCATAATACGCTCGTCCGCATGTTACTCAAGTGCTGCTGAAGAAACCGGAAGAATCGGTCTATGAGACTCTGCTTCAACCGCCATATTCACCGGACGTATCACCTACTGATTATCCCTTTATCAAACATTTAGAAAACTTCCTGTACGAAAAATGCTTCAAAAGCCGAGATTATGCTGAATGACATTCAATGACTTCACCGTTTCCAGAAGTCCGGATCACTATGCTAATGCGATCAATAAACTTGTTCCTCATTGCCAATTCTAATGGTTTTTATTTCGATTAATAGATTTTATTATGAAAGGAGTTATGATCATTTGAAGTTAAACGTCGAAAAACATTTTTTTGCATCAACCTAATACTATTTCTGAATGATAAACCTCTGCATTTGGGAAAGGCTTTAATATTTTTTTCTAACCTGAAACAGGTATACTAACAAAGCACGCACGTATATTTTTCAAAGATGATAAATCGCATTTCCACGCAATTCGTAATTATGAATTATTCGTATACTCAGCTTTACATTTACATTTTCATGGCTAATCAGAATTATTAGTTTATTACCTCCCTTTACTAATATTCACTTAATGCGTGAATACGTGTTTCTCGAATTAATATGGAATTATTTCGGAGACCCAACAATTTGAAACAGTAGCGCTAACCAAGTATTTTCTATAATTATCTATCCAATATGACTTAGTTTATCTACATAAATATATGCCAAGTTAAGACTATAATTACATATTTAGTCGGTTTTTATGTATTACGAGCATGGGTGTCCGGCGTTGCCCGGGTATTTGGAGATGAATGTTGAGTAAAGAAAAAGTGGTTAGTTTTGTTTTTTTTAATTTGACCACATTTATCACCTTTTAAAATATATTGTTTTGGGCTCAAATCAAGTTATTAAGTTAGATCCATGCCGAAAGAAGCTATATCTAAAATTTCAAGTGTTTAGACCGAAAATTGTCGGAGAAGCTATGTAGGGTTCTAAAAGGTCAAATCATTAAACTTTTACCCTTAATCAGCAGATTTCTGGCCGAAAACCGATCAGATCGATTTTCCTAAATCTCAGTACTCTGTATATGAAATTTTGAGTCTGTGGACTAAAAATTGACAGAGTTATTGCGTATGGAAATGTACACACAGACACACAGATAGACACTTTCACTTTTATAGATATACTAACATTCCAGCCCGGCGTTGCCTGGGTGTTTGGATGTGTATTTTGAACAAAGTAAAAGCAAAAAAAACATATGTGGTAGTAGGAAGGCAGGCTCGAACCCGCACCGCGAAGGAGGAAAATAACGGAGAAAAATCTAACGTCTATGCTCTTACGACCACCGCCAAACCGAAACCGAAATTTTTTTTAAATTAAGCCTAGAAAATCTAAAGGAGGAAATAACTTTAAAAAATATCGGCGAAAAAAGTGACACCCCCCTGTAGAAAAGTGCCTAATTGAAGGGGAAGGTACTAATGTTTTAAGACAAGTTTTCGATATCTATCGTATGAAAGGTCGAACTTTAAACCGTTACTAATCTTCATAAAATCCGTCGCCTCTATTGAAAGTTTAAGGAAGACATGCAAACATACGTACGTACATACATTTATATATTGATTACTACAAACTTTTGACAAAAACGATGAAAAGGTATTCCCTATATCTGAATACCCTTCATGTAAAATTTCAAATATTTACACCAGAAATTGTCTGAGTAATTTGAAAGAGACCGCAGAGGTAATTTTTTAACTTTGCCCCCTTTTTGACCCCTTAACATGTATTGTTTTAGGCTCAGATCAAGTTATTAAGTTAGATCCATATCCAAGGAACGTATATCTAAAATTTCAGGTGTGTAGACCCAAAATTGTCCGAGGAGTTTGGTAGAGTTTTCAAAGGATAAATCGTTGAACTTTGACCCCTTAATCGCAAAATTTCTGGTCCAAAACCGATCACATCGATTTTCCCAAATCTCAGTACTCTGTATATCAAATTTCGAGTCTGTAGACTAAAAATTGACTGAGTTATTGCGTAGCGAAATGTACACACACAGACACACGGACACGCAGATGCACAGATACACGGATACACAGACAGACATTTTTACTTTTATAGATATATAGATAGATTTATTCGTATATTTTGCTTTAAAATGAAATTGTCTAGAATAACGGATTTATCCAGAGAAAACAATTTACAAATGTTTTCATCTCATTTCGTATTATGAAAACAGTACAACTATTGAATCAATAAAACACAGAGTTGTTATTAAGTGAAATGTGGTAGTTAATAATAGACACATTAAAAACTAACCTTTCAATAGTAATGCATGAACATCAATTATATATATATATATATATACATAATATATATACACTTGTGCCCGATATTATTCATACCCCTCGGATCTTTGAGATTTCTATAAGAATATTGCTCAAACCAGAAGGTAGACAATATTAAAGGGATTTCAAACAATAAATCAAGCATAAGCATTTAATTTAAACTCAACAAATAAATAAATTATGCAAGTTTGAAACATTATACAAAGAAAAACAATAATGGCACTAGTTCAAAATTATTCATACCTCTCTTACTAATAGTCAATAGCATGCCCTTTATTCTTAATAACTGCCTGTAACCGTTTGGGATATTTATCAACAAGGTTTTTACAAGCATCAACACTGATTTTTGACCATTCTTCAATGCAGTAGTTCTCCAAATCCCTCAAATTTCTAGGTTTCCGCTTTTTAACCTTAGTTTTCAATATGTGCCAGAGGTTTTCGATAGGGTTCAGGTCGGGACTCTGGCTAGGCCATTCCAAAATATTAATTTGATTATCCTCAAACCATTTCTTGACTATTTTGGCAGTATGTTTTGGATCATTATCCTGTTGAAGGACCCAGTTTGGTCCTAAATGGAGCTTCTGCGCATCCTGTCTAATGTTTTTCTGGAGTATCTCCAAATATTGCTCCTTCTTCATGGTTCCATCTATCTTGACCAAACTACCTGGACCACTAGCCGAAAAGGAGTCCCAAAACATTAGGCTACCACCACCATGTTTCACCGTGGGTATGGTGTTCTTTGGGTTGTAAGCTTCTCCTTTCTTCGTCCAAACGTAAGAAGCATCCATATGGCCAAACAATTCAATTTTTGTTTCGTCAGTCCACAAAATACTTGCGAAAATGGACTCTGAAGAATTCACATGGGTCCTAGCAAACTTTAGACGTGCTGCAAGGTGTTTTCCGGTGTGCAATGGAGTCCTTCTTGGTCTTCTTCCTTTCAGACCATTTTCATGCAGAGTCCTTTGCAATGTTTGCCTTGATATTTTTATGCCAGAAGACTCCAGATTTTCTAAAATGTCCTTAGTAGTGGTGGTTGGATTTGCATTAACACTGCTTACAATATCCCTGGTGGCTCTAGCAGACAGTTTCCTTTTCCTTCCTCTACCAATCAAGTTGTTTGTTGTGTGGTGGCTCTGGAATTTTTTGATGATGCTCTGTACTGTTGCTGTAGGGACCTCAAATTTCTTGGAAATTGACTTGTAACCTAAACCATCCTTATGTGAATTCACAATTTTAGTCCTAAGATCATTACTAAGCTCTTTTTTCTTCCCCATTCTAATAATTTTTATTCTTTTATTGGTTTTCAGTTGATATCATTTTAATTTCTGAAAAATGCAAAAAACGAAATGAAATTAATCAAAGGTTGTATAAAAGCATTCAAAATAAGAATCAAACAGGAAACAAACAGTCAGAAACTCGATTAATACTGAAAAAATAAGGGGGTATGATTATTTTTGAACATTGCAGATTTTATAAATAGCTGTATATTTCTTTTATTACAAGTATCCCGAGATTTTAAAATGACGAAAATGATCAGAAGAGGTTTATTAAGAATATGTATCAATATGGACGTAAACAATAAATTCTTACAAAGTTACACCTAATAAACTCAATTTTCAAGGAGGGGTATGAATAATATCGGGCACAAGTGTATGTATCTATATAGTTCCTATCAATATGCTGTCGTTTTAAATTGAGCATTTGAATGATAGATTATCAAATAAGTCACTATGATAGAACCCTAGTGTATGTGTTAAACGAAAAAGCTTATTATTTTTAGCAAGACTGTATTTAATATGCACTTTTTACGAAGAGACTTTGATTTTAAAAGTAAACATATCCAGACAATCTGTTGCTATTCAATTAAAAACCTATTCATCCAATAGACGGACAGCATCTCTTATGAAAATGTTTCTACGTCTATATAAACACATTTGTAATGTCTATTTGCACATATAATTATAAACGTATTAGTGCGGACAAAGACGAGAACATTTGAAGGATATTAGAAATTTAAATATAGCAATACCAATAAGGATTGCCGTACTCTTCTATAAAAAAAAATATCAAAATACTGAAAAAAAAGCTATTATAATCAAAGTAGATTTTTATCTAGAAAATTTGATCTATATATCAAAGAAAAGTGAAATTCTCTGCCCGACATGTTATATAAAGTGTTATTAGACATACAACATTCATCTTAATCGTTTTTTTTTTGTGCCCGAAATTTGGCTGCCGAGGGGGCAAAATTAAATAGATTTTACTCATGCGGTTTCTAGCAAACTTTTCAACTTATTTTGGGTCTAAATATTTGCGCTTGTGCATAAAGGATAGTAAGGTATGCAGTAAGACTTTTAATAAGTTTTGGGGCGGGAATTAGGCTTCCAGGAGGCGATAGTTAAAGAGTTGACCTTTGAAGACTCTGTCTAATTCCTGCGTCCATTTTTGGTCTAAATACTTAACTAGCTCTACCTACGTATTGGGCACTTTTGAAGTAAATACTTAAAGTTTACGCATAAATCTATACTTTCGTATATCAATTTATGTGAGTTAATGAAGTAGTTATACTTAGCTCCTAAAACAGTCGAGCACTCTCAAAAGAATTTATTTCACCACATTAAAAATAGATATGGAAAGACTTAATTTCGAAACATCGCTAAAAAACATCCCCACATCCCGCAAGCATAGCTATATTATTAAATTAATCCAAAAAACAGATGAACTAATACGCCGAATGCGATGGCGAGCAAATTTCTTCCTTAAAAATGAAAACGTAAACAAAAAAAGATTCCTATGGTTTTAAAACCCTTAAAAATGCGAAAACAGTAGACCTTTTGATAAACTTTGAAAATGACCTTTTAAACATAATTAAAAACCTAGAATTCCACAATCAACCTAGCAATTTCCAACGGAAACTACACAAAATCGTTAGAGACATAAACACCTCTAATAAAATCTTTGTAAAAGCAGATAAAACCAGAAACTTTTATAAAATAGATAAGCAAGAATATAGCAAACTAATCACAGAAAACATTACAAAAAACTACAAAAAACTAGACACAAACGAATGCGACTACATAGATATAATAAATACTGAAAGTAAACAAATTACCGATAAACTAAAAATTAGCGATAAAGTTGGAAAATTGAAAACTAGAGAGTCATACATTCTGCTTAAAGACCAAAAATGGGGTTTTAATAATAATCCCAACGCCAGCCTGATAAACCCAACCAAACCAGAAATAGGTAGAATTAGCAAAACTATACTTTCTAGAGTAAACAAACAAATCAAACAGGACCTAAAACTAAATCAATGGGCAAATACTACCGAAGCAATCACCTGGTTTAAAAATATAGAAAACAAAGATAAATGTATGTTCATACAGTTTGACATCATAGACTTTTATCCCTCGATATCCGAAGAGCTTTTTAACATTGCCCTAGAATTTGCCGAGGCATACACGGATATATCCTCAGAAGAAATCAACATCATTAAAACATGTAGAAAATCAGTTCTAATAAATAACAATAACCAATGGATAAAAACTAAAATGAAAAATTCGTTTGATTTGGCGATGGGTGCCAGACACTCTGCAGAGTCATCAGATCTTGTGGGATTATTCATTTTATATACCCTCACAAGCATATTCGATACTACAGATATCGGCCTATATAGAGATGACGGACTAGCTATAATAAAAAGCTCCAACAAAGTCAAGGGAGAAAACTTTAAGAAAATCATATACAAAGAAATGAAAAAATTAGGCCTAAAGCGGACGTATCAGCTAACATAAAAATAACAAACTTCCTGGACGTCACGTTAAACTTAGATAAAAAAACATATGAAGCATACTTAAAAGATAACGCTACTCCAATTTACGTAAACCCGAAGTCCAACCACCCACCATCAATTATAAAACACATTCCTAACTCGATCGTAAGTAGACTCAGTAAGAACTCAAACGATGAAAAGGCATTTAACAGGTCAACCAATATCTACGAAACAGCCCTAAAACATAGTGGATCCAAAAATATCGAACTCAAATATAAACAACAAAACACCAAAAACTATAATAAAATTAAAAATAGAAGAAAAAGAACTATAATTTGGTATACGGCCCCATACAATCAAATGTTAAAGACACAACTTGGCAAGAAATTTCTAGATCTTATTGAAAAACACTTTCCCACAACCAACCCCTTACACAAAATCTTCAATAAAAATACCTTGCAGTTATCTTACAGTTGTTGCTAAAATTTAGAGATGATAGTTAAAGGGCATAATAACAAAACACTAAATGAAAACAATGTAAACAACAACAAAATAAACAATAAAAAAGTAGACACCATGACAAAAATAAAACCAACACTAGCAGAAATACTACTACTACTACTACTACTACTACTACTACTCATAATAATAATGATAATAAAAATAATAATAATAATAATAATAATAATAATAATAATAATAATAATAATAATAATAATAAAAATAATAATAGGAATAATAATAAGAAACCAACCCTGGACAAGAACAACCATACCATAAATAAAAATACTAATAACGAACAATATAAATGCAACTGTAGATACCGCACACTTTGCCCAGTCCAAAATTAATGTCTAACAAAAAGCGTAGTTTATCAAGCAACAATATTTGCGAAAGAAAACCCGAATAACAAGAAATATTACGTAGGCATGACTTCCTTAGATTTTAAAACCCGATACTATGACCACAAACGTACATTCAAAAATAAAAAAAAAACTCCGTATAAAAAGAACACTAGCGAATAAATACTGGGAACTCAAAGAAAGCGGACATTCGCCGGTAGTCGAATGGAAAATAATAAGACAAGCTACCACATGCAGACATTTAGACGACCCATGTAAATTACGCCTCCATGAAAAATTTGCTATCCTGTACTTTTAAGAACCCCAAAATCTATTAAACTGTAGACGAGAAATAGCAAACAACTGTGTTCACAAAATAAAACTTACTCTAGAACAGCGATACAAAATAGCTTTAAAACTAACAATAACAATAGAAAACAAGCAAATAAATAAATTAAATAAACATGAATATACATAAACGATCACACATATATGTATATATATATGTATAGATATGTGCATGTATGTGTGTGCACATAGGTATTTATATATATATATACATATATATATATATATATATATAAAGGAAAACGTCTACCTTAAACCACTAACCTAGTTCTAAAACAGATCCTTTGTTCGATAAAATGCATGCCCATTGGCTAATAGGAAGGGGCGCGGTGGATACTAGAAAGCTGATTGGCTAACTAAAAGTCCTCATCATATATAAAAACAAGACACAACCACAGAATTCGCGCATAAGCCTGACGAATCCTATAGTCGATGAAACGCAGAATATTCAGTGTAGCTTAATCGCCATATATATTTTATAAATTACTAATATATATATACACACACATATATATATATATATATATATATATATATATATATATATATATATATATATATATATATGCACATAACGTTATGAACAGTACATAAGGTCAGAGCAAAGTCGGGCTGAGTTGCTACTCTATAATAAATTCAGGAGGTCTCTGTTCGGCGTTTTCGTTTTAGCTATTTTTCTTCATTTTTTTTTGTTTACTCGCGAACACACTTATACTAGAGTCAACAACGATTTCTCATTCACCCTTTTTTAAAAAAAAATTATGAGAAAAGCTTTCCTTCCATTTTCTTCTATATGATTTTCCGGTCGTATAGTGCTATGTATATTGCTATCGATTTTAAAACTCCTGACATTTCTCTTTTACCGATAGCCCAATATGTTTTAATTGTTTAACATTTATTTTTAGTAATCAATAAATTACTTTATTGAATATTTATTACGTTCGTTACATTTGTTTTTTAAATAAAATCTTACATTGTATATATTGCGTCGCATGGATAAAAATATTACTTCTGCAATTTAAATCCGTGTGAATTATGTTTGTTACGCTATCTCATTTAAAAATATATTTTATAAAAAAAAACACTTCATACAAAATCGATCGTGGCATGGTATGTTTCTGAAAAACTTTTGTATACCAATACGTATTTAATAAATTAGCGTAATTGTATAATAGTAACAAAACTTTAAGACTATTGTATTCATGCATGTAACCAGAAAATAAACGGAAACAGTATCAGTCATTTATTATCTCATACAAAATGAAATAAAGTGGTACTGCTTTTTAAATGTATTTTAATAATACTTGTACAATTTTTTTATGTTTTGTTTCATCCCATTTTTTTTTATTAACGTTGCAATACAAAAAAAGAAAGTCAGCAGTGTTAAGCACCACATTTTTACAGCAAATACAAATCAAAATTCACATGTTGGGCTTGATTTGCTTTCATATCTTATTGTTCTAAAAAGAAGAGAAATTCAAGGCTAATTGTACATTTTAAAGAAAAACGTTTGTGGAATTGACAGAAAGAAAGGAAAACGTCAATATAACATACTTTTCAATTAGGCATTTTAAGTTAAAGTAACACGAAACGTAAGTCGTCCACCAACAAAACATAAGAAGAGTGCAATCATACATGGGTAGAAATTACATTTTATAATCCGTGCATTGTTTTAAAGTGCACACACACACACACGCACACACACACACACACACACACACACATATATATATATATATATATATATATATATATATACAGAGTGCCACAACGTCTGGCAACATAATCTACAGGATGCTTCCACAAGGTTTGGCTACATAATGTAGCAAGACTTTGTGGACACCCTCTCTCTCTCTCTCAAAAAAATACTATTAAAAACCCACCGAATATATGTCAAGGTAACATATGTTGAGCGAGTTTTTAACAGTATTTTATTCAGTTTTTTATTTATAACACCTTTTCCCAAACTTACCGTGTTAAAGAGGGACTCAGACGCCATCTTGAATTTTCCAATACATCGGTAAACACTGTATGGTTTTCGAGCTGAAGAAACATGTTACATTGAATAAAAATACAAAAAGTATATCCAGTTTGGTAGAAAAGTAACTTATCTTGCCTTTGATAACATTTATTTGTTATATATTTGTTTTTGGCACCTTTTTAGAATCTATGTGTACAGTAATACAAACCCATTAAAAATATTGTTTTTGATTTTGAAAAAAATATTGTGGTTCATTTGTATTTAAAAATATTCTGGTTCATTTTGATTAAAAAATATTCATTCTGATTAAAAAAATATTCATTTTGATTTGAAAAAATATTGTTCATTTCGATTAAAAAACATTCATTTTGATTTAAAAAAAATCATTTTGATTTAAAAATTGTTTAATTTTAATATTGGTTTATTGTCTTAACTCATATCAAATGTTTTGCTTGTGTTCTGCTTCAAATATTCATATTCTTACATGCATAATTTTTATTTAATTATATTTAATAAACTTAAAGTTTACTACAAATCAAATCGTGTTCCTTCACTTTTTAAAATGTAATTAATAAGTAATTAAAGAACGCATTCTAATCTTTAGAATCTATAATACAACGAAATATTCAATTGCTTATAATAATAATTGCTTCTGTTTTTTTAATTATTTTTTATTATTAATATTAGATGAGTTTCAGTATAAATCATCGTGTTCTTTATTTCAATCCAATTTGGAAGTTTTGTAACGCTGTCTGTAAAAATATATATGATGTTTATAATGACCTATGATTGCGTATTTATATACATTTTTCCCTATCCTTCTGTTCATCGTACATTTTTTACTCCCAAACTTAAATATGGTGGGTGCATGGAATTCATTTACCGATACAAAAGAAAAGATAAGTAAATAAATCCATAAATAAATATAATAAATGGTTTATTTTAATACTTGCCAGGATGCGGAGGAAAATGAATGAAGGGGGAGGGGAATAAAATAAAAACATTTTGGAAACAGATTAAGTTTGAAAGAATTGCTTTACACTGAAAGAAATTAATGAAAAAAGAATAAAATTAAATTTCTTTTCCTTCTTGATTTTTTTTAGTTTTTTATGAAAAAGGAAGTCAAAATTAAGACTATAAAAAAACAATTTTTATTAAGAGCGAACGTCAGTCGTCAGGTCTGTAAAAAAACGTGGAATAATCAAGAAATGTTTTCTAATACATTTTTTTTTTACTTATGTGTTCATTTGTCTCTTTGAAGTTCGTTTGTTTAATATATCGGTTTGCAATATCACTTTATCATTCTGTCAGACTCAAATTTTAAATCTATATATCTATAAAAGTGAAAGTGTGTGTGTGTGTCTGTGTACATTTCCCTAAGAAATAACTCTGTCAATTTTTAGTCTACAAACTCGAAATTATACAGGGTACTGAGATTTGGAAAAATCTATGTGATCGGTTTTTAGCCAGAAATTTGGCGACTAAGGGGTCAAAGTTCAACGATTTGAGCTTTGAGAACTCTAGCAAACTTCTCCGACAATTTTGGGTCTACACCCTTGAAATTTTACACATAGGGTCCGTGGACATGGATCTAAACTAATAACTTGATTTGAGGCCAAAACAATAAATTTTCAAGGGTCATAATAGGGGTCAAATTTTAAAAAATTACCACTTTTTTTTTGCTCAGAATACACCTCCAAACACCCGGGCAACACCGGGCACCCATGGTAGTCGTTTGTAAATTTAGATTTTGTTATTGTTGGTTTTTTTTCAAGCGATACATACGGTTAATATTGGCTCTGCCTCGGAGCTCATTTTTTTATTTACTTAGAAAGTCGCCCTTTTTAATTTGGACGTATATACCATTTTTATTTATTTATTATGTTTAAAACAGTAATCTACGTACAAGCGTGTTTAACGGTTATTACCTCTCGTCAGCGTAGTTCAACTGTTTCTAGGGATCGAACCTCAGGCCATGTTTACCACAGTCCGGTGCCTTAACCGTTAGGCCATAATCCCTAGATTAATTATACTGTTTATTTTTATCGCTTATAAATTCAGATTTTGTTATTGTTGTTTTTTTTTCAAGCGATACATAAAGTTAATATTGGCTCCGCCTCGGAGCTCATTTTTTTTATTTACTTAGAAAGTCGCCCTGTTTTAAGTGGACGTATATAACCAAAAAAACAACAATAACAAAATCTAAATTTGTAAGCGATCAAAATAAACAGTATAATTGATCTAGGGATTATGGCCGGACTGTGGTAAACATGGTTTGAGGTTCGATCCCTAGAAACAGTTGAACTACGCTGACGAGAGGTAATGACCTTGAAACACGCGTGTACGTAGATTACTGTTTTAAAAATAATAAATAAATAACAATGGTATATACGTCCAAATTAAAAAGGGCGACTTTCTAAGTAAATAAAAAAATGAGCTCCGAGGCGGAGCCAATATTAACCGTATGTATCGCTTGAAAAAAACAACAATAACAAAATCTATATATATATATATATATATATATATATATATATATATATATAGAGAGAGAGAGAGAGAGAGAGAGTAATTTATAAAATATATATGGCGATTTAGCTATACTGAATAATCGGCGTTTCATCCACTCTAGGACTCCTCAGGCTTATGCGCGAATTCTGTGGTTGTTTATCGCTTTTATATGCTCTTCTTCTAGTGAGATTTTTGTTGGCCAATCAGCTTTCTAGTATCCACCGCGCCCTTCCTATCAGCCAATGGGCATATATTTATCGGACAAAGGATCTGTTTTAAAACCAGGTTAGTGTTTTGTTTTTATTATTAGTTTATATATATATATATATATATATATATATATGTGTACATATATATATATATGTATATTTATTTAAATACATATATGTACGTACATATATATTTGATCGTTTATGTATATTCATGTTTGTTTAATTTATTTATTAGTTTAGTTTCTATTGTTTTTGTTAGATTTAAAACTATTTTGTATCGCTATCCCAGAGTAAATTTTATCTTGTGAGCACAGTTATTTGATATTTCTCTTCTACAGTTTAATAGATGTTGGGGTTCCTTAAATACAGGATAGCAAATTTTTCATGAAGTCATAATCTACATGGGTCGTCTAGGTCCCTACACGTGGAAAGGTGGTCTTATTATTTTCCATTCGACTACCGATGTACACATATATATTTATATATAAACTAACAATAAAAACAAAAAAAACGCTTACCTAGTTTTAAAAAAGATCCTTTGTCCGATAAATGTATGCCCATTGACTGATAGGTAGGGCTCGGTGGATACTAGAAAGCTGCTTGTTTAACTAAAATCTCAATAGAAGAGGAGCATATAAAAACGAAAAACAACCACATAATTCGCGCATAAGCCTGAAGAGTTCCAGAGTTGATGAAACGCGGAATATTTAGTGGAGCTTAATCACCATATATATTTTATAAATAACTAACTAGCTCTACCTATGTATTGAGCACTTTTGAAGTAAATACTTAAAGTTTACGCACAAATATATTCTTTCGTATATTAATTTTATGTGAGTAATTTAAGTATATATATATATATATATATATATATATATATATATATATATATATATATGAACGCACTCAGGTTCTTTATATCTGTATCGTATGTCATTATTTACTCAGGTACATATGTTCATTAAGATATAAAAGTATTTATTTACAGAAATATTTTCACATTTGTGAATACATAAATAGAAGAGTATGACGTATTTATATTCAGATATTAAAGATTTCAAGTTCGTGCACCCAAAATTAAAGTCATCCACGAGATCAAAATTAATATTAAGTGAGATAGTCACATAAAGATCCGTCGTCACACTTGTGAAAGGCGGCAACACAAGATATCGTTTAATAAACTAGAATTGCCAAGGGTTCGACCACATGTACGGCAATTGCATTTTTTTGTCATATCAAAAAGATATAACCCACCCCAAGCCTTGCCAGTGCACGCGGTTTGCGGTAAATACAAAGTAAGAACAAAATTACAGAATGATACTCTCGACAGAACCTTTCTAAACTTTCGAATATTATTGCAAAACTTTCGAACGATATTGCAAAATTATTTGTATGATATTGAAAAAGTTCTCGTGTAATATTGCCAAACTATTCGTAAAATATTTCACATTTATTTGTACACTCTTACAAAACTATTCGTACGATATTTCAAAACTATTCGTACGATATTGCAAAACTATTCGTATAATATTTCAAAACTATTCGTTTGTTTGTTTTTTTCGTATGAATAATTATTCGAATTTTATCAAACATATATGTGCATATGATTTTTTACTCTTTCTTTCATTGAAATACAGCGAACATTCAAAAATTTATTAACGGTCAATATTAGTACTTATTTTGTATTTTGTTAAATTTGCAATAAATTAGTCTAAAAATTTAGAATTGAAAACATATTATACGGATTGATTTACAATGTTTTACGTACGTGATATTATCTAAACGCCAACGAGGCAAAGTAACCAACGTGTGGCTTTATATTCCGTTAACGTTACCTTAGACTCATCCGCTACATCGGTACCTTCCAAAGGGCCAATAAACAATGCTCGACAGCGTCGGACTTATCGCAATGTTCACCCCGGCGAGCAGGAACAAATGCGTAACGTGGGGAAGTTTTATTTTCATATAACCAGCCGTATGAGGAAAGCCAACAGTACTGTTGCAAGCGCCATAATACGCAATAGCCCAGGCCAGAATAATGCGCACGAAAATACCACAGAGAAAAGCAACACAGCTACTTTTGTCACTGAAGGCAATGGTATATTGGGACCAGCAACAAGCATACTCCACAATGCAGAGACCTTGTAAGAGAACTGTAATCACGAACGAGATAGGAAGGAAAATTTTACGCGTTGTGGAAGAGGAGAATACAATAAGATAAACAGAGATAAAGAAACATTTACTCGCCCGATTTGCGAAGAATATCCCTGTGAGTACAATCTTTTCTTACCTTAACAAGCAAGACATAATAGCAAGAACAAAGGGGGCTTCATTTGTTACGCTGTAATATATTTTACTTAATCAGTTCTGCATTATATGAATATGTTTGACTTGTAAATAGATGTTTGTGTAAACTTCTTTTCTGTTCAAAACATATGCATATGAGTGTTTACGCACATATACACACATGTATATGCATGTATATATACATATATATATATATATATATTTGTATGCATGTCTATAGATATATAAGCTATAAGTGACACTCAATATGGTTTCCGTTGTGCTAGATCTACAGCAGATGTGCTTACAGTTATATCTCATAGGATTAGCAAATCTCTCGACGGAGGCAACCTTTCTAGGGCAATTGCTCTTGACATATCTAAGGCCTTTGATAGGGTATGGCATAAAGGTTTACTTCATAAGATATCTAGCTATGGTATTGCTGGAAAAGTCTTCTCAATTATTAAATCATTTCTTTCTGATAGGTTCATAAGAATAGTAGTTGAGGGGCAAAAATCTGAAGCTCACAGTATTAATGCCGGTATCCCTCAGGGGTCCATCCTGCGCCCAACTTTTTCCTGATCTACATTAATGATCTTCCAAATCACATCCTTACATCATTTGTAGACATTTATGCTGATGACACTACCATTTATGGTAGCACATCTAAGACAGTAAACGACCAAGTTCTCTCCAATTCTCTCTCCTCTGATCTTGAGCACGTAGTACAATGGGGTAAGGAGTGGCTGGTTACTTTTAATGCATCTAAAACCAAGCTTCTCCCTTTACATCATCAACATTCTGATCCACATCTGGCATCAATTGAAATGAATGGCTCTCGTCTTCAGGAGGCCTCAAGTTTTGACAAGCTTCTTGGCTTGACCATTACTCCTGATCTTAAATGGAACACGTACATCAAATCTGTTGCCAAGGCCGCTGGAAAAATGGTGGGATCTTTCTATCGATCCGGTAGATATCTCACTGCTGATGCTATTCTCTATCTATATAAGAGCAAGGTACATCCAAGGATGGAATAATGTTGCCACATCTGGGCAGGAGCTGCTAGAAAGGACTTGGCCTGCCTTGATAGAGTTCAAAATAGACTTCGTAGCCTCGTAGGAGATGTCCTTTTCTCTTCCTTGCAACCTCTATCTCACAGAAGAGATGTTGCGAGTTTGTCTCTGATGTATCGTTATTTTCATGGAAAGTGTTCGACTGAGCTTCAATCTATGGTCCCCCCTCGCCAAACTTTCACAAGAAACACTCGTCTAGCTGTACATACTATCAATAATTCCCCCCACTCTTTATCTGTGCCTAAACCTAAACGTAGATTCCATGAACAAAGCTTCTTTCTTAGAACTGCACGCCTGTGGAATTGTCTTCCGTTTTCCTGCTTTCCGGCTGACTACAATATGGTTGTCTTCAAGTCTAACGTAAATAAGTTCTTGATGAACCGTTCCATATAACTTATCAAATTTACCAAATTTTCATTACTAATGATTACTATATTGTCCAATTTCTACTGTACACTCTTTAACCCTTATCCTTGAGTGGCCTCTTGGCCTTGATAATGTGGTGATGCCTATGTAAAAAAAAAGTGAAAGTTGATCTATATTTATCAATATATTAAAGTTGTAAAGTGATCCAGTTGTCTCACTGAAAAGATTGGTTCCATTGACTCAGTGTTTAATGTTCAATTGTGAATGATATTTTTAATGTTAAGGACGTTGGTTTCCTGCAAGTTTGATTACAATACTCAATATGCTTAGATTTCTATCATGTATATTTTATCTCAATAAAACTCATTGTTGATCAATAAATCCTTTTGCGTTTGCCAGTCTGTAATCTACATGCTATAACTTATTCATACAATATCGTATCGTGTTTAGAATCTACAAATCGAAGTTTATATTGAAATGGGTTTGCAATTGATATTGTGTTGAATAGCTACAAATAAACAACATATCCTAACGAAAAAAATATCATATAAGAAGCAATGATAAAAAAACCCCGAATGTTTGCATTACTTGCTGCTCGTTTTCAAGAATCAAAGAATACGGTGAAATCACATTCAAGTCACGGAAACGGCACTCACACAAAAAAAGCGTAATCTGCTCAATGTTTGTACAGGAAAATTGATTTAATGCTACATAAAATGTCGTGAAAAAAGAATTTAAAAAAATTAATCTGCTTTTTCCCCCCGTTGGATTGCATTAATTTGTTTTGTGTATTTTCTGTGATTATATTATACGCTATGTTTGTTTTTATATTCATTTTCCACAGTTAGGCTGCTTTCGCGCACGATACATTTTCGGCTTTAGCTGCGTAGCTCTAACGTGTTGCTTTATTTGCATCGCGCGGCCATTACTTCTCAAAGAACCCTTTAGAAAAAAAATAACACATTAAAATGGGGTATCAACATGCAAACAATGTTATACACTAACAGGCATATATTACATTACTAACGTTTGCAAGTAGAACAGGATTTGTATGATGCGGCTAATAAGACTTCGCATTTAGTGGTAGAAATACTATTTCGAATGTAATCACTGTTGCTCCTAGACATAAGCTAATGGAATAGGGAAATATATTACAGCGAATTATCTGTAAAACGAATGAGAACCACTGAACAACCAAGCTGGAAAAATGGCAGTGAACAATTTTAAGGAATGCATGATGAAATTGTACTTTTGTGATCCGTAAGATAGATAGATAGATAGATAGATAGAGATAGAGAGAGAGAGAGAGAGAAAAGAGAAGAGTAAAGCCAACGATGTTTTATATATGCTTCTCAACTTTATCAATAAGAGTAAAAAAAAATTATACTGAGCCACACTCCTTAATATGGCAAAATTACTCTATACACTGTCTTATACTATGTTTGTAAGGATAAATTCAGAATTGCTGAAGTGTTTGAAGGCATAGATGCTATCAAATTTCCAACAGCAGATAAGAAATAAGACTAATGGTCGATTTTAATTAAACAACAAACTCATCAAAAAGAACATGGTTCTAAAGATGCATATAATAATCTTCGCTATCAGTGATACAAATGCTATTTCAAACGTCATTTGATAAAATTACGGAAGAAAACATATACATGCTTAGACACGCGACTATTTTGACCAAACATTAACCGATAATGTTTTAGAAGGTTTTATATTCGTGGTAGAATAGAGTAATCTATTCTACCACGAATATAAACCCTTCTAAAAATCGTAAAGAAACTGTCAGGGATGAAGGACGTGGAGAAGATCAATACGCGATAGCACCGCGTAATTCGAAAATAAAAAGAAACAGAAGGCTAAATAAAGAGGCACGGCGACGTAGAATGTCAGGGGGATGTGAACGACCTTTTCCTCCTTCTTCCGTTACCTGTGGAGATTGGCAACGACTGTATCACTAGGCATCGAAAGTTTTGGTTTACATACATGGCGGAACGATAAAATTGTCGCTCCAGAAAAGGCGACATGATATCATTTCTGTTTGATGATAACCAGTTGTCTTTTTTCTGGCAAACCATCTATTGATAAGTTGTGCACGTATCCGAAGAGAGATAGACGCCTTCTCTCGTGTCTTAAAGTAGCACACTCTTTAGCAAGCGAGGTCGGAGATGCGTTGCTGTACAACTCATGTAGTTCACCAGCCTAATTATCACAACAGGACCATTGCCAGCACCATCACAATACAATTCAACGCTTGAGGGCACAACTCCATGCATCGGACGACACACGGTTATGATCCTTGGTTTAAAGTGACACATCACGCTAACTTACATCCTCGAAGTCATCTTGAAAGTAAACACTAAAATGTACTTTAATATGCTGAAGTGTGCGGCCATCCTGGTGCAATCAGGTGGCCGCTGCCAGACCCTAATTGTCGCAACAGGAGTTGGCGCAGGATCACAAGTATAAACAAGCCCAGGCGTAGCTTCAGAACGAGTACTACGACTTTGTACCTGTCTCTAACTGCCCCGTTCTCTGCTCCGACCGGAACCCGCTTGCCTACTTCGTTTTGTCATTATTCGAGAAAAGTACGTGAGGAAATTTATGTTTTAACCATTTTTTTTATATTTATATATTAAAGTCGAAGTTTTTTTTTATATTAATATATTAAAGTCGAAGTTCAAAACGATAGCAATCTCGTGAAAATCCGTCGCCTCTCCCGAAAGTGTTAGGCATACATACATACATACATACATACATACATTTAAACAGACAGGTGAGATTTATATTACAGATTTCTTCTTGTAAACATCTGTTTCGTATTTTATTTTACGATTTTCGATTTATAGTTTTTATTTATATCAGTGATGTAAATCAAATTAAATTTATGATGAGAATTTTTAAAATACAAGTATCAGTATATTGGAAATTTTTTTAAATCCAGAGAGGTTACGAAAGTAGAAAATTTTCGTCAAATAAATGATTTAGTTTTTTTTTTATTGTTTTATTTTTCAATTTTTCTTCTACATATTTCTTTATCGGAATGATACAGTAAACTTTTATCAATTTCCCTTATCTTATAGCCATAGTTCAATATCGCGTGTTTTCTTTTCAAATCTTATGCCATGAAATATTTTCGTGGACACATCTGTATTATGAGGAAGTTTTCATCTGTTATGTAAAAAACACACAAATCAAATAACTCGGCGTAGTATTTTTCCAAAGAAATGAATTATTTAGTTTTTAAAATCAATCTTGAGAAAAATATCAGACATTTTAGAATTATTAATAAATATATAATAAATTCATTTATTAAAAAGATCCTATATCCTTTTAGCTGATTTCTTAACATAAAAACGACGTGATTGTTTATTATTTCTGCCGACTATATCGCTTGTTTCATTAACGTAATCATAATTATAATAAAAAAAATTATAAGATTATTAAAATAATAATAATAATAATAAAATAATAATAATTAAATCAGAATAATGAAATAACAATATAATAATAATAATAATAATTATAATATAACAATAATAATAATAATAATAATAATAATAATAATAATAAATAACTATGGCGGTAATGAAACTAATATTATTGTTTATTATAAAATAATAATAATATAATAATATAAATAATAATAAACTAATAATAAAACAATAATAATAATAATAATAATAATAAGGATAATAATAAAATAATAATAATAATAATAAAATAATAATAATAACAATATAAGATAATAATGATATTAATAAGAAACATAATAATAATAATAATAATAATAATAATGCCTATGTTTAAAAAGGGAAGTGTAACATAAATAGGCATATTTGTGACAACTTATATTTTACTAATTACCTCTGTATTAAAACACAATGGATCAAGAACGTAGCCCCTCTTAAACCCATCTACTTATAAAATACAGCAATATATATATATATATATATATATATATATATATGTATATATATATATAATTATAATAGCGTAGTGACAATTAATATAATAAATATCTATTTTATATTTACTTTTAATAAGAGTAGCATGTATAAATTGTAAAACATTTCGGGAAATATCGACGATTTTCTCGTTCTCGTCCGAGGTTTAGCGAAGTTAATCATGTTAAGTAAGAACACTGATGAAAATGTGAATCTATCAGCTTCTACATGTTCTCTATGCTTATCACAGTGTTCTTTTTTTGTGAAACTAGGTTTACCCTTGTCAGTGAATTCATGCAATTAAGCTTTAAAATAAAAATGGTAAGGATTGCGCAACGCTTGCCTTACACTTACACGCATGGCTTTGAGTGGGCATCCATATTCTACCAAGACTAAACGGAGTGTTGCTATCATTCTGACCAGTATTTCGAAAGTAAATTTATTTTCTACTGTCATCTCTACCCTTGTGGTTAATTGTATTTTCGATGTAGATTATGCTTACATCTGTTTTTCTTTTAATTCCATCTGATGACGTAAAATAAATCATTGCCTTAATTATATGATTGTAATTGCTTCTGGAAATGTATGTCAAATTTTCACTTAATTTTATTATTAATAAATTTGCACTGATAAGCTTACGTTGTCATGGAATCTATACTTGTTTCACTGGGTGCGATAGATGCATCTGCTAAAGCTATATTCTTGTGCCTCGTTTGATAGACGCATAGTAATGTAGACTGTTTTAAAATATGGTTCTCTGTAATTTCATGAAAAATGTAATTCATAAAATGATAATGCTTGCAAGTGCTAATATAAATTAATTAACGCTGTATAGAATACTACGTAGTTAAAATCTGATGATCATCCTAATTATTATAGTGATCACGAATTTTTCCTTATTAGTGTAGCAATATAACAACGTCTTACTTAATAATATTATATGCTAGTTATGCTAGTTATATGCTAGTTATGTCAATTATAACCGTCCAACGAAGCATGTTTCATATCTAAAATGTATAAACAAGTTCATCTTTATTTCCTTGATTTATGTCTTATAATATTTGTCTGTAAGTACAATATAAGAATTTAGCACATATATTTTCAATTATTAACTCGACTACATCCTTCGATAATATATTTATTCTAATATATATATAAAGTATGCATTTGTTGCGAGGGCTATTATTTACCTATTATTTAAAAATAAAATCGATGATCTTTCCAAATCTTGTATAGTAACTGGCATGAATACAATGCACAAAAATCCACTTAAAGGTTATACGTAATTACGGGTTTAGTCTTTAGTATTGCCATGAAACTGAAGTTGGGGAGGAGGTCGAAATGCCTGGTTTCATTTGCATTTGGACAGCTGCGACACTTGAAAAAACCTCAGTCCATACAAACTGCAGGAAGATTTACGTAAGCCTCAGGTTTGGTTTATTTAAACAAGTGATAGCGCTTGCACGAATAAACTAGAAACATTTCCTCAAATAATATAGCCAATTTCTTTCCTATTGTAATAAATTTGAGATAAAGGTTCGTATTATTTGATTCGTAATACTCTTGTAATCGTCTTGTGTGTTATTGTGACAGCATTTTTGTCAGTGTAAGATCCGACCTTCTAAATATTTTTTTTGCCATGTGTCCTATTCATTTTTGTGTACACTGTTCTAAAGTTTTAAACTCACACCTAATGTACGGGTGACACTCGACATTAATCAGAAAATTACTTAGGATTTCTACTTAGTGTTGTGGTGGCAACCACTTATTTGCATATGCGAATAACATAACACTATAAATGGCAAAGCCTAGGTTGGCCTTGGTGTGTCTTACTCAAATGCCACCGGAAGTGACGCCGAAGAGCGTACATGTCCTCCCACCAAGACTCTCTGACTCGACACCGTCATTTGTACATATTGTAAATATACCTTTTCTTTAATACACTTATTATTGCGTTATCTTGTTGTTTGCGTCTTCATTGTATTTCCTCACTAATTATTGCTCAACCTTGCAACCACAACACTTAGTCATGGTCCATGGACTAGTACGTGATATTTTCTTCGATTAAAAAATATTGTTACGCTTAGAATTCTGTACAAAATACAGGAGAAAATGGTTGGAAATTACATCGGTCGAAACGTTGTTAGAACACTCAATGTCAGAACAGTAGTCTGATGGAAAAAAACAGTACAAGTAGATTTTGTATTGTAAAATGGGTAAGCGATTTCTGACATGTACCCAAACTTCTTCGCGATACTCGGGAATGACAATGACAATTACTAAAATAATCTAGATACTTATTGGTTACAAGTACGAAATTTAAAACTACCATAAAGACTGCAGCTTAATCGTCTTGGTGAACGTGATGCACCAGTACTAAAAAAGACTTCCCAATAAAAATATGACTATGTACCGATTGTTTCATGAAACCGATTCATCGTATTGTTCGTTTCCTTTTTTTGAGAACCACTTACTTATATAAAAGCCAGGTTCGGCCAATAATGGAGTACTGTGTCAACATCTGGGCAGGAGTTGCTATAAGCAGCTCATCCTGCCTTGAAAGAGTTCAAAATAGACTTCGTAGCTTAATGGGGGATACCCTTTTCTCTTCCCTGCAAAATCTTTTCCACAGTAGAGACGTTGCGAAACTGTCTCTGCTTTATCGTTATTTTCATGGCAGGGGCTCGTCTGAGCTTCAATCTATGTTCCCCCTCGCCAAAACTTCACGACAAACATTTGTCTAGCCAAAATCACTATCAATAATTTCCCACGGTCTTTATCTGTGGCTAAACTTAAACGTAGATTCCATGAACAAACCTTCTTTCTTAGAACTGCACGCCTGTGAAACACTATTCTGTTTGTCTGCTTTCCAGCTGACTACATGTCCAACGTAAACAAGTTGTTGATGATACCCTCCCTCCTAACAAATTCAATTTTCAAAATTCCCACTATTATGTTTACTACGCTCCAATTGAGTAATGGTTACGCATAAACTCTTATCCTCGAGTGGTCACCAGGTCTTGATCAGTGGGTAATCCTATGTAGAAAAAACAAACACACACAATCTGAAAAAAGATCAGATAAAACACAATTTTCCGGGGCACTTTATAAAGAGTTGAACAGCAAGATATATGTTCACATACATTTGAACTTCTGCACACCGGTACAGTAAGGGAAGCAGAAATCCGGAAGAGAAAACAAAATCAAGCAGTTGGAGGGGAAACATATAGTGTAAATGATTTTCTGGAAACTAAGAATTTCTACTTTGTTGGGGTGATATTTTCTGTTTATAGTGTTCGTGGGCTATAGTAACGTCGATGAGATATAGGGGATGAAATTCGTCGAAGCACATTTCATGCAAATATATGTGTATAATATTTTCGTTTAGAGATAATATTCGATAGGAGTACATTCTGTTTACATACTCTTTTTCACTAACGTAAAAAAAAAACAAAGACAAAAATAAAATATAAATCCATCCTGTGTATATAGTCACTAAATAAATATTAAAAAAAAAACATAATTCAATAAAACCCGGCGATGATGTTCAACACATCCGATTTATAGCGATATTACTTTGTTTTCAGTATTTTTAATCAATTTATATGATTTTCGTTTCTTCTTTTACTGATGAAAATAAACGAATTCTCAGACAAAATAACTGTTTGTAGATGATAACGGCTTAATATTTGATATCAATAAAACACCTTTCAACTAAAGTAATTTGGTCAGCCGAAAACATCAAATAACACTGATTCCGATCTTAAGGAAATATTAGTCCGCATAAGAAAGTAGTTCTGCGACGGTAGTTTCACTAAATGAAAAATAATCTAATTCTTTTGTTTTATTTCTATCGTGGATTCTAAAGAAGTCTATCGCCTTTTATCAATTATAGCACAGTTAATAGATATTAGATATTGCTCTAGTTTCATGAAATATCTTATATATCGACATATAGAGTTGCTGTTGGTTTAATAAATTTGTATGAGTTTAACTATCTGTAATATTCTTCGTGGACCTTTAATGTAAGCACATCAACACACACACACGAGCGAATATACTTATGTATTTTTAGCTACACACACACACACACACACACACACATATATATATATATATATATATATATGTATGTGTGTGCGTGTGTGTGTGTTGTGTGGGTGTGTGCGTGTCTGTGTGCGTGTTTTCACTCCGAACTGCATAATTTTCAAGCCATTTGTAACTGTTATACTGATATTTTTTTTTTATCTAAACCCATTATTTTCTACCTTTTTCTCCTGTTTAAAAACGAAAAAATACAGTCAACGAGTCGGCGCCGATTTTTAGATACGTGTGTAATGTAGATGTATACCTTAACTACAACAGCTCCTTTGTTCATAAATAAATATAAATCAAAGATAAAGTAATATATACACACACACGCACATATATATATATATATATATATATATATATATATATATATATATATATATATATACACACACTAACTGTACCCTGCCACGCGTTGCAGTGGCTCAATTTGGTGTAATGGAAAAATTTAATAAAAAGAGAAAATGCATGTTTCCTATATTCTTAGAACAGCAATCCACACCAAAAAGTGAAAAAGAAGGCGAAAATGAAAAAAAAAATGGTACTCTTGCAGAATTTGATCTGGATCCTTGGGAGTTTCTGTCAATCATTCATGGTTTGGACTCGGCCAACAATCAGTGGATGTATCCGAACTTAGCAAAAATGTTGATACGCTAAATGTTTTTTTGTTGTTGTTTTCTGTATACAAAAATGTGAGTTAGTAATTAAAATTTGGGTGATGGGGGGTTACTATACACAGATTCGAAAAAGCTGTTCAAAAACAAATAAATGATACCAAAGGTAAGGTAAGTTACGTTTCTACCTAACTGGATAATTGTTTAGTGTTTTTATGTAATGTAAAATGTTTAATCGGCTCGAAAAACAGAAATGCTCGCGGACTCTGTTTGGGAAAGTAAGTTTAAAACTAACAACTATACAAAACAGTGTCTGAAACCTACCGAATATATGTTACCATGACATAGGCTGGCAAAATCGGTGGGTTTCTGACAGTATTTTGTATAGATTTTAGTTTAAACTCACTTTCTCTAACTTAAAGTAATCAACAGTGTCCGCCACCATTTCTAGCTTTCAAATACACCGATAAACACTGTTTTTCAAGCCGACAAAACGTTAGATTAAATCAAAAGGGTTCATATTACTAAACACAGATACAAAAAAGTTGTCAAAATATAAATATATGACAAATAAATGTTATCAAAGGCGAGAAAAGTTAATGTACTACCTAACTGGAAAAGATTTTAGTGTTTTTATGCAATGTATAATCGGTTCAAAAACATTCAATGTTTATCGGTATATCTGAAAAATACAAATGGTGGCAGACTGTATCGAACACGTTAAGTTTGGGGAAATTTTGGGAAAATGAGTTAAAACGAAAAAATTATACAAAATACTGTTAGGAACTCGCTCAATATATGTTACCATGACGTAGGCTGGCATATAATCGGTGGTTTTAAACTTTTGCAAGATACAAGTGACGACTTTTAAGAGTCCCTTTTAGTGATTACCTGGTTTGAGGATATTTGTACAACTAAACAGCAAATCTGCTCCAAAAAATCCGGTATTATTTTACTTCAAGGCCCGTTTCACGTTCGTATATAACAAAATATTTTATTGTAGATTTCGGTGTACTAAAAACGATTCTGCAAACCGTTTCCGTAGCAAAAAGAAAGTTCTCATGATATGAAGAAATTACTTTTTCGAAAAGTGGGTGATCACTTTTCAATGTAAATTTAACAGAATGAGCACCCACTTTCCGGCCACCTGAGAGAGGGACATTTTTCTGTGTCTTTCTTGGCTAAAAATGTGTTTTGTTTTATTTCTTTTGCATGGTAATACCCCCTGAAATCTGGGACTAGTTTCCATTTCACAGCCGTAGCCTTCGTTGTCGCTATACCTGAGCATAAACGAAAGCGGTTTAGCCAATAAATATCGGGGAAAAAAACCTCTCTCAGGTGGCTAGAAAGTGGGTACTCATTTTAAGTGAAATTTACATGGAAAAGTGATCGCCCACTTTTCGAAAATGTAATGTCTTCATATCATAAAAAACTATTTTTTTGCGACGGAAACGGTTTGCAGATTCGTTTTTAGCACACCGAAATCTACAATAAAAATGTTGTTATATACGAACGTGAGACGCACGGCCCTTAATGGAAAAGTTTATCAAAAATCCGGGGGAAAATAGTTTTCAATAAAAACAGCAAATGAATTCGATAGAAAAAAAAACGGATGCTATTTTTTTTCTGGGTGTTTCTTGCCTAAAAATTTTTTGTTTCATTTCTTTTGCATGGCAATAACCTCTGGGACTATTTTCCATTTCACAGACGTAGCCTTTCTTTATGTTACGCGTGAGCATAAACGAAAACTGTTAAATATGCACTCGCGTACCAAACTGCCTTATCAAAAAACCTTTAAGCCAATAAACACGAAAATAAATGTTCATTCATCATGTGGCCAGAAAGTGGGTGCTCATTTAAAATTAAATTTACATGGAAAAGTGATCACCCATTTTTCGACAAAAAATTCTTCATGAAAACTGTTTTGGCGTTGAGTTCCTTGGTCGTTCCCTTAGTTCCCCCTAGTCAAGTCTAACACATGCGCACGTAACATTTTTTATTTATTTACTTACGTGGCGGAGTTATACAACCATCACCCCCATGCAAATTTCTATACTGATAGATGTTTAAATACGGAAGTGGCTTCGGGAGATATAAAATTGTCACATGTTGACGAAGCAATGTATCGGGAGGGATACGGGATGGAAAATTATGTGTAAATTTTTAGATTAGGTCCACCTCCTCAATTTTTTTTTTAAATGACGACTAGTAATGGATTTCGACTATGCTGATACGAAAATCGCATTGAAAGTTTGCAGATATAAGTAGTTATCAAGATATAAAAAGTTGTATTATGCATGGTAATCTTTGGCGGCCATCTTTTTTACGCGCGTGCTTTTGTTTATGGCGCGTGCGCGTGAAAAGATGATCACCAATGAATACAATGCATAATAAAACTTTTTATATCTTGATAACTATTTATTTCCGCAAAATTCCAATGTGATTTCCGTATTCAGCATACTCGAAAATTTATAAATGTCGTAATTTAAAGGAAGATTGTGGAGGTGGATTAATCTAAAAAAATACTAAATTATTAAACATTTCTCCAACATGTTAGTGAAATTTATAATACTTTTAAAAAATAAAAAAACAAACGTTTTGAAAAAAAAAACCCTCACCTTTCATAAAAACAGATAAATTATTGTAAAGAAACACCAAAAAACTACCTTTCATAAAAAAACAAATTATTTAACAAAAAACACCCAGAAACTGACTTTTGATTAAATAAGTAAAAAAAAAATTAAAATACTCGAAACTTTATTTTCATAAAAACAATAAAACAAGTCATGTTCAATCTAATTTTTTTTCTTTGGGAAAAAACTATATTTCTGACTTACAAATGCGGTAGAGGCTCATATTATTTTTACTTTCTATGGTTTTGATATACCGCATTTTTATTGGTTACAAAATAGGTAACTGATTTATCAGAACGTTGTAACTAAAAAGTGAGCACCACTTTCAAATGTCAAATAATGATTTCTTCTTTTAATTTTTTTTTAATAATCGGTTTAATTAGTGTCCAACCAATAATAATTCAGTGAAAAAAAATTCCAAACACCTATAAGTATAGAAATTACGCATGGGGGTGATGGTTGTACAACTACGACACTGACGTTGTCTTTCGCACTTTTACAAACATTATTTACGTTAACTCTTTTCATAAATAATTTTTTTAAAAAAAAGTAACTACACCATTTATTGATAATTTGTCAAGTGTACAAACATTTATTTATTTATTTACGTAGGCTTAACTCTTTTCATGAATAAGGAAAAATTTAGTCTTTAAGAATAATAAAAGGAAAAAGTTACTAAACATTTATAAATGGAAAAACTACGTTCTCATGCACTAACTTTTCATGAAGGCCAGAGGAATAGTTTGCCGAATAGTCGTGAAACAACAACTAATAAAGATGATAATAATTATCCGCAATAAATAAAAATGGTGCTAATGCAGAGTGATCCGCACCATTTTTAATCGTATTTCCACGTTTAATCAAAGTTTTACGATATGCTTTTTTTTATTATATTGCAAGGTTAAAGTACAGAATAGGTAAAAAACACCCTCCCTCACCATATTAACAATGGCTTTTTTAAATAATAACCTTATAATTTCAGCACGGATCACTCTCTGCATGAGTGTCATAAAAGTTAATAAAAATAATACTTATCTCAATAAGTGAAAGGTTATTTCTACCGGAAAAGAAATGGCGAAGAATCTCGCAGTTATGATAAATATTTTTATTTAATTTAATATTTTTATAATTCGCAATGTTAAATTATTTTAATAACATGCAAACATTCCTTGACTTTGAAAATAAATTTTCTGAAAATTTATTTTAAATTGGTAATGTAGAAATATGGTTCTATTGACTTTGAACGACCCAAGAATTACACACACATATATATGTATATATATATGTATATATATACATATATATACATATATATGCATATATATATATAAATATATATAAACATATATATATATATATATATATATATATTGATCTACTTGTCGATTAATATTTTCACCTAGAAAGAATAAGCCACTTGTCAATACTCATTTACCTTCCTTATTTTTAGTATTTTGATTTCTTACCACGATTCGGATAACTAGCATATTTAAGGAATTTCGGCGGCTCCGAAAAAATTAGGAATAAAATGTGGGAATTTCCATAACCTGCATGAGTAGAACAATTTATCATTTTTCAGTATTTAAAAAAAAAAAAATTGAAACATCTCTTCTTAAAATTCCAAGAATAGGTATGTTTAAAAAATTATCAGATATATGATAATGATAACCCTCTTTTGAAGACAAGGTAAGCATTAAATTTTCTTATGATAAGTTCCGTCTGCCTGTTTCTTATATGTTCCGTCTGCCTGTTTCCCACCTTACTACAACCTGGATGTTTTCAAGTCAAACATAAACTAATTCCCGGTGAACCGCTCCCTTGAGTAGACACTTTATACAATCTCTACACTAACGTACTGTACACGTAATAACCCTTATCCCTGAGTGGCTCCCGGGCCGTGATAAATGGTGACTACCTAGTAAAAAAGAAAGATCAACATATCCTAGGTTTATAAAATGATTAATTGGATTAAATTTAATATAAACAATATCAATATACATTTTAAATGTACAGGCAAGCGTGGCTCTAAGTTATTCCTTTTTTCTTAGATAACAGAAAGCATGCGTACGGTAAATAAATTCAAATATTCGCTATAATAAACACATTAACACAATATTATATAATCAATAGTCTCTCCCCCATAAATTAGTTCTACTTGCACCACTGCCATTGCTCATAGACAGCATGCATACCTCAGATTAAACCGATATAAGTCCAGTACGAACAGATATAAGTATATAGAAGCTAGACGTAACGTTAAGAAAGAAATCGTGACAGCTTAGAGAGAATTTACTGAAACCACTACAACACGCATCGAAGCACAACACTTAGGAAATCGTGACTTCTGGAAAATCTACAACAGTGTAATAAATAATGGGCAATCAACAATTCCTCCACTAACAAAAAAATCACGAGGTTGTTTGTTCAGCAATCGACAAGGCTAATATGATTGCCGCCCGGTTTGCCTCAAACTCCACACTTGGCCCTTCCAACTACCCCCTGCTTGACTTTTCCTTGCGAACAGACGCGACGCTAAACGATCTACAAATCACCCGTGCTCAGGTGCATACCATCATAAAAAACTTTGACACTTCAAAAGCATGTGGACCTGATCTCATGCCAGCTGTGCTATTAAAAAGTGCTCAGCCGAAGTAGCTCCAGTTCTCTCCAACCTCTACCACAAATGCCTTAATTAATCATGCTTCCCGGGCTGTTGGAAAACTGCTCTGTGGTACCAGTATTCAAGAATTCTGGTGAAAGAATTGACCATTCAAATTATCGCCGCATTAGCCTCCTCCCACTTTTCGCCAAAATATTTGAGAACATAATTAATCATGCTCTAGTCCGTCTACTTACAGATGCTAAACTTCTGACTGACAAACAATATGGATTTAGACAAGCCCGTTCCACAGCAGGCACCCTCACTGTAATCTCTGAACGTATATACCATTCACTGGACAAAGCAGGGGAGGGCAGAGCGGTAGCTCTAGATATATCTAAGGCTTTTGACAGGGTAGAGCATGAGAGTCTCCTCAGGAAAATTAAATCCTACGGTATCACTGGTAGAATACTTAACATAATTAAATCCTCCTTAGATAAGAGAAAAATCCAGGTGGCCATCGATGGTCGCACATCTAAATAATATGTTATAAATGCGGGAGTGCCTCAGGGGTCTATCCTTGGACTTCTATTGTTCCTAATATTTATTAATGACCTCCCCGGCAAAACTGCCTCTGAGATGGGTATATATGCTGATGACCCCACACACTATAACAGGCATGATAAGAAAACAAATGAACACATAACTAAAAAAATGGCAAAAACACTACAAGATGACCTCCAATCTGTAGTGGAACGGGGACAAAAATGGATGGTCACATTCAATGCTGCCAAGACTAAACTGGTTTCCTTCGATAATTACAAGAAACATTCTCTGCCACCAATAGCAATGACCAGTGACTCCCTGCCTGAGAGTACATCTTTCAAACTACTTGACCTAACGTTCACAGGAAACATGAGTTGGAACAATTATATTGAAAACATTGCCAGGGGCTCAGCGAAGAAGTTAGAGTCTCTCTACCGTGCTAGAAAACTACTGACACCTGAAAGTATCCTATACATCTATCGGGCCACCATTCGCCCATGTATGGAGTATTGCTGTCACATTTGGGTTGGCGCATCTGCTGATAGTCTCTCGCTCCTAGACAACCCCCAAAAGAGAGTCGCCAATCTGATAGGCCCTAAACTGTCATCTAAGCTTCAGCCTCTGTCCCATCGACGAAACGTCGCATCCCTCTGCCTGTTCTACAAGTATTTTAATGGTGAATGCTCTGACGTACTGCAGACACTTGTGCCCCCACGATGTGGACACCCTCGACAAACCCGACAGGCAGCTAAATCCCACCCCCACACAGTAGAGATGCCTAGATGTAGATCTTTCTACGGCAGTAGTTTCTTCCCCATAACCGCTAGACTCTGGAATTCCATTCCAGGTCCCTGCTTCCCCAAGTGTACTGACATGCAGAAGTTCAAGTGTAACGTGAACCGACATCTTGCGGCCCAAATACCAACATAGTGGCCCAGTTGCTGCTGCCCCTGATAGTAGCCCCCTACACCACAGTGGCAATGTGCCTTGTTTGGGGGGAACATATAATTAAAAAAAAGTATTATTATCACCTAGAAGTTGTACATTATGAATTCTAAGCCGAGAATATCGGTACATCGAAGCACTGTCCTTCCGGTGCATCTTATCTGAGTCGGGATTATTTATGCCTTACTCAAACTTCTGTATAGAATGCCGAAATTAACAATTTTTGAAATATATTCTTCAGCTTTATACTTGTTTTGTATTTCATTACGACAAAGAAATCTAAATTATAATTTCTTACTATCGCTTAAAATATTTAATCCCTAAAAGACATTAAAACAAAGTAAGAAATGTATAAAATGTTAGACAATCAGTTGTTAATGTATCCTTAATATAAAAGTTCTCCAATATATATATATATATATATATATATATATATATATATATATATATATATATATATATATATATACATATATATATTTTATATGTTCTTCCACAATACTTTTCAATGATTATATATATATATATATATATATATATATATATATGTATATGTGTGTGTGTGTGTGTGTGTGTGTGTGCTAGCAAAGATACCCGCGCATCACACGGGACTTTTCTGCACACAGGTGCGCGATTTGTGGGCACCTTTCGAGTAAGTGGCTGTTGTAAGAGTGAAGTAAATTTCAACTCGATGCTTAAATCTTATTTAACACATTGAATACTGAAAACATACCACAATCAGATCAGATCAGTTTTTCATCATATCCTTTTGTAGAACTTTTCATTAAAGAGCCTCTTGGTAAACTACATTTCTGCTTCTTTGATTTGGAGCCAGAATGTAGATTTTTTCTGAACTTCTCGTCCTGCTGATGGAAACGTAGAATATACCGTGACTGAAGCAGTCTGATGTCAGGTCTACGTCAAATCTTTAAACGTCTGACCTTGTCTTTTATTTATGCTCATTGCAAAACACACCTTAACAGGAAACATTTCTAGATAGTAAAATTACAACAGCGCCCCAACATCCCCCCGGCCGCCGCCGACATCTCCCCGGCCTCCGTCGATATCCCCTCCGCCCGAATATAAACAAAATGTTTTTTGGGGGGAAGGTCAACGTGTGGGTGGTCATTTTAGGTAATTATTATAGAAAAGTGATACCCCACTTTATTGAAACTTACATTTCTTCAAAAAATCCCAGGGGCCAGGAGTTCATACCATGCAAACGGTAAATTTGCGACGGGTTTGATTATCAGATTTGGTGTCAGAAGAAAAAAATCAGTTTGTGTCAAAAAACGAAAATAAATGTCTTTTATTTATCAGAAAAATTATTATTTGCCCAATCATGAGAAAGTTAAAGGGTGACTGGGGTCATTTTTTAGGCTCGTTTAGTTCTTTTGATACTTTTTAGCGAATGCACGGGCGGCCATCTTGCTTGCCTAAATGTAGAGATTACGTTGGGTACTAAATGTCTTCAAATATGAATAACTACTGGTTTGTGCAAAGAATAAATGCAATATTCGTTCTCAGCGTCACCCAAAACCTGGAAAAGTCGACAATTCATAGGTGAATGCCGAGGGGTTGGTCAGCTAAAAAAATACTCGTGTATGGTAATAATTATTCCACAGCGATGTATGTGATATCATATAGGGTAAAAAAATATATTTTATATTAAAGCTATATAATTATAAAATTCAAATGACCTTGTAACGGGTATTGTAACCCAACATGCGAATTACGACTTCCAGTTGCGTATGCGTACAGAAACATAAACCCATGACAGCGTAAACAAATAAACATAAATCTATACTTTTGCAGAATTTGACCTGCGCACTAAAATATTAACGCTATTATTTAGAAATTATTATTTAACATGGGAAGGGTGGGGATGTGTTGCAACTATTCTGTATTACAACTATACCGTCACAATTTTCTTACAAATAAGTCAACTTTAACCCGTTGACAACGTGTTGTTTTAGTCTGTACGTTTTTAGTGTCCGAATTGGGTTTTTTCGCGTTTAAATTATCCAAATAAATAATTGGTAATACTTTCTGCATTTTTTTATATCGTTAATTTCCGTATTACGTTTAAGTTATTTTAACGCAATTTTCTTACAAATAAATCTACATTAACCCGTTGACAACTACAAGAGATTTTTACAACGTATTGTTTTACTGTGTACATTTTCAGCGTCCCGATTTTTTTCGCGTTTAAATTAAATGATATATCAAATTTGAATTTGACTTTAAGTATTATGCTATCTGTTCAGTGCACATTTACCTATAAGTATGGCAAACACACCACTTATAGTTCACTTATATGACAAACAAACCACTTATAGTTCACTTATAATGAAAAATAAACAATTATAAACAGAACGATGAATTTTATCGGTGAAAAACTACTAAATACAGTAAAAAACCCTCCCCCCGGAAAACTCAACAATTACAAATAAAAAGTTTTGTACTTATGCAGAGAGTGATCCAGACGTAACTCAGCGCACGCTAGGCTTTCTCCGGAACATGATGTCAAGAGCCGGAGTAAGCCGAATATTGCCGAGAAAATCAAGCCGTATGACGAAACATAAAGCTGAATCAATGACAATGTAGCGCGATGGTTTTCAACGCGACCTGCGTTCACGCGACTTGAAAATTCAAAGCAGCAAATGACAATTTCGAAGAGGGAGAAAAATAAATAAATTAGTTTAAAAAAATCACAGAATTTCGTACTTTAACGTCAGAAAAAACAAAACAAATTTAAAAACGGCCCGAAAACTTGTGCATCATGTGGACAAGGAAAGGTAAGCGATGGCTATGCTTGGGGTTGTCAGGTTACCACATTCCGAACCTTTACATCATCAGACTAGTACCTTTTTTTGCCAAGTCTAGGCCTACAATATACATTGTGGGCGTTTGAGCGAGCAACACAGAAAACCTCCACCGCGAATGCGGAATGCGATTTACGCACGCACACCATTAATAAAACAACGGTCTGAGGAAACAACAATAATATCTGTTTAATATGAAAAAAAAAGGAAAAAAAATCCACCCCACCCAGTTTTGTTGCAATTTTTTTAGTTTTCAGATTTTTCCTTAAGAAAAAGAAAATAATAATAATAATAATAATAATAATAATAATAATAATAATAATAATAATAATAATAATAATAATAACACCCTAAAAACAAAGATAATTTTTTTCAATTTCTCTAGAAAAAAAAACCTTTACAAAAAAGTGTTTATTTGATTAACCTTTGAACATTTTCTCGAACAAAAACAATCGGTCAATGCCAAGTTTCTTTCCAACTCCTCCCAAAACATTTTTAAGGTATTCGGTGCTGCTGAAACCGAATATCACATTAAAATTCGGGGCTGATTAGAAGCTTTTATAATATGAATAATTTTTTTTCAAAAAGTGGGGCATCACTATTCCATATAAATTTAACGTAAAATGAGCACCCACCTTCTGACCACGTAGTAATTTCTTCATATCAAAACAAAATTAGCAGATATTCGTTTTCAGCATCTCCGCATCTTTTTACTAAGCTTCGTTCATTTTTTCATCTCATAATTTAGACCGCTAGTTATGATGTCAGTAAGTTCAGAAAACATACTTTTTTTATTATACATCTTGTATAGTTGTTAGCAGGTGCTTCAGCAGTTAAATATTTCACAAAATTTCACAAAATTCTGTTTACATAAGGGGATGTGCAGTCCCCTAATGGATACAGAATTTATGTGAAATATCAAACGATTCTGCTTTAATGGTGTAATGGTTAATGTCAGCAAGTTACTTACGAAAAAACGGTTAATTACACTACAAAAGCACCTGTTAAATACTATACAATTCTATAATTGAAAACCCACCTAAAAAAAACGCTCATATAAGCTTACTGACGGCATTATTAGCGTCCTAACTTATGAAAAAATGAACGAATTTCTTAGTTAAAAAAACCAAAACAGCGCCGGTTTTCGGGGGCGGGGGGCTGGAAAAAAGGAAAATCACAGTTAAATTTGTTTATGATATGAAGAAATTATTACGTGGCCATAAAGTGGGTCCTCATTTTACGTCAAATTTATATAGGGCAGTGTTCCCCACTTTTTGAAAAAGTAGTTTCTTCATATCATGTCCCAAATTGAAATGCGATATTCGTTTACAGCACCACAGAAGAGACGTTGCGAGCCTTTGCTTTATCGTTACTTCCATGGCAGGTGATCGTCTGAGCTCCAATCCTCGCCGATCTTTCGCGAAAAACACCTGTCTAGCTTAAACCACTGTCGAAAATTCTCCCCACACTTTATCTGTGCCAAAACCAAAACGTAGATTCCAGGAACAAAGCTTCTTTCTTAGAAGTGCACGCCTGTGGAACTCTGTTCCTTCGGCTTGTTTCCAACCTGACTACAACTTGGATGTTTTCAAGTCCAACGTAGACAAATTCCTGATGAACCGCCCCCTTAAGAAGACACTATCAAATCTCAACATTAACGTACTGTACACGCAATAATCCTCACCCTTGAGTCGTTTCGGGCCTTGATAAGTGGTTACCACCTTACAAAAAACAAATCAAAAAAACACCGAACACTTATAAAAGTCGTCATTTTAACTTTTTTGAGGAATTGGAATGAAACTTGACATTGACCCAAAAATTTTTAACATTATTTATCTAAAAAAATATATGGTGCTAATGCAGTTATTGATCCGCGCTATTTTTTTTAAAATCGTATATCCTCGTTTACTTAAAGTTTTATTATGTTATATTTATTCAATTGTAAGGTTAAAATACAGAATAGGTACAAAACAACCTACCCACCCATGATATGAATGGCTTTTTAAATAATAACGTTATTATTTCAGCACGGATCACTCTCTGTATGATTACCATATATATATATATATATATATATATATATATATATATATATATATATATATATATATATATATATATAGCAAAGACAAAGCACAAAATATTATTAAAAAATAGTTCTTTACAGTTAATAAAATTTAAAATTTAAGGTAGGTTTTTCTTGTTATGCTTTCATCGGGGACGCTCGGCTTAATTTCCTCAGCGACGCTCGGTTTACTCCGACTGTTGTCGCCATGTTCCGGAGAAAGCCGGATGGACTCTGAGTTGACTCTCTGCATGAGTACCAAAAGGTTACTTAAAAATTAAGAATAAGCGAAAAAAATTACCTCCGAATTAAAAATAAAAATAATAATTCAACTTAGAAGAATATTTCGAAACGAAACAAATCTATTATAGAAAATATTTAATAACGTGCTCAAAGAATTAATCTATCACAGTTATTCCCCTCGGTTTTCTGGTTTTAAAGTAAAAAAGTTTAATATTTACTCTAATAATTAGTAAATTTAAGTTAAATAAAATATTAATTGAAATGAAAATAAACTAAATAATTACATTTTAAATTATATTTTTAAATAGTACAGTATTAACGAGGCTGTTATATTGAATACGTAATATAATCGAGCTAATTATTTAAAATGATTTAATTTAATGAAATATGCTAATAACCATAACTCAGTCGATGTATATGTGATGTGAAGAATGCTATTTCTAGAAGTTACACATAAAAATAAATGTCTCCTTTGACAGAAGTAAACTACAATGGGGATTATTATTTCTTGATCAGGAGAGGCGTACACACACTATAGACACCTTATACTTCTTTGATCACTGGGAGTTGTACACACAGACAAACACACACACGAACGCTCTTACTTTATATATATATATATATATATATATATATAGTCATCCACATACAGTACTGTTTCGCTGTTTCACAACTCATCAGTGCGGCTAGACAGGCAACTACCTTATATATATATATATATATATATATATATATATATATATATATATATATATATATATATATATATATATATAAAGGAACAGACCCAGATATGTGTTCATCAACGTTTCGTTTTTATTCTGAGACTTCCCCTGGATTAATGAGATTAGGAAAACAAAAATACTCGTACAGATATTTGAACATTTTTTACGTGCAAACTGTGACGCTTTCCTATTTCAGAAACGGAAAAAGACGCTGGAAATTAGAAAAAAAGTGGAGCTTGCATTGTTAAATATGTTTTAAAAGATATGAACGCAGTTAATATTATTTCTGAGAAAAATATGTCTGTTAAAATTAAAATATATATATATATATATATATATACATATACAGTGCATTTTCAGGGACGATTCAATCGGGCACCAACATCGCTATAATAATATACTGAACATTAATAAACATTTAGAGTCCTAGCTGTTCGTTTTTACACGATCACGATATACAAACATCGATTCTGACTAGGTATGTACTACGATTTTTTAAATTACTTATTCTTGTTAATTCAGCACTTTCCCTGTATAATGTTTATAGTTTGTTTGATGCAACTAACCATTTAGATCTGAATAAGTTATTATTTTTGTTGTCACTTTGTTCAATCACTTTACTGTTACACTATTATCAAAACACATTAAAAACATCTAGAATTCGAAAACATTACAGAGACATCCAAGGATTTCCGACAATGAGGGAATGTTTCACACTCCCATATTTATACTTTATCGAACTCGGTAAAATCGTCCAATTTTAAATCAAATCGATTTTTCCCTGCCATACTTCAGGATCCTTTGTACTGTGCCTGAAAGAGGCTTAACATGCCTCCCCGCATTGACTTAGTCTACAATTCATTATGGTTTAAAATACACCCCAGAGAACCTACTATTTAGTTTATAAAATTATTTTTATACATAATAGCTTGGATTTAAATTTAAAATGCAACATTTTGTGTAATGCTTCAATTGTGCTGTAAACAGAGGTCTCCACATCGGCAATGAAAGATTCACATTGCCTTTGAACTTGCAAACATTTTACATCGCATGAAGAAGGTTATTAGCTTGAAGGCTGCTAGGCTAAGCACTTATTTTACGTGATTAAACCAAGAGACAAATGTTGTTCCTTCAATACTTAGGCGAACATTCCTTACATGATCTTTTTTGATATTGACTTAACGGAAAACAAAAACGCTATTTGACATAATGGTGTAATATGTTGTCCCAACCTAAGAATAGTAACACTTTAAAAATTTTGTGGGCAAAGAATTTTCCATAGAAGAATGATATAGAGCATTATCAATGACAACCACCACTTCATTTAAATTAACTCTTGCAGTCAAAGGTCCAAGTGCTTGTATCATCGTTTTAATGCAGCCATCACGTATACTATACTAGGCAACACCTTGACTATCGTATAACACAATTGATCCTTTCAAATTGGATACTGGAATTCCACATGGTTGATCACTGCGAGATCTAACTTCCAGTCTCCTAAAGAGCATATTTAAATTAGTTCCACATTAATTATAAATTATTTTATGACCTTCAAATATTTTTTTCTAAAAATTATATTCATTTTAGATTAAAATAGGTGCCATTTCCCCAAGAATCGTATATATAACGTTTTTTAATATACAACAAGCTCTTTCAAGTTGTTATATTTTACTTGTTAATATATTTATTGCTATCAGGTTGACAGAAGTTATTGAGGTTTTTAACTTTTTTAATTCAGATAACGTATCTCGATTCAAACAAAGATTTATTGAGCGAAATAAGCAACCTCAGTATCAACACACTGTTGCCAACAAACAACAAGTGTATTCATGTCAGTAACGTAAAAACTTGCGTCCTGGTTGCGTTGAAGTCGCTGAAAGGATTTTTGATATCGCTTAGGTTTGTGAAGTATTTACGCAGAAAGTTATCCGGATACTTGAAAAAAGACGCCAGTTGTCGTGCAGAACCTATATTTCATTTCAAGTCATAATCCAGTTGCGTATATGAAGGAAAGATCACACTGCATAGCTGCGTTCCTCTAGCTTGTTGTTCAATCTGTGAGACACATATTTTCAAGTTTCCTTACTTTCTAATCCCTCTCAATAGTCGAATATAGTCGTATACAATAATTCAGAAGGAAGTTCCTAAATATTTGTACATTGATTGGTATCAGCTAAGACGCTTAATTGATTGTTGTCAAAATCCGATAGCCGAACACTATACTCATCAGCTTCAAGACTCTCGTCGCCGCCACGACATTTCTTACACCATAATTTTATTGTGCTTTCAGCAGTGGTTCTTGTACAAAAGATTTCATGGGTAATGCGAGTTGTTTCAGTGGCTTTCCGGCATAACTTTCATTGAAAAAAAAAACAACAACAATTGTGCAAATTTGTTTTTTCTCCATCTAATAATATAGGGTCTAGAAGAAGACGTAAATGTTTTAAAACGATTGTGGATCACAGTTTAGAAAGAAGAGACACCCATCCTTAGAATGACAAACAAATTAAAGTATGATATCGAAAACTTATTTGAAAATTGATCATTTGTAATCCAAATTAAAACTCCGTAAACATTTTCAAGCCAACCTAATATTTCTGTAATTAAAACAAAAATGCGTTAATCTAACTTGACAATTATTGTCTGATAGAAAAAATAAATAATCTTTTAACAAGGAAAATCTTTAAAACTTCAACCGTCTTTTCTGTGCTTAGTTTCGATGCTTCATCACTAGGGCTATCAACACGGCATATTCTTTTCATTCTTTTGACTCTCTAGTATATATCTGACAGAGACACAAAGTTAAATGAATGCAAAGAAGATGCTGTTTTCATTGCCCTAGTTATCACAACCAACAACCCATTTTATCGCTGCACTTTCATTACAGATATTTGTCGTTCCTTTCACATAAATTAGTCTTGTCTTATGTTTACCCCGTTTAACATTATTCTTTACTTCTTGTTAAATCATCATGGTCCGTACAAAGATGTTTATAAAATTAACAACTTAAATATATATTGATTTTATATTGATTTGTCGTCGTTTTAAATGCAATGCACTATTTTATAACTCTGAATGCGTTAGATTTAATTGAGTTGCGTTAGTTTTTACATTGCTTTTTCCGTAAATGTCAAAAATGCAATTTGTCGCTTACATCCGGGTCACCACTCTGAAATCAACGGACCCATCTTCTAGCAGTGGTAACATAACTGCATCGGCTTCTTAAACATTCAACAAGTGGCGGTAATTACGCATCTACGCATCTGGTGCACGTCAAAGACAGGGGTTGGTATCCCGAAGTTTCACCCCGGCAATATATGCAATCCGTAAATGAAACTTTCAGGCCATGAATTCATAACTCGTTTCATCATAACAATGGGATTCGATATACTCTTTTATTCGTTCGGGAGTAATAAACGCATTTATTTTGGAATGCCCCTCGTATATTAGTATATTAATTTCTTGTAGTGGCACAAAGCTGATGCAGAACGCTGCTGTTTGAGGAATGTATTTAATCTGTTCGTGGAATTTTTTCTTCTATATTTTTAGAAAGTAACGTATGTACACATCTATATTTGTATACAATTTGCTTGCAATAAGTTTCCAGACTTGTCCTGCAAAGGCATGTAATATTGTCGTATCCTCTTGAAAATCTAGTATGTTATACATCTTATGTGGTGAATAACTAAGTTTTTATGATTTCAGGTACAAAAGAACAGCTACAGCAGCGATTGGAATACATCCTACGATAGCCTGATTTTTACAGTTAGTGAATTTAAGAAATGCAATCTGTTGTGAAGACACCTCAGAAGAATTATATACAATAAAATACTGGAAAAACTGCCAGAGAAACGTATTAAATGTGTAAAACTTATTTAGATCCATCTTGTATGCATCGAGCGTCAGTTTTTGAATGGCATAACAGATTCAGGGGGTCACGGAATCTGCGAGGGATGATGAGAGGTGCGGGAGGAGTAAAGAAGTAGGAAAACATGCGTTATTGTCCAAATATAGTATTTCTAAAGATAAACTCCATCCTATGTCTATAGAGACATAAAACGCAAAGTTTTGTGTCAGTGTGGGAACAGTATACAACATTATTTGCGAGGAACTGGAGTTGCGGAAGATTGTCCCGAAGTTATCCCAAGGGTTCTCAAAGAAGATCAAAGTATTCAGGCCCTCACCTTTCCTATAGTCTAGACCTTGCTCCCTGTGAATTTTTATCATACTTGAAGCTCAAGGAAAATCTTAGAAGCTGCCGTAATGAAAAATTCGAGGAGATGAAAGAGGCTGTAACGAGGGGCATTGGCACGCTCACACGAAAGAACTTCCATGAACTTTTTAAAAACGGTAAAAATTACACTTCAGCTAGAATAGATTACTACAAAGGGGACTACATTTCTATGTGTGCATTATCAATAAAAATGCCGATAGGAAAATTGTTTTGGCACTTATTTAAGACCCACCGATACCAATTATTTGACGATTAGAAATTTCAGAATCCATCTGATATGCATGAGTATTTGTCGAGTAAATTGTGCTTAGTGAAATGTGCTTTCATGAAACAAATAGTGTAGAAGTCGCTCGTGAAAATGGAATTTTGATTTTTATTCTAATTAAATATTAATGGACTAATATTCTTTAAATTTAAGTATATTTGAATTATATTCAAGTTTTTTTTTAATCGGATGTTAATGTGCATCCAACATATTTCATAACCCTAATATATGTCAGCTAGAGTAATTCATCACTAATAAAACAGTGGTATGTATTATTTGGATGCAACGAACTACTGTTCTCATGTCATTTTCACAACGGTTTGATCGATGTAATCTCTGGCTTTCTTCTCTTGTATTATGTCAAACTCGGGAATTTTACTATCGAACTTGCAACTGCGGACGGGATTTTGAACGGCATCTGTTATTTACTTTACAGGGATACCATGCTCTTTTTCCCGTTAGCCATGAGTCGGAGGAGATCCTAAGTCATTCGTAAATGTATTATTCAATCGTAACACTGAGAATAAAAACTAAAACATTCAAGAGAATATCACTTTTAAAATGAATATTTCTAACTACTGTGCCATGGGGCCATGCGGACAATCACGGCTGACGGAAAAACAGCATGCTACACCTGTGAAGCAAATGGACGATTCCGTTCAAAATTCCGTCGAAATTTCCGAGTTTGACATGAACATTCTCGAGTTCGAAAGGATAAACCTAAAGAAGGAGACTGAGGTTACATCGATGGAAACGTTGTGAAAATGAAATTCAAGCTGAGAAAAGTAGTCAGATGAATCCAAATAACCTGCACAATCAATCCTCATTTCAAAAGATAAGAAACGTTTACCAGCTGAACTTAAATTTGATATTAATACCTTCTAGTTTTAAGCCTTAAATTTTAACCAATTTTCTGAATCAAAGTCATTTAAAAGATTTTTTTTGGTTGCCCCCAAAAAGAAATTCACCCTTGCACGTTCGCTCGTTCGCCTGTCCTCACTTTTCTCTTGGAATTTTTGAAATTTTTCGCAAACATTTAACATTATATGCATAAAAAATGTAACAGAACGGATTTTTTCAAGAAAACTCCAGTTGCCCTACTAGGGGTGAACGACCTATGCTCGGTCACAGACCCAATGTGACCTATGCTCGCCCTTCGCAGGGCATCCCTCGAAAGGTATCTCAGCGTAGTAAAACCCGTTGATCGATTTGGTCGGAGTCGATTTCACCTACGGGCGGATATGCCGCTGTCACGTGGAAGTGAATAAATCTCATGCAGAAAAAGAAAGATGGACTAAGTTAATTATTCTAGTGGTTAATTCAAGATGGATATACACAATATTTACTCATATACAATTAATGATTTTGACAAAACTCTACTGAGTCCCAATTAGATTAACTACTCTCGGATTTACAGTGGTGGCGGTTCGAGAAGAATGACGACCTCTCAATTTTATTTGATGTCGCTCAAATCTCAGCTCCAACTGACGATTTGGGCCCGAGGACTTGCTTATGTAGTGAGGTGACAGAGTGGGTCGAGGCTGCTTCCTGGACCAATCACAACTAATTAAGTCACCTAAGGGGGATCCCCTATGTTCCTCGGTTTTCGCTTGCGATTGCGAGCCTGTTTCTTACGATCGAAAGGTTAACCCCGTGACCTCTCGGTCTGGTACTGTATTCAGCGACCAGACAACCCTGAGTCGGCACTCATTGACATCGGAAACGAAATTATGTCTCGTTATACCTCTGAAAGTGACATCAAATTGTCATTTTCACCAAAACAATAAAATTTATAACTCAAGACTTTCTTTCAGCAAGGTTTGATTGCTGTCGGCCAGGCATACAACAAAACTTAACGAATAAAACAAGCATATCTGCCCTGCATTCTCCAGTGTTTCAATAAATTCAACCCCCACAGTGGGGAGCCCAATCGCTCCCATAGACGGTCACGTCAAATTAGCTTTCGGGTTAAATTGGCTTATTAAAAAACATTGATGTCTTGGATTTTTATAAAACTTTCTGAAAGTTGAAACTAACGGATTTCCATATAATTTTATTTCGCAATAACTCTTGAATGTGACCGAAGGGCTAATAAAAACACTTCATTTGTGGGACTATTTTATCATATTTGTCCCCCCCCAATGCTGTGTATGTCTATTTAGAAGTTTTTTAAGGTGTTAAAATCAAATTCAAATATGTTAAAGCCTTGGGGATTTTGGGGGGCATACTGTGGTGGGGTGAATAATGAACTTAGTCATTTCTTTTTTTTATTGCATAGTGCAGAACTCAAATTTACATATGTTAATACCTAAAACTGTACCATTCGTTCATTTTCACCAGGATTTGACGTTCCCTTGGGACTTTTGGGTCTAAATATGGAGCGGCAAGTTCCGAACTTAGTCATTTTCTATGCCTCATTCCCTTTGCACTCACCGGGGGGGCATGCATGTGACACTTGTTTTTATTTTGATTTTACCCTCCTTACATGAACATAAACGTCGTAGGTAATTTTTTGGTCGGCTTCTTAATTTTACATTTCCAGAACAGATATTCCTCTACTATATAATTGAATGATAATAAACACCCTTATATTTAGTAATGATTCTTCCTCGAATTAGTTGAGTGTACGGCTAAAAACAACTCATCGGAATTCAGAATAATTTAACAGTGTCTACTTGATCTTATAGTGACACGCATTATTAACAGCGCAATATGTGTATGCATCTGATTCTGAAACTCACAATTTACTCTTAAGAAATGAAGTCCGTCTTTTCGTGTCTGTGTGTTATTGGCTTGTCATTGACAGACAGTCCGACTCGTAGATATTGATTTACGGTTGTGTTTATCCCAGGGGATGTAACTTTCTTACACAAAGAGACAATGTTAAATATAAACCACGCCATTTGCATTTTCTATTGTCAGGCGATCTCCGCGCGAATTCTCTGTTAATTGACGCGGACAACGGAGGTCAAAGTTCTTCAGTTTCGGGCGTATGCTAATATACTACCTGTACTAGCTAGCTATAATAAGCAGGTCCGATGGTCATATGCAATTTCACTATCATTATCATGAATGTTATTAGAATTATATGTATCAGAGTGATTCTTATGTATTTCTTCTGCGTGTGACTCTGTCTTTGTATTTCTCATTGTACTCTTGTTATACTTATTTCTCTTCTATTTTTCTGGTTTTGCCTCGTGCTTATTCCTTTCCTTACTTCCGAGTCCGTTACTCCCTCTTTTTTACCTAGAGCTCATTACTAGTTTTCCCCTTGTCTTTGTATTTTATCGCGGCCTCGTTAGTCTATTTAGTCTCCATTTCTCCCGCGCGGATACTTTTCGTTGTGGTCTACTTTTACACAACCTTTCTTTTTGTCTAAATCTTCTTGGAATTTTATTACTTTTCTTCTTTAGCATCATAATCATAATCATCATGGTATTAGTCCTGGATCGACAACAATATAGTCACAAGATAGTATACACAGATATTGATTGTCAAAATGTTTACAGGATGTTTCACAAATGAACATGTGTGATACATTTTGTAAACATTTCAACTCCATGACGGAATACGTAACAACATCGAGACAAGACGTTTCCTCTGTAGGATAGCGTCTAAGTGAGATGAGATGCACGAAAGCATTTTCTAAGGAGACCCCTACATTCCATTATATGCTAATACTAATAGTTATTATATCCGTCATGCGGTTATTTAATAATACAAATTTATGTCGTATGAAACACTGAATAACTACGACAGATGAGAACAACCCGGGCAAAATGAACTACATATTAGCGAAGAGAAATTCTCGCTCGTAAATAAAAGATGTTGTTTTTTACGTCTATCAAATCCTTAATTTTGTTACTGTTGATTACTTTCTCACTCCTCTTTTTAAATATTCTTTCTTTTAATATTGTAATGCTTCCAAACCAGCTGCCAACATTGCCCTGCTTTTTATTGAAACCAACCAAGAGCTCTTTTTAGTATCCTCGCTCTTCCTTTAAGTGCAATTGTTTGCATCTCTTTTGCACTTGGTTCACCATGAATATTAGTTAGGTAGGCCTTAAAATTCTTCATACGCCCTGTGACATCTATAATAAGTGGTATGATTGGTATCTCCTTTAGATTCCAGTTTCTTTTCATACCATACGTGAGACCTTGGAATTTGGTATGTTTCTCCCTTTCAGCTCTCTCGCATGTGTTGCATCATCATTTTTTTCGTTGTAAACGAGGAAGCACTTACTCCACAAGAATATTAACTTTTTTTAAAACTTTCTTTGTAAATGTTGGGTATTGGACAGACAAACTATCTTCCTAAATTGCCCTGCTTTTTAGTGAAACCATCCGACAGCTCTTTTTAGTATCTTCGTTGTTTCATTAAGTGTAATTTTCTGGAGCTCTTTTGCAATATGCTCACCATGAATATATTTTTGATAGAACTTCAGGTTCTTCCTCATGAGTCCCGTGGCACCTTTAATAATTCGTATGATTGGTATCTTCCTAAGATTCCAGATTCTTTCAATATCATACATGAAACCTTGATATTTGGTCTGTTTCTTCCTTTCAGCTTTGTACAAACATCCACCATTAGAGACATTCACTTCAACCATTGTTGCCACTCTCTCGGAATTATTCTATATAACTATGTCAGGTTTGACAGCCGCATTTTCAAGGTAAGTTGCTTTAGGGATTACGTGATCGTAATATATGGTAGAGATGTCGTTTCCAACTGTTCTGTCGGGTTGATGTTCTCAGGACTAGCTGCTCACTGGATACTTATTTTTTTACAGATGGTCTAGTGGAGGTACTTACATACTCCATCATGTCTCGCTGTGTAGTAGTTGCAACTTGATACCAGGTAACGTTTCAGATTCTCTGTATCATCAAATATTTATTTATTGTGTATGGTAAGGTTGTTCATTTTCAGAGGATATCTGGAATGTTCTAGATTTCTGAGTAGTGCCAAATCTGTGCTTTGTAAATGCTTATCTGATCCATTTTTAAATCTTTTCGAATATATATTCATGATGATTCGTTTGGTTGTTTTGTGCACGATAATTGATGGTTTTAGAGATAATCCTTGCAAATAGAAAGGTAAACGAAAAACACAATCACTGCTTAGTATATTTTTGGATTGAGGAGTCCATATCCTCGGACAGCCTATCTGGGATTACCAGTCGAATAAAGTGATAGAGCCCAAAACAGCCCAAAAACTGAGTGCAGAAAATCATTTAAAAAGAAATATAGGTAAGGGTCAAATGGATAGGAAATTCTTCCCATAAAAATGATTACTTTTAAAACACATGAAAACATCGTAAAGGAATAATGGGAAAAACCACTATGTAAAAGTCGGAAATATTGTTAAATTAAACACATTTTCACAAATTTAACCATGTAAGGGGCCCAACATGTTGTACATTTCCTCCGAAAGGAATAAAGAAAAAATTAAAAAAAATAACTCTATTTCTCATTCAACAACCACGCTCAGTTCTCGTTACGGATCTGACGTAACCCACGTCTCTATCGGGATCGTTTCGAACATTATTCCGTGTTTGCGAACACATTCTACTTTTTATAACTTTTCCACTTTCATGACGTCATTACGAACAAAGCTGCGCTATTTGTATACAGCTAGCTATCATAAATGCGTCCGCGCTCTGTTACAACAAGTGACGCACGATTGTTTTCTAAGCAATTTTTATAAGCCAACGACACCAAACCCCCTTACTATAAAATTGACAGATGCAGAATGCTGCATGTAATTTGAACATTATTGTATTCTTTAGGCAACTTTAAAATATTTAACAAAAATTTAATTGTTTAGAAAACAGCTGATGCTTTTAGCTTGCATTGTAAGACATGTTAATATTTTTAGAAGTTTTTTTTTTACTAAAGTGATGTTCACTCTTTTTTAGAAATGGTGTGTGCTTTAAACGATAGTCTGATTATTTTTTTAAAATGGCATTAATCATGGACATGATAAGATAAAATAAAAATAACTAACGCGTATATTTCTGCTGCTTGTGCGTATACTCAAAATCATGTTTTCCAAACGATTAGTAATAGATTATCAAACAGTAGAAAGGTGGTTTGAGTAAACTGTAATATTTATGAATGTCTTGCAGTTCAATACAGAGGATAAACGTGTTCAGATACACTAGATATTACTACACAAATCCACTTTACGAATCCACTGTAAAAGTATCACAATAATGTGTCATACAATTGATGTTAATATTTTACTGAAATTTTAACATTTAAAACGAATTAGTTAAATAAAAGCTTGATCAGTGAATGTGTGAGTAAATTAAATAAGTCATTATTTTCGGTAAAACCTTTCTCCGTGAAATAATGCATAGATATATAAAATACAATATCTACTTACCAACGAAACATATTATAGTGTTGTGCAAACACAACTAGTTTTATAATAATCTTTCATACGAGCATCATAAGACTGGAACTACTGAGATAAATACTTAATAATCTTGTCAAAATATGAAACAACCTATAACAACTCATTAAAATGGTGCGGCAACGATCAGTCGTACAACACAAAAATGGAAAAAAATACGAAATCACAGTGATTCGACAGAGAAATCAACGCCGGGGATTAAGTAAAGGTGTATACTAACTCCGAACACAATTTGTTCCACAGAAAAGTTTTAAATCGTGATGTTAACGATCCTCACATTGTCCGCCATGTTTATAACCGATGTATTTCTAAGAATGTTTCTAACTAAAAATTGTATAGGAAAAAGCAATATTAATCATACAAAATGACCGAATGAAATATAAAAGATATGGAGCTTAAATCCTAAGGAATCATATTTTCACTTAATTAATAGCGATGTCTGCATAACAATGACACCACAGAAAACATGATTTGTAACGTGGGTGCAACGAAACAGGAAACAATAAAATATAGGGAAATTTCTTTTTAGTCACATTCCAGGAAACACATTTTGTTTTATTTTTATCTAATATTGAGCACTGATAATCACTTCTTATATATAGTATATGTAAGATCTCGTCTCAGAACATTCAGTAGCGGAGAAATCATGATAATTCGTTTATATATTAGATGTTGCTATGCAACACACTGTGCTATGTTCGTTTATTATATCTTTGTTTAATATGATAACATTGAATAAATAAAGTTCTTAATGAATATTTTTAAATATCTTTTAAGAATTCTTAAGAACAGCGTAAAATATTCATAACCGTTAATATATTAATGCTCATATCCAATACTAAATCACAACCTCCTGTTCATTTTAGACAATATTGGACAGTTATATACACGAGGCCAGAATATTTTCGGCACCTATCAGATGAAAATGGACATGACATGGATGATCATGATCTTGTGCATCAGTATTGCGATACCGCACACTAAAATTCACACGAAGCTTAATATGCATGCCTGTTTAAACATATTATATAAAATTAATTAAGTAATGATTGGAAAATATTATATATTTACAAATGTAAAGGAAGCTTTTTGTGTATATTTTTTTTTGTAAAATATTCTTAGTTTACTTTCTGTAGTATATTCCTTTTTTGTGAGGTCTCCTATTTGATAAATCATATTCACTTATTGTCTTATGAATTAGATACCTACTGATATCGAAAAATTATAAGGTCATGGGTAAAGTATGTAGAATGCCACAATTAGTATTATAGTATCTGGTAGCTTTTCACAGGTATAGCATTGGCATTTCCAATTGTAAATATCAGGGAATAATTACTATATCATATATTACATCTCTACATCTATGAGAATAAATAATACGTACCTGCACACACACGCACACACACACACACACATATATATATATATATATATACATATATATGTATATATATACAGGCAAGCACACAATTATTATAGTAAAAAAAATAATTATGACAGCCCCTTTAAAAACTTCGTTTCTTATCGTTGAGCACTTTCAGTTGAATTAAAAGTCGGTCAAATTAGCTCTTATGCGTAGATCATCGTATAACGATTTGATCACTGTCTGTCTGACGTAATGAACATTTAAATTAAAATGTGTAAAATTCAACGCTATTTCTCACGGTTAATGGTAGCCGAATGGATACGGCCTCCGCTAATCGAGCCAGAGATGTCTCGTGTCGCGGGGTTCTAATCGCTCGACTGGTAGTAATCGTGACACCCTGCACTGAAGAATCCCGAAAGGATGAAACACTAGTGTCCGTAGGTATTTAATTATTATAGTAAATAAAATAATTATATATATATATATATATATATATATATATATATATATGTATCGGCATATGGATAACGTAACGAATATCATAATATACAACATGTAGTTTTCGTACGCAAAGAATTCACAATCAAGATACGTATTTTATTATACCATTGGTGTCTCAAAGATTGGTATATTTTCACTAGAAGATGTAGGTTTACAAACATTTTTTATAAAGAAACGTCATAATTATTTTGATCAGTACAAGAATTGAACGCTTCAAATTTAAAATAAAGGGACGTTCGACATAGTATATGTATATATATATATATATATATATATAGTAATTTATAAAATATATATGGCGATTAAGCTACACTGAATATTCGGCGTTTCATCCACGCTAGGATTCGTCAGGCTTATGCGCGAATTCTGTGGTTGTTTCTCGTTTTTATATGGCCCTCTTCTGTTGAGGATTTTAGTTAGGAAATCAGCTTTCTAGTATCCACCGCGCCCCTTCCTATCAGCCAATGGGCATGCATTTTATCAAACAAAGGATCTGTTTTAGACCTAGGTTAGTGGTTTAAGGCAGACGTTTTCCTCCCCTTTTTTTAAATGTCTGCCTTAAACCACTAACCTAGTTCTAAAACAGAACCTTTGTTCGAAAAAATGCACGCCTATTGGCTGATAGGAAGGGGCGTGGTGGATACTAGAAAGCTAATTGGCTAACTAAAACCCACAACAGACGCGCATAAGCCTGACGAATCCTAGAGTGGATGAAACGCCGAATATCAGTGTAGCTTAATCGCCATATATATTTTATTAATTACTAACCAGCTCTACCTACGTATTGAGCACTTTTGAAGTAAATACTTAAAGTTTACGCATAAATCTATACTTTCGTATATTAATTTATGTGAGTAAATGCAGTAGTTATATATATATATATATATATATATATATATATATATATATATATATATATATATATATATATATATATATATATATATATATATACAAAATAGACTTCGTGGCTTAGTGGGAGATTACCTTTTCTTTTCCCTGCAACCTCTCTTCCACAGAAGAGACATTGCGAGCCTATCTGTGTTTTATCGTTATTTCCATGGCAGGTGCTCGTCTGAGCTCCAATCTCTGCCCCCCTCGACAATCTTTTACGAAAAACACCCGTCTAGCTGAAACGACTGTCAGAAATATTCCCCACTATTTATCTGTGCCTAAATCAAAACGTAGATTCTAGGAACAAACTTCTTTCTTAGAACTGCACGCCTGTGGAACTCTGTTCCGTCTGCCTGCTTCCCACCTGACTACAACCTGGATGTCTTCAAGTCCAACGTTAAACAAATTCCTGATGAAGCGTCCCCTTATGTAGACACTTTTATTACATCCCCACAGTAACTTACTGTACATGCAATAATCCTTATCCCTGAGTGGCTTCTGGGCCTTGATAAGTGGTGACCACCTTGTAAAAAGAAAGACTACAATATCAACGCAGATGTTCTCAATGCGTAATCTCTGATGATGATCTGTATAAAACATGATGATGTTAATGATGATGACTATGATAATGATGACTATGATAATGATGACGACGCTCCTGATAATAATAATAATAATAATAATAATAATAATAATAATAATAAATAAATAAATAAATATTTATATTTTCCGGCTCAGCTTTGCGCAGCGAGATATGCCGAAAATGGCTTACACTATCCTGTAATGCAATAATTTGTCTAAATGAATACCGGTTGTTTTGGGCACTTCATATAGTAACGTTTGCTCCAATAGTTATATCGCCATATTTGCAAATAAATACATAAATAATAAAACACACACACACACACACACACACATATATATATATATATATATATATATATATATATATATATATATATATATATATATATATATATATTGAATACAAAAGGGCTGGCGTAAGAGACTCCGGGAAGAACCTTGCTGAATAAATCTGAAAATAAAAAGTTAATTTTTAAAATCTAAACCGAATTTTGATGTTTGATTTCTGTGTTAACAATTTTCAAAGACTTTTGCGAGATTTCTTATGTTCATGCAATATATTAAGTGATATCGCTTCATCGCATTCCTATCCCAGAATCCTGTTTTTATTATACTGCAACAATTATCCAATTACCGACACTCCTATTTCAATTATCATCATCCCTTTTACTGGTTTCATTAAAAATGATCAATTATATCCGGCTGCAGTAAAAGCGGAACTATCTTCAATAAGTCATTCTTTTTCGACTAGTAAAAGTGCCTCGATATACTATATGATATACTACTACTAATAATACTAATACTAATAATATAATTATATTATATGCACACACACACACAAACCCACACAGACACATATATATGTATTATAATCGTGTGTGTATATCATAACTTGGCAAGAATCTCAAAAGAGGGCTTTGTTATAAGAAAATACATTAAATATCAGAACGTGATATGTAATCATACATGTGTTATATAAAATTTATATATGTGCTTTATGACTTTCTGTAGCACATACACATAACTCTTCTTTCTCTCTCCCTCCGTCTTTCTCTCTCTCTCTCTCTCTCTCTATATATATATATATATATATATATATATATACACACACATACATATATAAATATATATATACATATATATATGAAATAAGCGGCTTCAAATTTAAGAAACTGCCATTAAAAGTAGACAGACCTAATAATGTCTGCATTGCTCTCTACCTCGACCAATTCGATTCAAATTACATTCGAAATCTAGGAAAAGATATGGAAAACTATCCTTCGATCGTACGCCATTTTTGTCAGGCGAAACTGATGGTCAATTAAAACAAAGATCAAACGAAACACGTCAAAGTGAAGAAAAACGAGTGATATAAGTGACTTCAAATGAATAAGGTATTTGCAACGCGGAAAAGAAAATAACCCACAAATTAAAAACACAGAAACACCATCATTTTATTAAATAAGCAACGTTTGATCTTAATGTTTGCTTTCATAAAATAAACGGTTGACGTAATGAGAGAACCATCATACTTTATCTGTCTCCTAGAATTTGGCAACTTACTATATATATATATATATATATATATATATATATATATATATATATATATATATACGCTCGTGGATATAGATATAAGTGTATGTTTGCTTCTGGTGTGTTTGTGTGTGTGCGTTTGTGTGTGGGGGTGTCTGTGTTTGTGTGGATTGAACGGCACCGATCAGTACTCAATGCCCATAAGAAATATTTTAATTTAGGGACAGCAAGACAAAAATACTATATCCCTAATACCTTATAGTATAAACACCAAAAGATGGGATGGATAAACTTTAAAAGGGAATATAAAAAAAGGGAAATGAAATAGAAGATGTTTATTATCTTCAAAGACCTCACTTGTCCTCTCCCCACTCATAACTCCTACCCATGTTACATTATAACTTTTAAACGAAATAAGAAAATGTTTTTGTTTGAAATATCAGTTTTCGACAATAATTCTTGGCCTGAAGATGAAACCCCCCAACGCGGGTGATTACAGAAATATGTATGCACATATGTAGCCATCACTGTTTGTATCAATAAATTTCATATATATATATATATATATATATATATATATATATATATATATATATACCATTCACGATAGTGCTGTGATATATCGTTCAGTTGCAGTTTTAGTCATTTAGAACTGCTTTTAAGCTTCACCGCTCGCTCAATTTTAAACCAAATTTCAAGCAGTTACTTCAGTTTAGAGATCACCTTCTCAGCTATATTTTGAATTCATTTTTAATTTTGGTTCAATAAAACAAAAGGTATGATGAATATAGTGGTATTCAAAATCGTAAAAAACGTAAGGAGATAAGCGACGTTTTTTTATGACTGGCTTCCATAGCTACCACGTTGCGACTAATTCACTGCTGTCGTGAAAACAGACGTAACAGGCGTTACAGAGAGAATGAAGGAATAAAAGGGAGATAATTGGGGGCATTTTATTGAAACAGATGGGTATCGTACACTGTTATTGCATATACACATTATATGTGTATGTTATGTTTATGGGGAAAAAAGACTGACATTACACAAAGAATATATGAATTTATTGGAAGCCTGGATAAATCATGGATTATAATAGAGAAATGCCAGCATGAAAAGCTATATAGTAACGCTTAAACATGGAAAAGTAAAGAACTTGTTGTTAAAACTGGAAAAGAAAAGGGCAATATATTCTAGTATAATATAATGAGTTGTTTACTAAAAATATTGCAACATTAATGTTTTAAATTCAGTTTTACATTATATAATCAATTCATGATGCTGCAATATTTTAAGTTATACATTTATTATAATTTTATTATAATATCCTGAATATCCCGTCCTTTTTTTTTAGTTTAAACAACTAATCCTTTACTTTTTCCATGTCTAACGTAACCATATGACTTTTCATGCTCGCAGTTTTCTATTGTAATATATATATATATATATATATATATATATATATATATATATATATATATGGTAAAAAAAAATATGCCCCCCTATTAAGAAATTCTTTTCTTATCGTTGAGCACTTTCAGTTGAATTAAAGTCGCCTAATTAAGCTCTTATGCATAGATCATCGTTCATATAACGATTGGATCACTGTCTGACTGACGTAAAAAACCATTAAAAAATTAAAATGTTTAAAGGCAACGTTATTTCACGGGATTAATGCTAGCCGAATGTATACGGTCTTTGCTAATCGAGCCAGAGATGTTTCGTGTTGCCGAGTTCGAATCGTCCGACTGATGTTAATCGTGACACCCTGCACTAAAGATTCCCGAAAGGATGAAAAACTAGTGTCTGTAGATATTTAATTATTATAGTAAAAAAATAATATTTTTATAACTTAATATATATATATATATATATATATATATATATATAATTATTTTTTACTATAATAATTAAATACCTACAGACACTAGTGTTTCATCCTTTCGGGAATCTTCAGTGCAGGGTGTCACGATTACTACCAGTCGAACAATTCGAACCCCGTATCGCCAGACATCTCTGGCTCGATTAGCGGAGACCTAATCCATTCGGTTACCATTAACCGCTTGAAATAACGTTGAATTTTAAACATCTTAATTTTAAGTGTTCATTTACGTCAGTCAGACAGTGATCTAAACGTTATACGATGATCTACGCATAATAGCTAAATTGACCGACGTTTTAATTCAACTGAAAGTGCTCAACGATAAGAAACGAATTTATTAAAGAGGATGTCATAATTATTTGTTACTATAATACTTAAATACCTACATACACTAGTGTTTCATCCTTTCGGGAATCTTCAGTGCAGGGTGTCACGATTACTACCAGTCGAACGATTCGAACCCCGTATCACGAGACATATCTCTTATATATAGAGACATCTATGTTATATATATATATATATATATATATATATATATATATATATATATATATATATATATATATATATATATATATATATATATATGGGAAGTTAAAAAATAAGATCGAATCTTTTAAGATCAGACTTATTGGTATAATGCAACCCTCAACAAATCGCTTTGAAGTTTACATAGTGTATCAATAAAATAAGAATAGGACAATATACAAATATATACTAATGCATAGAGATCTATTCGTTTATTCAATAAACATAATGCATATATTCGGGGTGTAGGATTAGTGAATCTCTTTATTACAAGATATTTCGAAGCGTAATGCCTTCCATCAGAATAGGAGAGTAAATGCTAGATAACTTAAGAGGGATACCTAAAGTAAGAGCAAAATAATTAAGCAAATGAAGGATGAAATATTGAGATTGTTGGGGAAGAGAATAGTAAAGTAATCCGTGTGATTGTGGATGAATATAGGTTTTATTATATAATGAAAATAGGGGCACACCATGTATGCCATGGTAGCCTTGTGACTCCAAATTTATCACGCCCGGAGAAAAAATATGTTAGTCTGTTGTAAAAAAAATATAGCTAGTCCTGAGTTCGAATTGTATATTATAATAAAAAAAAAAAATCAAAGTAATATTTTAATTACGTTAAGGAATAACCCTTTAGTATATAACAGTGACTACAAAAAGTTTAGGGATACAATTGTTGAGCCGTACGGAGTTTAAGTAAATAAAAATTAGTTAGTTAGATATCAGTGTTAAAGAGAGGCCTGACTGTAAAAAAATATCAGTAACTAATTAAAGACGAGAAACAAAGAGATGACGAAGGGATAGTGGAAATAGATTCGCTAAAAGCTCGGGGTAAAAAAAGGCGATGGAGTTTAGAGCCTTGGATTGTTGACTAGGTGGCGGGGTAGTTTTAAATCTATATATGCACTAGTACATACTGCCGTTTCCTTTTTTTATGATACCCTCTCTATATATAAAGTGGAGTTGTTTTCTCGCTTTGACAATGATATTTAAAGCCTTTTTTTACTATTTAAAATAAGAAAACCAAATTTTTAAAAGCTCAGTCATGAATATGTGGCCGACTACATTAAGGTTAAAAGGTTTGCATGTTCCTTTGAAAATTAACCTTTAATTAATTACTTATGCATCTTTTAAAGATTTCTTGTTCCTTTCCTTAATACCATCGACAAACCCGACAAGCAACAAATTCCCACCCCTACACAGTAGAGACTCCCAGATGCAAGAAAGTCTTCTGCTGTAATAGTTTAATACGTAGGTCTGTTAGAATTGGATTTCGTTTACAGATTCCGGCTTCTGTACTGTCATACAAGTGTAATGTGAACAATCTTACCAATTCATTGTCGGCATAGCAGCAGACGTATAGCGCAACGGTTAGAAGCTCCTGCTGTCATTTGGGCGACTGGGTTTCGATCCAGGGTTAAGGTAGTTGATTGTCTGGCCGAGTTGTGAAACAGTGAAACAGTACTGTATGTGGATGACTATAATGCTCCCTATCTAAGGTTGAACATTTGGGATGTGATATACAAATTGCCATTAACGATGCTCTTTGTGTAAACAGATTGTGATTAGGTAACATTGTTAATTCACTGCCCGTATAGCAGTAACCGCAATTGTTAGAAGCTTCGACAGATGATGACTATATATATATATATATATATATATATATATATATATATATATATAAATATATATATATTCGTCCCCATACTGTACTGTTTCGCTGTTTCACACACACACACACACACACACACACACACACATATATATATATATATATATATATATATATATATATATATAAGAGCAAACAGTTAATAACATTTGTTAAACACACTTCGAAGAAGATTTGACAAAATATTTACTCTGAAAATCACACACTTGATAAGTGGATAGTCCTTAATCCGCGGAGTTTCGAAGAAATAATTTCCTTCTCATCATAGGGTAGGAATTAGCAAAATGCGGGATAGGATTTTGCATACAAAAGTATTTGATGAAACTGCAAGTAAGTCAAAGATCTTACTTGATAACAAAAAGTGAAGCAGAGGGAGTATGGGGAAGAAAAAGGTGATTACACGTGAATGGATAGTCTGGTGAAAGATAAATAATCCAATGACGGTAAAATCCAAAAATATAACTACAAGAAAGTTAATTGAATTTCCATTCGCACAAGTAAAATCCAAGGAAATCACGTAATTGAAAGATGGTCCAAAATAATCCAAAAGACCGAAACCCATGGAATAATTCACAAATATGTACAAGGAAAAGGGGAAAAATTTCAATAATATTAATAAAAGAAAAATGAAAAGAAAAATAAGATATGCTTTCACACGACTGCTGAGAATAGGCCTGTTCAGTGTATGTTTAAAAGGCTTGCCCAAAATCCTCTTTAAATATATAGTAGATAGGGTTTAAATTTGGTATATTGGATTCTTGGTCCTTTTATTTCGTTTAAAAGTTGGCTGCTAGGGGGGGGTAATGAAAACAAAACAGTTGATATTAGCGATTTGATTAGTGAACATATAAAAAATTTCATTCATAGGTTAAATAACGTTGCTATATGCATAAAAAAAGGCTCAGAGGTAATTAATAATCTTGAAGAATTGTATCTTTTGGAGTCGATTCTCGTTGATCGACATCCAAGTCATGTTTTCTTTCTCTTCGAAATCGCAACTCCATATTGGGTTCATTGCAACAATCTATGGAGATTTAGCTCTATAATAATAAATATTTAGGGGCATCTTATAACCCCGCAATGCCTTGCAGCTTCTCACTACATAAATAATATTGAGTTTATTTTGCATCACTTACATTAGTATGACAAGCCTATTTTTATATTCAAATTATTAACACGAATATACGCAATATTCATTGATATAGGAGGAACTTCATAATTGCTTACTGATGTTAACACTCTTTGAAAGCAAACCTTCTATTAATTAATGTATATAATCTACATTTTGCCTACGATTGTAGTAGAAGAGATAATGTTTTAGCAAGCGTAAACATTTTAGATACCCATTTTTCTAAAATATCAGATCGAGAACAGATTATCTATTGTTTAGGAATTTTTAAGAAAAAGTATTTAAATTTTTCCGTGTTAATAGTTACATTATTACAAAATGTATCTTTATGTTTGGCATTAATATGCGATTGCGTTGCAATCCCTGATATTCTTTGCAAATAACTCACAGAAAAACCTAGTCTTGCTACAACTAAACTAATTGATTGTATTTTTAAGATTTATTTTTACATGGTCCCAATCGAAACTTCGTTGGAAAAATCATTTTTAAGGATGTTTCATTTAATATATATCATGGAATTTAATTCACTAACCGGCTACGGATGATCGTCTTCACAGCCACTGTGAGAAGGTTTTTACCGAACCCTATACTTTGAGAATCATTTCGCGCAAAGATAACTTTTGACAAATCTTTCCTGTTATTTTGATTCAGTCTTTTAACTGAATTGGGACGAGATTTTCGGAAATCGTAAAACTGAATTTCACATGAAAACAGTGGTATCTACGTATCCTCGTATTTCTAAGATGAATTTATCCAAAAATTACGAAAATCGATAATGTTGAAAGTTTTTTCAAAGAAAATTAAAAAAAATTAAATTTGATGAAAACGATCGTAAATCACAGGGGAATTCAACAGGAAGAAAACTGTTCGTTCGAATTAAACAAAATGGCGACAATTTTTAAACTGCTACCACAATTAAATTTTTTTTTTTTAAATAATTCTGTAATATTGAGGTAATTTCATAATTTGGAAACTACCATTCTAACTTATTCGAATTGACAGAAAAATCAGTTGAAACAAGACGGAAATGTATTTTAATAAATATGTTGGTAATAGCTGATGCAGATAAATAAATATTTCAACAATGTACATCTTTTCTGAACATAGAAAACTAGAACCCATATAATAGGCAGATATTCAAAGCAAGAAAAAAAGTAATGGAAATATATTCAAATAAATAAAAAAGAATGGAATTGTCACACAAAAAAATAATGCAAGACTAAATATAAATACACGTATTACTAGGAAAAGTGTCCCGCTTTATCTAGTCCCTAAACAACCCGTTTATTTTTGGCTTACTTCGTTATTAATAAAGCATTTTAACGCTAATGGTATGTGAATAATTTAAATGGCAAGCATGCATTTTAAATATAACAAGCGTATATATATTTAATAACTTTAAACAAACGCATTTATATATGCACCGCATTCCTCGATAACTTGAATCTATTTTGATCATAGATTGATTAATATGCTTGAAACGGTTACTCTTTTCTCTAATCTTTGTATTTGTTATCGGCTTTTTCTTAAAGTAAAGCGCAAATAGTTTTGTGCATATCACGTTAGCATTTATGAATGTTTAAAGACTTTTATCGAGGGATTTATTCTATTTTTTACATAGACATCACCACATACCAAGGCCCAGAGACCACTCGAGGATAAGGTTTAAGAGTTTACAGTAGTCAATTAGAAAATATAGTAATCGTTAGTAATGGAAATTCGGTAAATTTGTTTCATTAAATGGAACGGTTTATCAAGAATGTGTTTACGTTGGACTTCAAGACAATCAGATTGTAGCGAGCTGGAAATCAGGAAAACAGAAGTTGGACAGGCGTGCATTTTTAACAAAGATGGCTTGTTCATTGAATCTACGTTTAAGTTTAGGCACAGATAAAAATGTGGGGAATTCTTGATAGTGTTTTCAGATAGACGAGTGTTTAAACATAATGTTTAGGGAAAATTATTTATGTGCGATTTTAATCAATGGCAACTTGTAATCATAAAATCTTATTCATGTTTAATTTCGTTGTAATTAATGTAACATTATGTTAGAAAAAAAAAGGCGCATGCGCATTTTCCTAAGTCTATTTACAGGCAACAAATGTGACATAATATACATAACAGACATTTATTTTGTAACAAGTTAAGAACCCTTTACATGCTTCACATTGCATTCATATCAAATGATCGCATCTTTAGGACAACCCTTGTGTCTGACCATTTTACTTGTGCAAATTGAGAAGAAAAAAAAATTCTATTAATGCTCGAATTAATTATAACGATTACTTGTGATATTATATTTGCAAATATTATCTTCAAATATTGTATTTGTGATTGCCTCTCAGCTAATTCGTAGTACAATAACAACTGTGATTTGGAAGAAATCCAAATCCTAATTCTACGAAAGACTATTTTTCAACGTAAACAATGACATGTTTTCCATTGTAAAGAATCCTTTATGCCAGGACTAAGCCATTTCTTTATTAGTTATCTATTAATTAAAACTAATTATTTCTTTAAAGTAATTATAAAACAATATGATTATCTATAATATAAAACTCAACAGTCTGTTTAAATGTATGTATGTATGTGTGTATGTATGTGTGCGTATTATGTATGTATGCCTAAAACGTTCGACAGGTGCGACAGATTTTGCACGAGATTTGTATCATATCGAAGCACGACCTTTTGGACGACAATTATTGAAACATTGGTGAAAAACATTAATTACTTTATCCTCAATTGGGCAGTTTTCTACAAGGATTGGTCGATTAATTGCGAGCCAATTCTTCAGGTCATCGTATCAATTAGATTGGCTTTGCCTCATTTTAATGTTCCAAACTTTCGCTCGCATCATTGAGTAGCGGAAAGACGTCAGATTTTCTTTCACATTCCTTTCATCAATGATTCGGGCCTGCATGACTATTACCGCTTTTTTTCTTGCTCAACAAACACCTACAAACAATCAGCCAACGCTGGACACCCAGGCTAGTTCCCCGCACAAGCTTGATGCTATTAATTGTTCGTGTATGTATGCATCTAAACTGCATCACTCGCTTTATTGCAGATTAGTAAAATAGATAGCAATGTTTTACTAAATATACTTCACAACAAAATGAAAATTATATAATCAAGCGACTGATTTCAGGTTAGTTATTTCCAAGAATTGTATTCAAATTCATTCAATAGTCACGAAGTTATGCCATTTTAATCTCGATCGTTTAAATCTCCCTGTGAAGTGCTTATTTTTTATTATATTTTCTTGTCAAAGAATAATGAGCAAAAGAATATCTTTGGTGCTAAGCCTCAATAAATGAATTATTTGTCGACTTATCTACCATTTTTTAAAATAAATTAAACACACTTTTTGCCCCCCGAGGAAGTCAATTGTTTGATCTTAAAAGGAGCTATGGCTCTAGCAATATCAACTATGCGCCTTAGCAAGGTATTCTTTGAAGTAAATTGCTCTTCTCTCTCATAAACACTGCTTTTTAATATTGACCAGAGATATTCAATGGGGCTATTGTCTGAACACCAAAGTGATCAGGTCAGGAGAGTTTCTTAACTAATCCTATAGATTCAAGGAAGGTTGCAATCGCCACAAGCAGAATGGGATGGTCTATGTCCATGTATAAAAATCATTTGAAAGCGATGTGGAAATTGTAGGTCATCTGGTCATTGCGGCAAATGATTTTTTAAAAAGGCCGTGTACGCATTGCTGGTAAGCTTTACACCCTCTGGGACTCGGCATGGTACGACCAACTTATCCCCAATGATTCCTGCCGAACACATGGTGACTCTACCTCCTTGTTGGCGATGCACTCTGTAACGGGTCAGGGTACCGTCCCGGTTTAAAACTTTATCCGGATCGTCAAAAGAAGCATGCGCCTGATCCCTAAATAGGACCTGTTGGCAATCCTATGTCCAAGCTGTTCGTTTTTCCTCATGTCGTTATGTCAATGGAGGCCTTTAAATGCGTTTGATGTTCCTTGAAATATTATTCAACACATTGTATCCGCCCTGTTTGGATATTGGAGCGACTCCAGCTTTTGCAAAAATGGAAGCACTGGTGCTGTTTGTGGTTCGGGTAACTTCCCACTCGAATTTCCTGAATATCACGATCTGCCAGGTTCCTTCTACTGCGCTTATATTTCTGGATGTTGTATTTAGGTTATTCAAGAATAAAGCCAAAGTTCTAGGGTCTCCTTCGAGCACCATGTTTTAATATTTGATGGATAAACCTTCAGCGAGGACAGAACTATCTTTTGCGTTTCGATAACCTTTAATCACCTGATGTTTTTGCAATTTAAAGATTTGCAATAAAGCGACCGACAGATAATGTCCTTGACAAAAAAAAATGCGATAACTTTGTGAATATAGCATGGATTTGAATAAAATTTTGGGAAATAACAAACCTTAAAGCAGCCCTTGATGGTACAATTTTATTTTTTTGTGACGTATATTCAGTGAAATATTGATATTTTACTAATCTGCAATAAAGCGATTGACACACTTTATATACATATTTTGCAGGAAGTATCAATATTAATTATACAAATATACACATACAATTATAGTTATCTATCTATTAAAACGATTTTGGAGTGTGTGTAAGTTTTATTACCACACAAGTAAAAAAAGCATAGCCGTTAACATCAAGTGTATGTTCTTTTATATAACACGGTTGCGTGCGAAATGAATGTTTCTTTCTAGAGCACAATTGAACCATGATACCTAATTTTTGTACGTTTAACTTTAAATCAAATTATTATATGAAATAATTACCTAAAATCAACCGTTTTTTTTTTCACAATACAGGGGCTCATTTGAAATAAATATTTCTATTTACAGCACAATTTAACATGATAGCTGATCCTTTCATTTTAAATGTTAAGTGTTGTCATAATTTACAAAAAAGTTCCTAAAGTCAACAGTAGACTTTCTTCAGTGCAAAATAAACAACAGTGTATCGTGGACTAAGTCACTGAGGGGAGGCATTTGAAGATTCATGCGTGGGATTCTTTACTAGAGTAAGCAATCAATATATTTTATTAGAAAATGGCCGAGTTAACTGATTTCCATGATAATAAAAATATAGGAGTGTGAAACATTTATTTTTCCCGATTCAATCCCGGACGACATCAAGTTTCTATGCTTGTTTATGTATTAGTAATAGGACGATTAATCGAAACAGGAAATAGGAACATCGGAACTAATAGGTGTATTGGAATCCGTATCGGAAAATATGTTTTCGATTCAAAAAACGATTATCGAAAGATGTTTAACCTTAATTTTTCATTGCTGGTACTGATGATGAATATTTTTTTTAATGGCGAAAGATAATTTCATACATTATATTCAATCAACTAAAAATTAGGATGTAAAAATAATTATTTCTTTTAATTTTTAACAAAATATTTATTTCATGCTCTGAGGCATTTGTTCAGTTGGTTTTTGTCTGCTAGACTTGTGCCCGTCCCTAAGTCTTCGTTTGCAATTATTACAAGGCTGGACTAAATGTGTATAAAATGCTTACCCTTGAATTGAATAAATGAATTTATGAATGTTCACGCTTCTGTGTCAAGCAATCTATGCCGTCAGTTTTTCTTTGATAATGTCTGTACTCTCAAATTACTTAGACGTAGGAATTCCTGCAGGACCGGAGGTATTTAAATTTCTTATTTCCGGTTGGATGTGAACATAGAATATTTATTCATGAGGAAATCGGCTAATGATTAAGTTGACTTTATTTGGATTTAACAGAAGAACAACATGTCAAGTTTGGTTTGCCATAATTTGCTTGTAGTCTCCTGAAATCGGAGCGTAAACCCCCAATGTTAAAGAAGTAGAACGTTTAGTAGGGATTTACGTGAAAAGGTGTGGCTTCGGGTTTCCTTTTTTTTTTGTTTTGTTTTGTTATTATTATACATAGGTAAGGGTGTTTAGTTGAACATGCAACCAAAGCTGGTTAGAAAAGCGAAACGCGAGAGAGAAAATGTAAATAGATTTTCTTAATAGGTCTACCTTCAGCTACCTTTCTAGAGACAATCTATATAGATAGAATAGAATCGATTAGAAAGAGAATTCTCATCGTCTATATGTTCAATAAAAAACGCCGATCCAGAATACAGAGTTTTACTTCTCCGATTGGCAAAAACATCGCTCATTCGTAAAGCCGAGTGCTTACAGACAAAATAGGGTGAGCGAGATTTATTGACTGCCAAGAAGGCCTTTACTATGCTTTTTCTAATCTCCTTTAAATTAACAAAAGAAAATTAATTATTAAGTTTAGATCGACTATCTTAAAAAAGCAGTATGGAGATATGGCCTATTTCACGGGGTCACGCTGTTAAATGTGAAACGTTAGTGATGTGACTGGGGTTGTCTTTAGCCTAGATTCTCTTATCAGGATAAAAATAATAACTGCTACATGTATCGAATCGTTTAACACACTCGTGCTACACGCCAGGTAGAAATGCATATTATTGTTTTATTTTGTAAGAGTTAAATATGCTAGACTGTTATTTATAAATGCAAAAAAAAAAATAATGGCATAAAAGAAAGGAAAAAGCGAAGAGAAATCGAGCAAGATTCTGAAAATGAAAACGATACTACAAGAGGTTTTTTAGAGATTTATGCAAGGCTCATACATTTATGATAAGTAAAGAAAAAAAAAAAGAAAACATATTTTGTGCCGATTAGAAACGATTTTCTAAGAAAATGGACTTTTTTCGCGTAGGCAGCTTGACAAGAAGTAAGTAAAATTCTAAATAAAAACAGCCATGTACTAAGCCTGAAAATACCCCTATAAACGTGGCCATATTTCACTAGTGATTCACCATTTACCAAGGTCCGAATACAACGTATGCTAAGAATGAATGGTTGTAAGATAGTCGATGAGACAACAGCGAAATAATCGGTACTAGTAGGAATAGGGTAGAATTTGATTATAGAGAGGGACAACCCTGTAAAAACTTGTTTACATTAGTCTTGAAGACGACCGTATATTAGTAAGCATGAATGCTGTAGAGAATAAAACACTTCAAAGGATTGAAATTTATTCACTGAATTTACGTTTAGAATAAGGCACAGATAGATAGTTGTGGAAAATTGTGAAAGTTGTTTTAGATGGATGTGTATTTATAAAGTTTTGCATGAGGAGATAACACACTGAATTGTAGACAAGCAATTGCCTTGAGATTTAGTCAGTTCGACTTATTTGTAGGTTCACCGAGAATGAAAGGGATGTATTTACGGCTTAAAGTGAAACCAAAAATTGGTGCTCGGCCGAGAGGCTATCATGAAGATAATATAAAATGTAACGGATCAATTGAAAATCAGTATTTGGAAGAGAACGTTAGGTTTCTCATGTATAAATTTCTGTTGATTAAAATCAGACTTCAATTTTTGAATCTCAGACCTAAAGACGAAAATGTAGTAACTGTTCTGAGGTTACAATTTATCTTTTCTCTCTGAGGAATGAAATATGTACTGTAGAAAATGCATTTTTCCTCAATCCGACGTGTTTTTAACTTTTACATCGAACGAAAAGCATTAAACAAGATAAACATGTTTCCTTTGTTAAGTCTAATATGGAGAAGGTTACAGTGGATGAAACATGCCTAGGAACTACACAAATAACCATTTTAATCTGAAACGTGACAGTCCAACCAACCGCTGGAGTGTTGAGGATGCTGAATGAATGACCGGAACGCTGGCTAACAAAGAGTCAGACTAGCATTCGAGGACGCAACTGAACATAACTACAGCAATGATTTGTTGACTCGTAACAAGATTTTGACGAACGACTGTTTAAGTTCACGGGTCTCAACAGATAAATCCATCAGTGTCAGGCGGTGCAAAATAAAACAAGAAAGACGGAAAATAAAGACAAGTGTCAGATAAAAGATGATTAGATGGAAAACAAAGCAGAATTCAATGGGTGAGATGAATAAATAAGTAAGCATTGTACAAGAAAGTGCATATATTTTCCTATTGGGAAACATACAAATGTGTTTTTCTTCAATATTAATCATTTTATAGAAGATGACGCTATGCTGATAGATTGGTAGGAGAGGAAATACGACTATGAACAATAAGTAACCTGAGGGAGGTAACTGTGACAACGTATTCTGTTGTTATATATATATATATATATGTATGCATATATATATGTATATATATGCGCATAAATATATAACATAAATCTATATATCCATAAATATATATATATATATAAGTTTATATATATATATATAAATATATATATATATATATATATATATACATAAATATGTATATAACTTATGATTGTTGAGCTGGATTAAATCCGACGATATGAAATAAAATGGAGGTGGAAGGACCTGGATACTCAACGTTTCGCCCGATTTATGCGGGCTTCTTCAAGAGGGATGGTCAATGACCATTCCTCTTGAAGAAGCCCGCATAAATCGGGCGAAACGTTGAGTATCCAGGTCCTTCCACCTCCATTTTATTTCATATAACTTATATATATGTACATATATATATATATATATATATATATGTACATGTATATATATATATATATATACATAAATATATATATATATATATATATATACATAAATATATATAGTGTTATTATACAAACATTATTATTACACATGTGCAAACATTTTTTAGCGGAATCAAAATTCAAAGGCCGCATTTCATCAGATTAGGATTCTACTGAACATGTATGCATGTATGTAACTAATAATTCTTGTATAATGAACAAACTATATACCAGCTCTGTCATGCAATAAATAATCACTCGAGTTTCGTTCTCTTTTCATCTATGAAACCACTCGATACAACCATTATATGCATATATATATATATATATATATATATATATGTATTTATATATATATACATATATATACATAAATATTTCTCTATATATGTATAAATACACACACATATATATATATATATATATATATTAATATATATATATGCCTATGTGTTTGTGTATGTGTGTGGGTGGGTGTGGTTAAAAAAAGCCCGATTTACATGGCAATTATAAATGAAAACGGCTAGCTTAATCGTGGATGGACATAGCAAAGATTGTATTTTCGCTTAAAACAATACGTACTATCAAAGATTCGTTATGCTATTTTTTTACCTTCGGACGGTCTGAATAATACATATTGTTCTTAGATTTGGGAGCACATCATAAATAACCGTGTGTGTTTTCCATCTTGAGCAAGTCGCACTCGCCCTTCCACCTAAAGATTCTTGTTACCATTTTTTTTTTTAGTCCCTAAGACTTTCTCTTTGTGAGTAAAAAAAACATATTTGTGAATTTAATTTGATTTCTAGGTAATTTTTTCCGTTTATTTAAAAAAAAAAATCTTTTTAATAGGTAATCACTCGGGGATAAACGTTATTGCGTGTATAGTACGTTAGTATTGGAGATTTGATAAAGTGTCTTGATTAAGGGGGCGGTTCATCAGATATTATGTTATGTTGGACTTGAAGATATCCATTATATATTATTTATATTAATTACTATTTTATTCTCTCCACTGCCACATTGATGACAATTTTTTTTTCCAAATTATACTCGATTTAGCTCTGTACTAAGAACAGGACAATGCAAGGATTTTCTTGATAAACGCCCAAGTGCTTAGTTTAAGTCTACGAATGAAGAGTTTTCAAAATCATCTATCTTCCTCTCTCTCTCTCTCTCTCTCTCTCTCTCTCTCTCTCTCTCTATATATATATATATATATATATATATATATATATATATATATATATATATTTATGATTGCAACGTCTTTTCAGACGAGTGCCACCCCCTCAAACACTTAAAGTCCATGATTCCAAAAATGACTTCCATCGCAGCATGACCATTTTTATAGACAAATGCCTAAGGGAGTGTATCTATACACAGATGATGTAACATAGTTTTTGCTTTGTACGACATCTAAGTCTCTGTCTCGGTTCAAAGTGGTGAGATCCAGTAACAAGCAAGAGCAAATATCCAGCAATAATCTAATATGCAGACAAGCTTAATGCGGGTACTGGTCTCCCGCTTTATGGTTTTTTTTTTAAATCAGTGATTAGCTTCTCCTAGAAAGGTTGCCTTCGCCATGGCTTACGGGAGCCCTCTCCACCCCAATAGACACATGTATACACAGAAACATACGATGCTACTTGACGGTTGACCCCGAAAAGGGTTCATTCGCCCTTTGGAAGATCTATTTTTTAATCCTTCAGGGAGTCTAGCCACCCTCCTCGCAAAACAAGTCTGGTGAGGAACCAGTTTTCTCGCCGGTGACTTGACCATGAGGCAGGTAGTACTGGGTTACATGGTACCAGTAGCATATAACATGACCTGACATATATATATATATATATATAGAGAGAGAGAGAGAGAGAGAGAGAGAGGGAGCGAAGAGAGAGAGAGAGAGGAAGAGAGAGAGAGGGAGCGAAGAGATAGAAAAATATTAGAAGAGATGAATGTTTGAGACACTCAGACAGTTAAAGTGTAATTGTGTAAAAGCTTGATCAAGAAAGCGAGACAGGTGTTAATGAAAAGTTGGTGTAGAAGACGGGGATGGAAAGAGAGATAGTGCGGTAAAATGAGTGATTCTTTTGGAAATGTAAGTCATTCTACACGTTATCTTCAACAACTGCTTTATAATTACCTTGATAATACAGCATAAGACAGCATCTTTATAATCACCTTATAATAGAGCATCTCGCCGAACTCGTTTCAAATTCCATCAACAATCATAATAATAATACGATAAGCTATCACATTGTAATGTAACATCATAGCGTCCCTGGCCCGTCGCTTTTATTTCCTTTTAATCCGCGCATCACGTCGATGTCCTTTCAGGGCCTGTGGGAGTATGCATGATAAGCATCTTTGTAGTATATTGGAGCAGTCAATATTCTAAACGTTTTTTCAGAAAAAGAAATTCCCAGGTTAATTTTTTTTTTATCCCGCGACAAAAGGAGAGTTAAGCTGTAAATTCACTCTTGTCCGTTCCTCCGTTTGTCTGTTCGTCTGTCCGCACTTTTCTCAAAAACTACACCCGCGAATTTTTTGAAATTTTGCAAAAACATTGAACATGATATGAGTAAAAAAGTAACAGAAAGGTGTTTTTTCCCCGGGAAAACTTCGGTTGCCCCTCCTAAGTGTGCCTTTCGAGTAAGAATGACTACAATTGGCAGTATTCTGCTCATCAACAAAAATGATGACTTGGATTTTTATAAAACTTTCTATATAATTTTGTTTGTCTATACTTCGCGATAACTCTTGGGTGTGGCCAAGGGGCTCGTTTAGAGCTAATAAAACACTCCATTATTGTATCTTGTTTTTAAGAATGATACTGTATATAGAAATAAATGACAGAGTAAAGTAGGGAACCTTGTGTATATATTAATCAAATTGTGAATAAACAAACAAACAAAAAGGCAGGAGTACGAATATATATATATATATATATATATATATATATATATATATATATATATACACACACACAGAGATATCGTGACTATACATATAATATGGTTTTTAATAACAAGGACTATGACAACAAAACATCCCTGCTATTGTTTTTCCTCTCGAGAATATATCCGACACAGTTACACACAGTTAATCAACCGATAACCACATCACTCTATATAAAAGTATATAAGATATCAACAGATACACACTCGAGAGTCAAAACAATGAAAATAACTTGTTGTTGTCCAAACCCTGGTAATAGTCACTGGAGTCACTTGAGAGCATATCCGTACAATAACACAGTATGCTATTTGAAAATGTTTTTTGAACGTGAGACGCAATCTCATGAAGAATCAAAAACTATGAATTGAAGATTCTTCATAAGGTTTTACACACACACACCCACACATATTATATTTTATATATGTTTGTGTATAAATATTTATATACTAGCTGTACCATGCCACGCGTTGCAGTGGCTCAATTTGGTGTAATGGAAAAATTTAATAAAAGAGAAAATGCATGTTTCTTATATTAGTACAGCAATCCACTGCAAAAAGTGAAAAAGAAGGTGAAACTGAAAAAAAATGGTGCTCTTGCAGAATTTGATCTGGATCCTCGAGAGTTTCTGTCAATCATTCATGTTTTGGACTTGACCAACAATCAGTGGATGAAGCCGAACGTAGCAAAAATGTTGAAACGCTAAATGCTTTTTTTTTGTTGTTTTAAAAAATGTGATTTAGTAATTAATATTTGGTTGATGATGGGGGGTTACTATACACAGATTCGAAAAAGTCGTCCAAAAACAAATAAATGAAAGCAAAGGTAAGGTAATTTACGTTCCTACCTAATTGGATAATTGTTTAGTGTTTTTATGTAATGTAAAATGTTTAATTGGCTCAAAAACAGAAATGGTCGCGAATTCTGTTGAATACGTTAAATTTGGGAAAGTAAGTTTAAAACTAAAAACTATACAAAACAGTGTCTGAAACTCACCGAACATATGTTACCATGACATAGGCTGGCAAAATGGATAGGTTTCTGACAGTATTTTGTATAGTTTTTTTAGTTTTAACTCACTTTCTCTAACTTAAAGTAATCAACAGTGTCCACCACCATTTGTAGCTTTCAAATACACCAATAAACACTGTTTTTCGACCCGACTAAACGTTACATTAAATGAAAAGGGTTTATATTACTAAACACAGATACAAAGAAGTTGTCAAAAAATAAATATATAACAAATAAATGTAATCAAAGGCAAGAAAAGTAAGTGTTCTACCTAACTGGATAAGATTTTAGTGTTTTTATGTAATGTATAATCGGTTCAAAAACATTCAATTTTTATCGGTATATCTGAAAAATACAAATGGCGGCAGACTGTATCGAACATGTTAAGTTTGGGGAAATTTTGGGAAAATGAGTTTAAACTAAAAATACTGTTAGGAACTCACTCAATATATGTTACCATGATGTAGGCTGGCATATAATCGGTGGTTTTAAACTTTTGCTCGATACAGGTGACGACTTTTAAAAATCCCTTTTAGTGATTACCTGGTTTGAGGATATTTGTACAACTAAACGGCAAATCTGCTCAAAAAAATCCGGTATTATTTTACTTTAAGGCCCGTTTCACGTTCATATATAACGAAATATTTTATTGTAGATTTCGGTGTGCTAAAAACGAATCTGCAAACCGTTTACGTAGCAAAAAAAAAAGTTTTCATGATATTCATGAAATTACTTTTTCGAAAAGTGGGTGATCACTTTTCAATGTAAATTTAACTTAGAATGAGCACCCACTTTCTGGCCACCTGAGAGAGGGGCATTTTTCTGTTTCTTGGCTAAAAAGTTTTTTGTTTGATTTCTTTTGCATGGTAATAACCCCTGAACTCTGGGACTATTTTCCATTTAACAGCCGTAGCCTTCGTTTACGCTATGCGTGAGCATAAACGAAAGCTGTTTAGCCAATAAACATAGGAAAAATCCCCCCTCTCTCATGTGGCTAGAAACTGGGTGCTCATTTTAAGTTAAATTTACATGGAAAAGTGATCGCCACTTTTTCGAAAAAGTAATTTCTTCATATCATAAAAACTATTTTTTTGTGATGGAAACGGTTTGCAGATTCGTTTTTAGCACACCAAAATCTACACACATTTTTTTGTTATTTACGAACGTGAGACGCACAGCCCTTAATGGAAAATTATATCAAAAATCCGGGGAAAAATAGTTTTCAATAAAAACAGCAAATGAATTCGATAGAAAACAAATGGATGCTATTTTTTTTCTTTCTGTGTGTTTCTTGGCTAAAAAGTCTTTTTTGATTTCTTTTGCATGGTATTAACCCCTGAACTCTGGGACTATTTTCCATTTCACAGACGTAGCCTTTGTTTATGCTATGCGTGAGCATAAACGAAAACTGTTAAATATGCATTCGCGTACCAAACTGCCTTGTCAAAAAAACCTTTAAGCCAATAAACACGAAAATAAATGCCCCTTCCTAAGGTGGCCAGACAATGGGTGCTCATTTTAAGTTAAATTTAGATGGAAAAGTGATCAGCCACTTTTCAAAAAAATATTTCTTCAGATCATGAAAACTATTTTGATACTCCTTGGGCGTTGAGTTCCATGGCGACCCGCAGCATTATTTAATGGTTGTTCCCTTAGTACCCCCCTAGTCAAGGCTAACGCATGCGCACGTAACATATTTTATTTATTTACTTACGTGGTGGAGTTTCTATACTGATAGGTGTTTTGAAATTTTTTCACTGGATTATAATTGATTGAACACTAACCAGATTATGAAAAAAAATTGAAAAAAAAATCATTTCAACATTTGAAAGGGATACTCACTTTTTAGTTACCACGTTCTGGTAAATCGGTCACTTTTTATTTATTTATTTATTTTTTTCTAAATACGGAAGTGTCTTCGGGAGATATAAAATGGTCGCATGTTGACGAAGCAATGTATCGGGAGGCGTACGGGATTAAAAATTATTGGTAATTTTTTAGATTAGGTCCACCTCCTCAATTTTCTTTTAAATGACGACTTGAAATGATTTTCGACTATGCTGAATACAAAAATCGCATCGAAATTTTGCAGAAATAAGTAGTTATCAAGATATAAAAAGTTGTATTATGCATTGTAATCTTTGGCGGCCATCTTTTTTACGTGTGTGTATTTGTTTATGGCGCGTGAGCACGTAAAAAGATGGCCGCCGAAGAATACAATGCATAATACAACTATTTATTTCCGCAAAATTTCAATGCAATTTTCGTGTTCAGCATACTCGGAAACCTATAAATGTCGTCATTGAAAGGAAAATTGTGGAGGTGGACCTAATCTAAAAAAATACCAAATTATTAAACAGTTCTCCAGCATGTTAGTGAAATTTATAATACTTTAAAAAAATTAAAAAGAAACAAAACAAAAGTTTTGAAAAAAAAAACTCACCTGTCACAAAAACAATTAAAAAAAAAACACAAACTGACTAAATAAGTAAAAAAAAAAATAATTAAAAATCTCGAAACTTTATTTTCATGAAAACAATAAAAAAAAGTCCTGTTCTCTCTATTTTTTTTTCTTTGAGAAACAAATATATTTCTGACTTACAAATGCGGTAGAGACTCATTATTTTTACTTTCTATGGTTTTGATATACCGCGTTTTTATTGCTTAAAAAATAGGTGAGTGATTTATCAGAACGTTGTAACTAAAAAGTGAGCACCACTTTAAAATGTCGAAATAATGATTTCTTTTTTACATTTTTTTTTAATAATCTGTTTAATTAGTGTCCAATCAATAATAATCCAGTGAAAAAAAATTCCCAAAACCTATAAGTATAGAAATTAAGCATGGGAGTAATGTTTGTATAACAACGTCGCCTTTCGCACTTTTACAAACATTTTTTAAAAAAGTAACTAAACCATTTATTGATAATTTGTCACGTGTACAAACATTTATTTATTTACGTAGGCTTAACTCCTTTCATGAATAAGAAAAGTTTTACTCTTTAAGAATAATAAAAGGAAAAATTTACTGAACATTGATAAAAGGACTTCTTTTCATGAAGGCCAGAGGAATAGTTGGCCGAAAATTCGTGAACCAACAACAATAAATAAAAATGGTGCTAATGCAGAGAGCCGCGCTATTTTTAAAATCATATTTCCACGTTTAAATAACGTTTTACGATATGTTTTTTTTTATTTATTCAATTGTAAAGTAAAAGTACAGAATAGGTACAAAACATCCTTACCTCCCCATGTTTAGAATGACTTTTTAAATAATAACATTATTTCAGCACGGATCACTCTCTGCATGAGTAATCTTATATAGAAAAAAAAACTCAAAAGCAAGCAACAAACTTTTTTTTGCCTTATATAATAAAGAAAAGATGTGTAAATTAAAAAATTTGGAAGATAAACAAATGAAATATGTTTTTTTTTGTTTTTTTTTTGTTTTTTTTTGCTCATCGAGTTAACAGAAAATTAAACCTTTCGTCAATTCTTGGCTGTGAAATGAATCGAACCGGAAGTTCAGTTTTATCAACAGAACAGATTCGCAGAAACGATAAATAAATATATTTATTTATTTAATATTTTAATTTTAATTAGGTAAATTTATTTTAATAACATAAAAACATATCTCGACTCTAAAAATGGGTTGTCTGAAAATTTCAAATAAATGGGTAACGTATAAACATGGTTTTATTTCTTTAGAACGAACCAACTTTACATTTTTCTATATATAGATATGTATATATATGTGCGTGTGTGCGTTTGTGTGTGCGTGTGTGTAAAACCTTATGAAGAATCTTCAATTCATAAAGTTTTGGATTCTTCATGAGATTACGTCTCACGTTCAAAAAACATTTTCAAATAACATATTGTCTTATTGCACGGACATGGTCTCAAGTGACTCAAGTGACTATTATCAGGGCTTGGACAACAACAAGTTATGGTTGTTAGATAATAGATGCATTGCGTATTGATCATAAATTACTGCATTGATATAAATTTCCAGAAATTTGTAATGCCTGACTTCTGGGATTTCCCTTGGCTGCGTCAATTTCATTCCTATAATTATTTTTTATCTTCTTCACCCTTTTGTCAATTTGTACTTGTAAAATGTTAAATTCTTTAATATAATGTTTAATAAATGTATACACTGTCTTAATGTACATAGACAACAAACATGAGGCATATCTAACCACACTTAAGGACGTTAAAATTAAGAACACTCTGTAGATTAATTATCATATATATTTATAACGTGCTAATCATACACGCACACTTCTCTATTCATATCTGTTATGCGCATATATATTGTTGTTGAGACACCCACTAATTAACATAGGGGTGTGAGTGAGATATATAAAGATATCAATCAGCAATACCGGGGGAGTTCGGTAATCGACCGCCAAATAGGCAAGACACCTATATTGCCTCCAGTAAGACATGCAGCACGCCATCGTTCGGAATATCTCCAACTGAAGTTTATCTGAAGATATGTAAATATGTATATAACTTTTCTTCCTAATATATTATTGTATGCATTTACTTTCCGTGTTCTTGTTAATTATTTGTGCAGACACATCATATATATATCATATTCTAGCAGAATACCCGTCGTTGACTGGGTTCAAAAACAACCTACAGAAAATGGAATGTAATTGATGAAATATAATAGGTTATGAAAAGTAGGGTGTTTAAACCAGATAGGTTTTGATACTCGAAAATGTTACCCTAAGCAAAATATGATGAAATAAAGATAATTTTCGCGAAAATATATTTTTTTATATCAACTTTGGTTCTATTCGTAGCCAAGAGTGACCAACAAAATGATGTTTCTTTACAAAGTGAAAATATTAGATATTTAATAATATAAATATGCAAGAAATAAATGTTACCATAGTCAATAAAAGTTACTTTTATGGTAGAAAAATTCATTGGTTTGTATTTTTAAGTTGTTTGTAAACATTTTTTTTTAATTCACGAACCGGTTAAAAGATTCAAAATGGCAGCAACTTCGAAATGGATAGTCTCGTTTTCAATTTTAAGGGGGGCACCTGAGCATTCTGTGTTAATAATTTAAGAGAGTGCCGTCAACGTTAGGCATATTTATAAACATATTTTAATGTTTTCCGTTATTTTGTGCTTTTTATTCTGTATTCGATTATGGCATGTGTAGTTTATATATAAAATTCATTTAAGTAGTTAACGCCACAAATTTTGTTTTAATTTCGGTTCGCTGAAATTATTTCGAGTAAAGAGCATTAAAAACTATTTCAAAACAAAAAAAAACATGAACTAAACTTGTATTGACTATGGTATTTATTTATTGTATATTTATTTTTTCGGGTAGTCGTTTGTTTGCTTTTTGCTAAACACTCTTACTAAATAATATCGACGACATATCGAAAAACAAAGAAACAAAAACAGTTTTGAAAAATAATGAAGCTTTACTTATTTCAGTAAAATAATCTGAAACAGCAAAATGGGATATTAAAAAAGTAAACACGTAATTACTTCAGTTTTTTTAAGAAAAGAATCGATATAAATATGAATAAGAAGAAAATGGCGCCCTTTTCAAGCAGTTACACAGTATTGAATGGTGTAGTATTGCGCCGTCGGATTCGGGGTTTTACTATTGTAATGTAAAGAATACGCAGAAAGGGTTGTAATCAACTGAATTCTTTCTAGTACACTGACAAATAAAATCTTAAACTGATATATAAATAAAAATAAAAAGGTTATGCAAATATTTTTAAAAAGCCACGTAATCACGTGAGCAGGATTTTTTCCTTCTTTTGGCACGATACCAAGTAACGTTCTTATTTTTTTATTATTTATCTATTTATCTATTTTCGAAAGAGTGTCACGTGTAAGTGGAGAAGGAAAAACAGTGTTATGCAAAATTTGTGTCGAGAATTGTCTAAGGTTTCGACTTATTTTTTTTGGACTTTCACTTTAATAAGAAGGTGAAGTTATGGGGTGAATTTATTCGACACAATATGATTCAACTAAAAAAATAAATAAAAGCTAAAGTGAATTAAGATTACAGTAAAGGTGTTATTGTGGACCCTCACCCCCTTAAAAAAACTTGTTAAATATGTGACATATTTACATTCTATGGAGGTCAGGCGCGAACGAACATCCAATAATTTTTTTTTACCATATCTTTTTAAACTGAAACCTAATTATCAATTTATACTTACGCAAACAGATACGAAAAGTCTTTGTTAAAGTTTGTGCCATATTTCCATGCAGTACAGGCGTGAACGCTGACCCCCCAATTTTAGTATACCATCCCTATTTAAATTGAATTATACGTATCAAAGTATTATTATGTACATCTATATCAAAAACCGTTGTAAACGGGTTTTTTTTTTCATTTTTTATTTCCATACTTCGGGGGCCAGGCGCGAACTCAGACCCCACAATTTTAATGAACCACTGTTCTGCCAGATCAAACATACTCCTCGATATATCTTCTAGTAACAAGTGATCAGGTTTTTTAAAAATAATAAACCATATGGGAGTCTGTTCGTGACCAGACACACACACATACACAGACATTCAGCTTTATATTATAGATATAAGATAGATATGTATAGTCCCCTCTTTGGTAAGAGTACTGTCGTAAATAATCTCCCCCGCTACTTGTTTATAAACAAAGACAAGCAGCTTGAGGACTAAAGGAGTGGTGGATAAATGTTTGTTTGAAATGTACATTTGTTACGGTTATATACAGGGTAGGCCAAAATAAGGGTCATATATATATATGATTATATTTAAAGATAGGACCTTCATTTTGGCCCACCCTGTACAACGGCCATTCCCGTGGATCGATGTGTGGAACAGCCGACTATCAACGCGATGATCCTAGCTTAAATCCTTGACTTGGGAGAGGTAGTACTCTAGCTGCACTGAGAAGTTGTGATACGACGAAACAGTACTGTGTGTAGATAATTACATGCATATATATACACATCTCTTTATTATATATATATATATATATGTATATATATATATATATATATATATATATATATATATATATATATATATATATATATATATGATGATTAGAAGATGGGAATTAAATTAAATACCAAAAAAATATTATAATTTGGGATCGAATTGAATAAAGTAAACGGATAAAAATACCCTCTTTTGTCCGTAGAATTCCGACGTGAAATTCTTCTCCCGAGAAGAGGAGTATTGCCCAAAATATACAAATAGGAAAATCAAAGCCGTTTTAAATAAAAAGTAAAATAAAATTATAAAACTTGTAAATAACTGTCTCATGGTGGAAATGTCACTTGGATGAGTAGCGTACATTAAATAAGTGTTTGAAATACGTATATAATATAAGTTTAACCCATGGTACACTTAGTGAACTTTTTTAATTTTTATGTTTAATATATGGCCCGGATCTTTACAGGAATACTTCACACGCCCATGCTATATCATACGAGATGTCTTCAGTTTTGAAAAGCAACGGGTATGTCGTCGGATAACTTATACCTTATAGGAGTTGTTTTCCCTAAAGTCACATCTGTGTCCCACCGTGAAGAGTAAAACGACGTTCATAGTTCGACACTAGAGATCGACGAGCAGACCGATGAACTAATGGAATATCGTATAAAATCGCAAGGACGCACCTATAAATGCTATTTAAATATGCGCAGGAATGAAGATCAAATAAAAAAATAAATTAAAAAAACTAAAAAAAAAAAACGTGCATTAAAGTTTTTAAAAAATATAATAATCACAGAAAAACTCTTGCGAAACGCTAACAGGAAAAAAGTGTGATGAATCTAAACGAATTATTCGAGTTGGAACAGGTTTTATCTTTTTGATAATCAACTTTCGTCCATTTAAGAATGCAAATTAGCCCCGCGTTTCAATAAAGACGGGAATTAATTTGCTTCCCACGATTTTTTGTTCTGTTATTCCTTTACATATTGCTGCTTCGCATTCTTGACTCTCTTTGGAAACTTGTTAATTCACTTAAATGTCTGGTGTTCGCTTTCCGCATTCCGTTGTCGTCGCTATTATTGGATGGCCTGCATCTATTCTGCTTCCATAAAACTAGGGCAACCACTTTTCTAAATGGAGCTCCTCTCTCTCTCTCTCTCTCTCTCTCTCTCACACACACACAAAATAAAACACGAAATCATCCGAACTTGATGAAAAATAAACGTACCCCAGAAAGTATATATATATATATATATATATATATATATATATATATATATGTAGTAAAAATGGTATCTAGAAAAAACCTGAAAAGAGTGTCAATATTATTGCAGAGAAATATGTGTTTTACTATTTTATTACCGTTTTATCTATTTAGTTACACATGTTTCGGTTGCGGAACAATATCTATAATCAAGACACCGGATCAGACCTTACAGAAATGATTATAATTATTTGGAAGAACGATTTTAGAGGAAGTACGAGGAAAAAGAAAAACAAATTCCTCGGACTTCCTCTAAAATCGTTCTTCCAAATAATAATAATAATCTAATTTCTGTAAGGTCTGGCGAGATTACAGGATCGTCGATATGGTTCGGCAACCGAAACATGTATATATATATATATATATAAACCGGTGTGTCACCGTGATTGTGCCGTAAAGATATATATATATATATATATATATAAGTTTCGTGGTTTAATTTTAAATTCTAAAAAAACAACATATAGAGGCATATATTCGATTTAAGAATTTATTGCTTGACAAAGGAATATATAGAAGGGGTTATTTTAATTTCCTTAATCAATTGATTTTCAACAAAATTATTTATTGCTCTATTCTTAAATATTGAGCTTTTCCTTTTTGGCTAGGATCTCCTTGAAAGTATTACTTCAAGTAATATCTATCAGGATTTTTCATCTGAATTCTACCAGTGTCTTATATCATATATATATATATATATATATATATATCTTTATGTATATATAGATGCTTAAGTCTTTGTCAGACTGTGGATACCCACGAATGGGTCTCCGCGCTGAATGTGTTGTGGCAGGACAATCTCCAACCTCACATTTCCTGAGTCTTTATAGTTAAATACCTGTGACTGGAACATTGTACAGGTCTATCTAATTTTTCCGCATCATCTAGACTATAATGCCTTCTATCAATATATATATATATATATATATATATATATATATATATATATATATATAAAATCACTCTTTTATTGCTCCTTTACCTGCATTCGCATTTTTACAAGCTGTTTTCTGTCCAGACGTCACAATTTAAACTTATGTAACTTAGAATCAACAAGATCGATGCCGCCTGTGCTTTTTTTTCAAGATGTCTTCAACAATTTTAATCTTGCCCATGGCATCAGCATCTGCAGCATCATATAAGACATCAAGTGAGTCTGCAAATTTAGCTTCTTTAGCTTTCTAAGTATTTTCCTCCTGCAACGGTTCTTTTTCAGTAATTTTAATCTACTATGCAAGTCTTTTAGTTTGCTTATGATCTTCTCTTAATGACCTGAATTTCAGAAATTTAGGTGTTGTATTATGAGCACTGTCTTGTATTGAGGGTTACTGATTATCATGCAAATCGAACAATCTTGCGAGCACTTGGCGCTTACTATGTAATTAAATCTTAGTTATGCATTCGGATGTAAAACCAATGAGCTTATCATGTTAACGATTGACAAATTCAATCATTGTCTGAAATGAAAAATAAAATACTTTGTAATAAGTTTTTATTATAATCAAAAATCGAAAGGTAAAATACTGTGGGGTGGCACTTATGTTTTGAATCTAGGAAATTTCTTATTTAATTATCCATATTAAATCTAAATAGAATACAGTAAGACTTATAGGTAGCTGAAATAGGTAAAATTCAGAGTTTACTGTGATTTCCGGGTTGGCCAGTTATATATGTTATATTGCTTCACAAAAATCCATTTTTTTTTTACTTATTAAGCTACTATTAAGCATTGAGATAAAATTACAGAAAATAATAAACATTTTTTACTAGGTTTGTAGAAACAAGAATAGATAGAAAGGCTAGTGAATTTATATAATATATATTTTATATATATTCCATTGGCACAATTATATATACATATATATGTGTGTGTATACATACGTATATATATATGTATGTGTATGCATATATATATATATATACATATATATATAGGGTAGGTTGTCTATACAATGCACCTCATTCAGCTTTTTCTTTATCATGCAAAATCCTGGATGAATTGGGTCTCTTCATATATGCCGAATAATATATCTTAAGAGGATTGTTTTATACCATACCATATGATAATTGATTCAAACATCAGACTTAAGGTATATAAAAACTGTTTTTTGGTTTTGTGACACATAACACGTCGAACATTTTCATCGCTTATTTGGAGTTCATTTCCCATGGTGGTTAATGATACATTAATCCGGATGTAGTTTGATTCACCGGGAAAGGCTGAGAACAAACAATGAATATTGAAAACTGCCTGGCGGTATTAATTACCAATGCTTTCAGTGAGAGAAATATTTATAAGTTTTAAAAATATATACCTTATCAATACCTCTGGTGAAACAACATTGATTTTTTTTCTCGCAATTATAAAAACCCAAGGCTATAGACAAAAATACATGGTTACTTTTTTCTTTAAAAATCTGTAATATCATTTATCGTAGTAGTTTATAATTGTTTTATTTTCTTTTATAAAAATAATAATAAATGTTGTTCTGGTCTTTAGAGCATATCAGAGTAATTGGTTCATTTCGTGCTGGAATCATCATAGTATTGTATACGATTGCTCTTTAAAATTTATTTTAAGACCCTTTTTTCGTAAGGCACCTGATAATATAAGACTACACTCATGTATTACTAGTTAGACTTTACATCATTTAATTACGGTGACAACACGTGCTACTTCGGTAATATAACTTATTAATATCAAACATTAATCACATAACTCGTTATGCCAGAAAATTGTATAAAATTTTAAGTAGCATATTTTTTTTTTAAATAAAGTAAACTATTTTTGCGCATTTTTAAAGACAAGTTTATGTTAATTGCAATATATATATATATATGAGATTATTAGATTTTCACGTTATCTCCCTTATAGAAGAATCATAATTTAAAAAAAATATCTTGTCGCCCATTCGAAGCGACGCTTTACACTATACATTAAATATATAATAACATCTACCATTTCGAATTTGATACAATGTTGAATTAGAAAAATAATTATGTGTTGTAATTCATTTTAAAGATGTTTGAATTAAAACAGTTCCTCTAAAGTTCTAAAAAGTAAAATAATTAAATTGTGTTCGTAGAACAAATGAACTCTTATAAAACCTGATTTTATCATTTACTTAGATAAGATTTTCGTGGTTGTTTTGTATAGTAATATATATCAGACCAGTCATGAATCACCTGTTATGTAATGAAGTAAACATCCGCGTTAAAGTAATAAAATTTGTCACTAAAAGTTACTCTTAATGCGTTTCAGAAAAAAGTAAACCTAACTTCTTTTATGCTTCGGAGTTAAATATTTTGCACAGAATATGAAAGTGCCCAGAAACAATCCGTTTGAAAGGACATCTTTCTGTGGCTTAATAGTTCAATTCCCTAAAAGACGATACTAAGAATCCAGTTACGAATTGTAGGGAAATTGTGGATACCAAGTAAATGGCATACCACTAAGGCGCCAGCGTGTGTATGAGTCATGTTTAATCAACCTCTCAGTGGGAGGGGAATAAATAATCAAGACGGCAGCGTCCACAACATTTATATATATGCAGTCTTGCAAACTGGCGCTAAATCTCGTTGCTCGTGTGCAAAATCTCGCTGCTCGACTGCATAGAAGAAGGTTTCGTGTAGAAGGCTGGCAGGCGGTTACGAGAATCCTTGGAGACGGTTACGAGAATCCGGGAAACAGATTATTAGAATTCTTATAGAGGGTTGTTCGAGAATCCTTCAAGACTGTTGTTTTCTGTTGCTGTGTGAATTTGATGTCTTTTTATTCGTTTACTACTTTTTTTTTAGTGTTACGCGCCTCACGTTTAGTTCTACCCTATAATTACCATCGGAAAAAAACATCAATCTCACTCAGTTTGTTGAATAAAATGTTTCATTCGAAATTCCGTACAGTTCGAAAGAACGTCGCTGGTAGCATTGTCTGAAATGTTATAAGATGAAAGAGAAATTCGAATAATCCAAACGTTGCTTTTTTCACATCAGATATGTTAGTAGAAACGACTATCAAAAATGGCATTGCTTTTTGAAGAACAAGTATAACATTTACTTAAATCTGAAGTTCGTTAGTTAGCGCCATGCTTGTTAGTTAAGTTTAATTATTTTAGTAGACTTCAATTGTAAGTGTTAGCTCAATGTTTACAAGCAAATAAAATACTGACTTTTAAACAACTCGGTAGATCACATACATATGTTTAGCTATCTCTGACTAAACAGTATAACGTACTGACATGAGAATTATCATGGCAGTTCTCTGAGTCCTAGAACTTCTCTATTGACTAACAGTTAACTCGAATTATGTGTTTTCCTTGTGGCATTATTCCTAGAAGGTTGCCCTAAATATCCAACGGGTTTTATCCATACGGTTTATTTTATTTTATTTTTTTTGAATACGTGCATTCCTTCATCACTGGTAACGGATTATTTCTAACCCACGCATGTTAACTCTCCAAATGTAACGTTACACACCTGTTATGTTATGGGCACATAACATAAGTTTCCAAAACAAGGCTTTATATCTTGTTCGAAATTCCACATCGAACTCCGATGTGCTTTCTACAAGTTTGCAGTGTCAAACACGTGGTACACCGTCGCTGTCAGGTCATGTTTTGAACGTGCCATTTTCTATCCCACTCTGCCGCCGTGTACAACACGTTTATCTTTGGCCTATTTAACGTGATCGTCAATTTGTACAAACGGTCTTGCCTTAATATTATTTTTCCTGTTTTCTTGCCGTGAAGTCACTTCGGGCATTACTCGGTCATTTGCTGTCATACGTGCATTCTGGTCCTGTGACAAAGAATGTTGAGGAAAGATAACAGGCGATCCACCTTTCCGACCAAAATGTTAATATTTTGAAGTATTATTCATATGAATTAGATGAATACATACAATGCCTAGTATTAACATATAGTCACCCGTGTGGGATTTTTAACATTCAATAAATTCCATATTCTTGAAAGACTAAAAACTCATTGTACAGAAAGAGTGAATAGTTTAAGTACAAAAAAAAATACGAAAACCTTAAGCAAATACGAAGAAAAAAACGTAATGCTAAAATTGAAATAATATTCAAGCATGTATTATTCCCAGAAAATGTGTCTACATTTTCTTTTATAAATAGATACGCCATTTTCTTGACAAGAGTAACACATCCTTCTAATAGGTTTAAATTATTGCTGAGGGTGCAAGTATTGAAAATGGTGTGCGCATTCAATAATCATTTCAAATGTCACGTAGCCTTTCTTCGACATTTACTTAGCCGAACAGTATCTACGGCAGAAACATTGTCGTACATCTTCGTTCGACTCGCATAACAATGGCGACGAAACCTGTCTTAGCGACCCCTCTTAAGATGCCAGTGTTATTTTTTTCCTATCTTTTTTGCAGCACACTAACCGTACTTATTTCAGAAGCGACTATTTGCCTTAGGTAAGCAAATGAGTATGAAAATAAGACGACGGGTCTTCGAAAATGTCTTTAGGTTGACGAAAGTTTCTATGCTTATCAATTTCGTGTCATTAAAATGACAATGATATAGTAAATATCTCTCCGTCGGTGGTTTGACGTGCGTTTAAACCCAATTTTAGCGAAATTCTCAAGATGGTAAAACGGCAGCGGGAGGAGAGCCATACGAAGTTATCGAGGTTTATAATAAGTGGGAATTTCTCGTGTTTGCAAAGCTGAAACATCTATTTCGTTTATTTGTTGTGTTATATAGTATAAAGAAACATGCTGATAATATTTCGACAGGGCATACGCATTATTAAAAAGTAACAATAAAAAGGATAAAATGTAACAATAAAAAGGAGAGGAATATAATAGAACGATGATTGCAAGAGAATATGATTACATCCACACACTGACACATTCTAATGCGCACAAATAGAGATTAGTCTATTTATCTATTTATTGTATATATATATATATATATATATATATATATATATATATATATATATATTAAGTTATAAAATGTATATGGCGATTAAGCTACACTGAATATTCCTCGTTTCATCTACTCTAGGATTCTTAAGGCTTATTAACATCCTGAAGAATCCTAGAGCGGATGAAACGCGGAATATTCAGTGTAGCTTAATCGCCATATACATTTCATAACTTACTAACTAGCTCTACCTACGTATTGAACACTTCTGAAGTAAATACTTAAAGTTTACGCATAAATCTATACTTTCGTATATTAATTTTATGTGAGTAAATTAAGTAGTTATATATATATATATACATATATATGTACGTGTGTATAAACACACACATACACACACGCGCATATATATATATATATATATATATATATATTTATATATATAATTAACAATACAAAATATGTATTGGTGTATATGAATTTACTTCACAGTCCAAATAAAGATCAGGCATCAGTGTGAGGAGTGTTTATATATTAATAAGCAAGTATCTATATTATATTATTCCATCGGTATTCTGTTTAAAATTAGAAGGATAAATACCTTTTGTATTTTCAATAATTTTTAATATAATAAGTTATACACATTATTTTGAATTCCTTATATCTAGATAAATCTCCATTAACATTTATCTTTTATCTTTAATCATATTTTATATACATATGTATATATAACAATATATATATATTTGTATGTATGCATATATACATATATATATATTATTCTTTATGAAAATACACATATATGTATATATATATATATATATATATATATATTGCTACAATTTGTAGACCTTCGATCTGAATTGAACTGTTGAGGCAAGAAGTTTTAAAAATTGAAAAACATTTTCAATTTTAGAGAAGAGAAAATATAATTTGTGATCACTGATGTGAAGGACAGTTAATGTTATTATGGATTTACATTTAATTACAAAAATAAAATTTCAGCTAAAGAAGGGAATTAAAGGATAGTTTTACGGAAGGATTAGAGAAAGTGATAAGAGAGGAAACGTAATATAAAGATATAGAGGCGAGTATGAATTAACTAAGAGGGAGTAAGGGAGACATGAAAACAGTTTACATCAACACAAATGAGGGGTCAGAAGACCATATTATAAATTTTATAATGCGAGTCATTTAAAAGTATCTCGACTACGGAATAAAGACTAAATGAATTGGGTCATATTGTCTGTCTAAAAATATGGCGTTTGCTGTTCAGTTTAAAAAAACAAGTATTTTTTATTTTTTTAAATTATATCTTTAGAATTTAAAATCGACTTTTTCCAGTTATATCAAATTAGATAGTTATTTATTTAATTTATATTTTAATAATTTACAATATTTAAGCTTATCAAATAGTTCTTATTTTAGCTTTTATTTTATTTCCATATATACATATATATACATACATACCCACACATATAGACACGCACACAAATACATGTGTATACATAAATATATACATATACCCGCTGAAACACAGGCACACAAGCAAATATTCATGTATAAATTGTGAATTAAATGTTGGTTTAATTTAAATGAGTATTAATATATTTTTTTAGTTTTTTCATGTATTAGTTTTTTCATAATTATTATTATTATTTACTTAATTATTTCTTTTATTTTATTTTTGTTATATTTTTTAATATTTTATTTAAGTTTAGACACATAAAGGGTTTATTTTAATCAAAATTATTTTCGAAAGATTTTCCAAAGAATTTAAAATTCACTTAGAGTCAGCTTTAATCTCTATAGTTTGATAATCTTTTTGAAAAGTTTATAGTGTATTTTGGGAGGGATTTTAGTTACTCGTATAAAAACGTAATTTATTCTACATTTTTTTTCTAATGTTGTACTTTACTCTATATTATCGGGGCACTCTGTTTGTGTATATTTTTTTAAATATACGTAAGGTAATAGTTACATATAACTATTCAAACCGATATATTAAGCGCGAATGTAATACTGCAGAAAGCGGATGATAGAAATAAAGAACAAAGTCATAAACAGATTTGACCCTAAAATTCTATTAGTATTTGTCTCTGATGTATCGTTATGTTCATGGAAAGTGTTCGCCTGAGCATCAGTCTATGGTCCCCCCTCTCCAAACTTTCACAAGAAACACACGTCTAGCTGAAAACACTATACAATAATTCCCCCCTAAATCTAAACGTCGATTCCATTAACAAAGCTTCTTTCTTAGAACTGCACGCCTGTGAGATTGTCTTCGGTTTTCCTGCTTTCCGGCTGACTACAATATGGTTGTCTTCAAGTCTAACGTAAACAAGTTCTTGATGAGCCGTTCCATATAAGTTAACAAATTTACCGGATAGGTTACTATATTGTCCAATTTCTACTTTACACTCTTTAATCATTATCCTCGAGTGGCCTCTTGGCCTTGATAATGTAGTGATACTTGTGTAAAAAAAAAACAAAAAAATTGAAAGTGACATAACGTATAATTATAGCAAGTGAGATAGATTTACACATTTGCTAGTTTGTCGAAAGAAAAATATTAAGGTATATACATATATATATGAATGAAGGGTGAATGAACTCTTGTTCTGGGTCAACGGCCAACTAGAACCGTGTATAGTTGTGGGTGTGTGTGTATATGTGTGTTGGAGTGGCGAGGGCCCCCGTAAGCCGTGGTGAAGGCAACCTTTCTAGGAGAAGCAAATCTCTGATTTAAAAAAAAAAACATAAAGCGGGAGACCAGTACCCGCATTAAGCTGGTCTACATTTTAATTTGTTGATGGCTATCTTGCTCTTGCTTGTTGCTGGATCTCAACATTTTGAACTGAGAGAGAGAGACTTGGCTGTCGTATAAATCTAAGACTTTGTAACATCATCTTTGTATAGATACTCCCTCGGGCATTTGGGCTCATGGAGTTTAAATGTCTGAGGGAGTGGCACTCTTCTGACAATACGTTGCAATCATCATCATCATCATCATTATGTATATATATATATATATATATGTGTGTGTGTGTGTGTGTGTGTGTGGATGAGTGTGTGTGCGTGTGTGTGTGCATTTTCATGGACTCGCAAGATAAGTTATTACTAAAGGATATATTTTGAACATAGCTTTAATTAATGTATTTTTTTTTATTTTGTTAACAGTGTTGCTACATTACGCCTCACAACTATCCGAATCATGTAAAGCACTATCAAGTCCAAATACCCAACACGATCCAACTGATGTTAGTTTATTGAAATAACAAACCGGACATGAATATTGAAATATTAAATGAATTAGAAATAAGAAGTACAATATATATATATATATATATATATA